>NC_140946.1:130105295-130442795 GCF_014529385.1 Adiantum capillus-veneris | reverse complement strand
TGTATCATGGAGATGAAGATAAGTGAATGGGCTGAAAAGAATGGCAAACGTGCACTTGGCCAAGCAGGTTTTCAAAAGCATCATAGCACTATTGATCACCTTGTCACTCTTCGAGTTCTTATGGAAGCGTCTCGATTGAAAGGAAAAACGTTGTATTGTTGCTTTGTGGATTTCAAGAAAGCTTTTGACATGGTACCGTGAGGAAATCTTTGGAGACGTATGCAAAGCCTTGAAGTGCCGAGAGAATTTATGCATGCAGTCTTTCGCATCTACCAAAAAGTGATATGTCGATTACGTATGGGAGATGGAATTTCAGAATTTTTTGCAAGCACTATTGGTGTCAAACAAGGATGCCCACTTTCCCCAACCCTCTTTGGGCTACTCATTGATGAATTGGAATGCATGGTTCTTGACTTTATGCAGCAAGAAGGCATAGAAGAGGTTAAGATTGGAAATGTGGTGATCATGCTTTTGCTTTATGCCGATGATGTAGTGCTCTTGGCACATACCTTAGAAGATGCACAAAAGCTTATGAGTGTCTTGGAACGCTTTTGCCTACATAGCGGGCTGATCGTGAATGGATCCAAAACCAAGGTTATGCTTGTAAAGACCCTCAATGATGAAAATCCATGCATTGTATATAACAATGAGAAACTTGAAGTGGTAGATCACTTCAAGTACCTTGGCCTTGAGGTTCCATCCAATCATAAATGGAAGGATTGTGCAATGCGTCGCTTGGAAGCCGGAAAGAGGGCCTATTATGCATTTGAGAACATGTGCAATGCAGGAGAGATCAAGTGTTGGGCTCTCAAAAAGTACCTCTTTGACAAATTGGTGACACCGGTGCTTCTTTATGGAGTGGAGGTGTGGGGTGGAAGCATCGGGAAGTCTACTTGAAAAGAGTTTGAGAATGTCCAAAAGCGTTTTCTCACCAACTTTCTCCAAGTCAAGACACAAACACCCTACATGCTCTTACTTCTTGAGTCCAGATTGCTTCCCATTGAGGTCTTGGGCATGCAAAGGGTTGTGGAGTACATGCGTAAGACACAACGTAGCCCTTTGCATCGACTTCCTAGAATCGCATATGAAGCAAGTCAAATGGTTCAAAAGACATGCAAGAGCAAAATACTAAGTTCGGGGTGGATGCTTGATATCAAGAAATGGTTTGGAGAAGGGATGCATGTCACTTGGTCAAGGATGCGTCGATCGACTCCCAAGTTAATGAGGCCTTCTACAACGCCAATGTATCACGGCTTGGGAGAAATCTGGAGGTTCTCGCTTTAGCCATTACACCACACACGTTGCCCCAAACTACAAATCTCTCTTCTTCTCAGAACGAGGTAACCGAACCCATTCCTACATCCTTGAGCCCATCCCGTTGAGTGCGATCCGCAGCATTGCCTCCATTCGTCTTAGCTCCCATTCTCTACGCTGCGAGACAGGACGTTGGGGCACTGGCGAGGAGTGTCATCAACTTTGCACCTTATGCCCTCGTCAAGTGCGAGAGAGTGAGTACCACACACTACTTGAGTGCTCAGCTTTTGACCACATTAGGTCCTCTTTTCCCCATATATTCAGCCATGATCTCTCCCTACATACCTTCCTCTCCCAACCACGATGTGGACTCTCTATTGCGACGCTCATTTCAGCCATTTTTGAGCATCGAGAGTCACTTATGAACTCCACTCACACCACGTGACATGTTCATTTGGTCCCATAGGTCATATTTGACCTCCCAGGACGATAATAGAACTATCTATCTATCTATCTATCTCTCGCTATCTACTCTCTCTCTTTCCCTATCTATCGATCTCTCTCTATCTCTCTCCAATCCTATCTCTATTTCACTCCCTCTCTCTCTCTCTCATCCTCTCTATCTATCCCTCTCTCTCTCTCTCTTTCTCTCTTCCTATCTCTCTCCCTCTTTCCCTCTTTCTCTCTCTCTCTCTATCTACTCTCTCTCTTTTCCTATCTATCTATCTATCTCTCTCTATCCCTATCTATCTATCTATCTCTCCCTCTTTCTCTCTATCTCTCCCTCTCTATTCTCTCTCTCTCTCTCTCTCTCTCTCTCTCTCTCTCTCTCTCTTTCCCTATCTATCTATCTCTCTCTCTATCTCTCCCTCTTTCTCTCTATCTTTATCTCTCTAGATATTCCTATCTCTATTTCTCTCTTTTTCTCTCTCTCTCTCTCTCTCTTTCTCTCTCTCTCTCTCTCTCTCTCTCTCTCTCTCTCTCTCTCTCTCTCTCTCTCTCTCTCTCTCTCTCTATCTAAATATCTCTCTCTCTCTCTATCTCTCCCTCTTTCTCTCTATCTCTATCTCTCTCTATTCCTATCTCTTTTTCTCTATTTCTCTCTATCCCTCTCTCTCTCTCTCTCTCTCTCTCTCTCTCTCTCTCTCTCCCTATCTATCTATCTATCTCTCTCTCTATCTCTCCCTCTTTCTCTCCCCCATTCTCTCTCTCTCTCTCTCTCTCTCTCTCTCTCTCTCTCTCTCTCTCTCTCATTCCCTCTATTTCCCTCTTTCTCTCTATCTCTCTCTCCTATCTCTCCCTCTCTCTTTTCCTTTCTCTCTCTCTATCTCTCCCTCTTTCTCTCTCTTTTTCTATCTCTCTCTATTTCTATCCCTATCCCTGTCTTTCCCTCTTTATCTCATTCTCTCTTTATCTATCTGTCTCTCTCCATTTATCTCCCTCTCATTAATTCTCTCCCTCTTTCTCTCTTTATCTCTTTATCTCTCTCTCTCTCCATTTATCTCCCTCTCATTAATTATCTCTCTCTTTATCTATCTCTATCCCTCTTTCTCTCTCACTCTCTTTATCTATCTCTCTCTCTCCCTCTCTATCTATTTCCCTTCTCCTCTCTCTCTATTTATTCTTCTCCATGTAACTCCCTCTCTTTAAATTTCTCTCTCTCTCTCTCTCTCTCTCTCTCTCTCTCTCTCTCTCTCTCTCTCTCTCTCTCTCTCTCTCTCTCTCTCTCTCTATTTCTATCTAACATTCTATCCAAACAGTCCTAGCAAAGCAATCATTTCCAAACGTACCTAGGAAGGCAACCATTTTCAAAGAAGCCTAACAAAGCAACCATTTCAAACAAGCCGTGCAAAGCATCCATTTCCTAATGAACAAGGTTGAGCTTCGACTGGGTTGAGCTTCCAAAGACGATGTCGGAATACCCCCTTCGATGAAACTTGGACGAAACCCCCTTCAACGAAACTTGGGAAGCTTAGAGAAGGACAGAGAGGGAACGGAGAGGGAGGGGAGGGGGGGGGGGGGGGGGGAAGGGGGAAGCTTGGAGAAGGAGAGAGAGGGAAGGAGAAGGGGGTCGGGGAGGGTGGGGGGGAGCTTGGGAGCGATGGCGGAGAGCAAGAACGTAGAGTATGCAGCAAAAATGTGGCACGCTCTACCTTCTTGCCTATTTTAGGCACCGTTATTACCGCGGATTACCGCGGCCAGTCATTTCAAACGGATACATGCGAATCCGAGGTTGCAGGGGGGAGGGAGGGGAGTACAAACCACCCCCTCTACCCTTAGCTATACATCATTTCATTTTTTAGCCTTTTGAGTTTTTTCATGAAGATTTTTAAGTTTTTATAGATAATTTATTTTGTAGTACTTTTAAATGTTTATTAATTTCATTTTTAAAATTCTCTTTTACTTAAAAATAGTTTTAGCACTCATTGTCATTTATTCCCTTTGACTTTCACTATATGTAATTTTTCTAATGGAATTAAGTGTTTTTTCAATTATTTATTTTTTAGGACACGACTAATTAAACAACATTTTGTGTGTGCACGACATTGACTAGGATGATCGTGGTCCCCCTGGAGTCCCTGAGCACGATCGTTGGCTCAAGGAAAAACTCGCTTGTCCTTACGCCAAGTGCAAAAGGGCAATCCCTCGCTTGAGGCACATTGCTTTGGAACACGTGGAGAACGAAGGGCTTTGGGATCCTCAAAAAAGCGCTTAGAGAGATGATAACGCGACTCAGTCGTTGCTTGAGGAGGTGCCCCATTTGTCTGTGTTCGATAGTGGTGCACCGATGCGCAAGGCCGAACGGTAGAGGCAAGAGCAACTGGATGATTTGGGTGCACCGCATGGTGATCCTCCTGTTAGCTATACGTCGGCAGCTCCTATGGCATCTCCATCGCACTTTGAGGCAGAGAATGAGCACATGTTTGACATATGTGATGAGTTACTAGCTCATGAGCGCGACGCGTGTGAGGAGGATTGTCAGCCCTGCACTAAACGGGCTGCCGAAAAGGAGTATAAATTGATGATGAGTGCCCAAACACCTCTTTACGACATTGCACGGTACTCAGTGCTCCGAGCATCGTTGGAAGTCCTCAACTTGCAAGAAAAATTCGGTTGGATTAATGCAAGTGTCGATGCACAACTTCTGTAAGTATGGAGTGTGGCTTTTATATACTCTCCACTCGCTTTTAGAAATTATACTAATACTCATGTTAATTGTAGTTTGATGGGCAAAATGTTGCCAGAAGATCACCACATGCCTCCAGACCATCAATGAGCTAGATCGTATGTCACTGCACTTGGAATGGAGAATGAGCGCATTCATGCATGCGTCAATGATTGCATGCTATACCGCAATGAGCATGCACATGCTACCTCATATCTCGTGTGCAGGGAGGCATGATACAAGATAGGAATGAGCGGGGCACACCTACCCCGCAAGGTATTGAGACATTTTTCATTGATTCCTCGCATCCAACACATGTTTAAAAGCAGGTCTGTTGTGGAGCTTCTCGCGTGGCACGTGAACCATCGGTCAAATGATGGAATGATGCATGTCCTTGTCGATTCACCTACATGGAGGCACATCGAAACTCAATGGTCAGAGTTTGGGTTGGAGCCTTGACACTTGAGGCTTGGGTTAGCAAGTGATGGTGCCAACTCCTTCGGCATTAAGTCTACTCCATGGAGCACTTGGCCTGTGGTGATCGTCAACTACAATATTCCACCATGGAAAACAACCAAGAAGGGCAATATACTTCTTTGCTTGCTTTTTCTAGGGAAGTACAAAGTGTCAAATATTGACATTTACCTCAAGCCCCTCATCGAGGAGTTGGAGGAGTTATGGAGAGGCATTTCTATTGTCGATGTCTCACTTGCAAAGAGGGGGAGAGAGGCCATTGTGAGGGGAATCCTGTAAAGAATGAGGATGCAAGAGAGCTACACAAGACAAGCACAAAGCACACAGAGATGGAAATATTCTTCTTCTTAAGAGATGGAAAGCTTCTTCTTCTTCTTCTTCTTCTTCTTCTTCGCTGAGAAAAGAGAGTACAAAATGACTAAGTGCTAAAGTTGAAAATTAACACATATGTACATGCGGTCACTAAGTGTGAACTCGCTAGAAACGTACTAGACTGGCACTATAAGTGTAGTCCAGCTGTAAAATCATTGGCAGAGATCCTCCGTGTCGGTCACTAAACGCGCCAGTGAGTAAATGCCGTAAGCGGCCAAGACCCGTAGTGGATGCCAACTGAAGATGTAGAGCTCGACATCTCAACACTCCCCCTCGAGCTCTGCATGTCGTAGAGTCCAAGCATAGTCCAGAAATGTCGAAGCTTCTTAGCTCCGAGGGCCTTGGTAAAGATATCCTCTATCTCCTCCTTTATGCTAACGTAGACCAAGTCGATGTCACCCCCCAACACTCGCTCTCAAACGTAGTGGTAATGGACCTCTATGTGCTTGGTCCTGGCATGGAACACTGGGTTCCTAGCCAACTGCATGCTGCTGAGGTTGTCACAATGGATGAAAATCTTCTGGTCCACCTACACTCCCAAGTCCTCAAGTAATGTGTGTAGCCAAGCTACCTCGCAGGCCGCAACTGCTGCACCTCTGTACTCGGCCTCTGTGCTCGATAAAGCAATCTTAGGCTGCTTTTTGCTGCTCCAAGTAACAGCAGCACTCCCAAAAGAGAACATGAATCCACTCGGAGATCTCCTATCAACAATGCTACCTGCCCAATCTGCATCTGTATACCCATACCCCGGAGAGGTCACCTAATAAAAATGTAACCTTTCACGTGAGTTCAACAGAAGGGTATTTAAAGTTCTTGAAACTTACAGAAATACATATACAAAAGGGCATTATTTTTTCAAATTTGAAAAAACTTACATATTTCAGAAGAAAAGGGTATATTATAATCCTAAAAAAATTCACAGATAAGGGGTTTTATAAACATGTCTTGAACACACGTGATATGGTAGTTTTACACATAGTGAACCCCCCGAGACCCATACAATGCTAATGGCACATCTGCTGCATAGAACAATGCGTAGTCAAGAGTCCCTTGCACGTACCGAAGTGTACATTGTACTCCATCCAAATGTGGCTTCCTCGGAAACTGCATGAACTGACTCTCCAAGCCTACTGTGTAGCTCAAGTCTGGCCTCGTGATAGTTAAGTAGATTAGACTACCCACAATCTTCTTGTACATCTTGACATCCTCAACAACATCACCCTTGTCTGCACTCAGCTTTGCATTCACATCCAAGGGAATAGAAATTGGCTTACAATTAGCCATACCATACTTTGACAACATGTCCAAAGCATACTGTCTCTGTGACAGCCATACACCCTCTGTAGTCCTGATCACCTCAATTTGCCAAGAAAGTAGCACAACTCGCCCAAATCTTTCATTTCAAACTCCTGTTTGAGAAGACCCTTCACATGGTCAATCTCCATAGCATTGTCACCCACAATAATAAGGTCATCTACATATATGGTAATGACCACAATCCCCATATCACTCTCACGTACATAGAGTGAATGATCAGCATGAGCTCTCCGAAAACCAATACTGACAAGATACGTGGCAATCCAGTCATACCATGCTCTAGAGCCCTGCTTCAAACCATACAAAGCTTTGAGAAGCCTGCATACATAATCTGGATAACCTGGATCGACATAACCAGGTGGCTGGTCCATATACACTTCCTCTTGCAACTCACCATTCAAGAAGGCATTCTTTACATCCATTTGATGCATAATCCATCCTCTAGATGCAGCCACTGCTATGACAGCTCTCACAATTGTCATCTTTGCCACTGGAACAAAGGTCTCCTCATAGTCTATGCCATACATCTGTCAATAAGCCTTTGCAACCAGCCTTACCTTGTGACTCTCAATGTGACTATCAGCCTTATTCTTGGTTTTATATACCCATTTACAGCCAGTAGATTTCTTGCCACTTGGCAATGGCACCAACTCCCATGTGTCGTTTGCTTCCAATGCAGCCATCTCTTCATTCATTGCATCATCCCAATGCACATTTCAGCCTGCATCCTCAAAATAGGTGGGCTCCACATCCTGTATCACCTTAGCCATGTAGGCTTGGTGATGCGCTATATACCCATCATAGGTCAATTTCTGAACTAGATTTCCGACTCTGTTAGATCTGTGCGGTCCTAGGTCACTCCTTTGTCCTCTAGCATCTTCTTGTACTTTCCTTACACCAGGTGTCCTGACAGTCGGAATTCCAAATTCCTCATCAAGACTTTGTTCAAAACCATTTGAATCCATGTCTATATGTGAAAAACCTGATGATGCATCGGCCATAAAGGAAGGTTCATCAACCTTTTTCTTTCCTTTTCGTGATACATTCCATGTACCTACTGGTGGAGTAACCTGCGTACGTAGTCTACCATTCCATGGCTTCTCAACAGAGCCACGAGAAGAGGACTCTTGTGGTCCACTCAAAACCTCTGACTATGGCCTCACATTTTGTACAACCACATCATCTTTTACATCAGTCCCAATAGTGCCATGTGCATTACTGTACCACTTGCTCATCTCATCAAAGACTACATCTCTGCTCACTCGTAATTCTCATGTAGTAGGATTGTAGCACCTGTACCCCTTTTGTTCAAGGGAATATCCCACAAGAATACATTTCTCTGCTTTAGGATCCAATTTCCTACGCAACTCATCTGGTACATGCACATAAGCTATGCATCCAAACACTTTCAAGTGTGCCAAATCAGACTTTGTACCTGTAAACTTTTCCTCAGGTGTTACATCATGCACCGCAGCTGTAGGTGTCCTGTTCATAATGTACATAGCTGTATTTATAGCTTCAACCCAGAAATGATGAGGCATGTTCTTCTCATTCATCAATGTACGTGCAGCCTCTGCAATGTGCCTGTTTTTCCTTTCTACGACCCCATTCTGCTATGGAGTATATCTGCATGTAAATTGCCTGCGTATACCATGCATTCGCAAAAAATCTGAAAAATCATTGGAGAAGTACTCTCCCCCTCCATCTGACCTCCATGTCTTGATTTGCATATCTGTCTCCTTCTCAATCATGACTTTGAAGTCCTGAAAGTGACCAAACACTTCACTTTTGTTACGCATGAAGTAGACCCATACTTTCCTTGTATGGTCATCAATGAAAGAGACATAATACCTACAGCCATGTATACTTGCAGTATCGGTTGGACCCCAAACATCTCTGTGCACCACCTCAAGTGTCTTTTTACATACATTGCGCTCATGTGGAAATGAGCCCTTTGACTATTTTCCAAACTGGCATGCTGCACACGGTTTATTCATACTATCCACCTTGAATTTGGGCAAACCTTTTACAATCTATTTTGATTGCATGCTACGCAATCTCTGCTCATTGACATGGCCAATGCGTTTGTGCCAAATGTCAACATCAGCCACAACACCTGTGCCCTGTGCAAATAATGCAGCTTTTACCTCAGGCATGTCTACATTCAGCGTAAACATTCTGGCCACACATTTGCCCTCTGTGATCAGCTTACAGCCATTCTAGAAATCTTCTACATAACAGCTATTCGGATTGAAGCAAACCTGCAAACCCTGCTCAACCTTTTGTCCAATAGAAACAAGATTCTTTGTAATGTTTGGGACATGAAGTACATCTGCTAAGTACTTTGATTTCCCACTCTTTGTATTTAGAGGTATGGCCCCTACATGAGCAATGGGGTGAGCTCTGTCGTCTCCTGTCTGCACATAGCCTAACACATCTAGTTTGCGCATATCTCTAAACCACTCTCCACGAGAGGTCATGTGATTAGAGGCACCTGAATCCACATACCAAACATCATCTTGGGTGGAATTCTCTACAGTCATTGTATTCATTACTGCTACATAACAAACATACGCTCGCTTCTGCTGTCATCTGCATCTCTGCTAGTAGATGCATAGTTGCCCTGTTCTCTCTTTCCACTTGCTTTTCCCTTTGGACAGTCACGTGACATGTGACCTTTTTCACCACAAGTCCAACATTCTCTACTATCTGCAGTATGTTTCTGCTTGCTTGATCTTGCACCACGACCTCTTTGACACCCCCTGCCTTGAGACTAGTTTTCCCTGCCACCTATATTGTTTTGATTTGATTGACCTTCTCGAGATTGTCCCCTGCAACCACTTGGGCCTCGACCACGACCTCTTTCTCTGTTGGAGTTGGAATAGAAGGCCTGTTCAGACTTATTTTTGCCATGAGAAGAAGATGTGTCAAGACCAAGGTTCTTCTCCTCAAGAATAAGCATAGAAATCAAATCTTGGAACACGGGGATGTCGTCTCTTGTATTCATGGAAGACCTGAAATGTACATACTCATCTCCTAGACCATCCAAGCATGCACGGACAATTTCATCGTCTTCCACTGAGACTTTGATAGATCCAAGAGCCTAAATGATACTCTTGATCTTCAAGGAATAATCATTGATGGAGAGGTTGTTCCTCTTAACCTGATTTAGCTCCGACTTTAGTTGAAGCTTCCTGGCCTTAGTGTTCACCTCGAACACTCTGCCTAAGTTTTTCCATGCAATGGCGGGGGTTTCAACATCCTGTAGATAGCCCATCATGCCATCTGTGATGCTCATAGAAATCCAATACATCACTTTGCTATGGCCTTCTTGCCAGTCCCTCAAAGCTTTTCTTTGCTCTGATGTAGCATTTGCCTCGGGAATCTCTAGTTCCTTTTCATTGTCTCCTTCTACATAGTCCCAATAACCTTTTCCTTTTAGAAAATTAGTTATTTTGAACTTCCATGCAGGGTATTTATTTTTCTCAAGCTTCTTAGTGACAATCTGACTGAAACCGTCAGACATCTTGAAGCACTAAGACAAAATAGCTGCAATCTGCAAAAACCTGCAAATCTGTTGAACCTGCTATCGTGGCACCTGTAACCCTTTCTACACTCAACGAGTGTCCACAATTAAGCGTACATACAACCATTGTACTTGTACAGTAAATCTCTGTATACTGCACTTTGGAGACCTGTTCGGAAACTTGTATGGGAGCGGGCATTTGGTACATGGATTGCGAACAAAGAGATTGTGATGCTCTTGCTCTCTTAGCCTCTCTTGCCTGCACCAGGCTCTGATACCATGTAAAGAATGAGGATGCAAGAGAGCTACACAAGACAAGCACAAAGCACACAGAGATGGAAAGCTTCTTCTTCTTCTTTGCTCAAAAAAGAGAGTAAAAAATGACTAAGTGCTAAAGCTGAAAAGTAGCACATATGTACATGCGGTCATTAAGTGTGAACTCGCTAGAAGCGTACTAGGTTGGCATTATAAGTGTAGTCCAGCTGTAGAATCACTGGCAGAGATCCTCCGTGTCAGTCACCTAGTGCGCCAGTGAGTAAATGTCATAAGCGGCCAAGGCCGGTAGTGGATGTCAGCTCAAGATGTAGAGCTTGACATCTCAACAAATCCTTATGTGGACTATGCACGACTATCCTGGGCTTGGAGAGATTTCTGGTAACTCCCTTTTCTCTATCTCTCTTTCCCTGTCTCCCTCTCTCCCTCTCTCGAGGAATGTCCTACTTGTGGTCCATTGTTGGTGATGGAGAGGCCCGATTCCTTGCACAAGGTAATCTATCCAAACAACCATTGTTTCTTACCCCAAGGGCATAGCAAGCACAAGTCTCTAACAAATGGGGAGACTCCTCTAAAGCTCACGATGGCAGATTGGGCAACCATTTGGGAAGAACACCACAACAACAATCTGGGTCTGTGTCCTCCACCAAAAGAGAGAGAAAGCGAAGGGCAGCCCATCCCCAATCTTGAAGGGTATAGGTAGAAGACAATGGGTTCCAATTGTAAAACATGCTGATCTATGTTTTGCAATAACGGGATGAAGCTGGTCATGGTCCCTGGGGTCGCTCTTGTGGACGTATGTGAAGCCCAAAAAAGTGGCGCCCAAGTCCAAAGCCACCATGACCTTAGTCGAGACCTCCATGCCTCGGCAGAAGATGTCGTCCATGTTTGGCTTCTCATCTCTGAGAGTGTCTGCTTTACATGGATGCGCAGACATGACTCTGGGATGGAGAGAGAGAAATAGAGTGTGAGAAATAGAATTACTTATTGCATTACATTAGAATTGTAATGTTACGATCAATTGATCACTTAGATGTTGAATTTAGGTGCAGCCAACACAAAACGATGGCTATATTTACAACCTTAACATATATATGTGTGTACATATATATCTATTTATGCATGTATGTAGGCACTAAGTACGGGAGCATAGCATCTGAAGGTTAGACACTTCCTCTTCGGTATAGTCCTTTTTTAATCGTGGCGTTGCGGTCATTGATCCACTCATGCGTGGATTACCGCAACGTACCTTTGGTTTTACCATAGTTGAGACTGTGATGATATCTAAAGAGATGCAGTTGACCTTTAGCACTACTAGCCTCTACTTAGGTCTACTAGTATGTATATGCATCTACGTGTTTGTGTGGTAATATACTTGTGTACGTATATTTAGATTAGTGAGTAGGGTGGAAAGCTTAATCTTATATTGCTCTTTGTAATGTAGATGTCTGACGACAGACCGACTGGTGAGGAGCATCCATCTTGCTCTTCTTTTGGTTGGTTCACATCTCAAGTGGGCTCCCACCCGGGGTAGACATCGCCTCCAGTGGACCCGAGTCTTGAGTCTGTGAGAACAAGCAAAGAAATAAATAATGTTTCTGCGTAGTTAACCATGAACCATGAGTGTCATATGTTTTTTTTTTGTTATTTGCAGGCATGGCCATCCTACAGCTACCCTTTTCAGATTCCTGCACCGGTCATAGATCCTGACTTACAGTGGGCTATCTCCTTACGAGAGTAGTACCTCTGTTTGACGGAGGATTTGTTTGGCCACTACACTCCATTGCAGCTTGTGACCTACGGCATTTCTCTGCAGACTACACCATGGGGGAGTCAGGGAGGGACTCCTTACCTATAGAGCCTCGCACCGACGACACCTCCCTCTACTCTCCCTTCCATTCGTCCTACTCCTATTCCATTGCAGGGTCCTACTCCCCTTGCATTGTAGGGTCCTACTCCCATGGCATCACAGGGTCCTACGCCACTCCTTTCCACTCCGGCTTTGCCAGAACATCGTCGACGGACTTCCTCTTGCAGCGCGCATCCACGCTCGTCTGAGGGCAGCAAGCGCCGTGAGAGATGAAGCAGTGGTGGATCTTGTGGTTTCGCATGTTTTGGTAGTGGCGGGGGAATGGAGTCCCCACATTGAGAGCATGCCGCCCCTGATGCTGAGGACAAGGATGCTGATGTACCCATGCCCAACACGCATGGGTGCTACTACAGGGTTAAATATGGCGAGGAGGTTGATTTCGGCACAGCACAGGGCAGGGCATTTCGATGCCATCTACAAATTTCTTATACATTCAACATATAAGAATTATTTTATAAAGTTCAGAGACCAACTTCCCGATCATGCACGGTACATTGAGGACGCTATGTTAGATAGATTTCCAAACTCCCCCCATCAACGTTTTTCACAACAATGGTTGGAGGGCTACATAAAGACATTTCTAAAAAACAACCAGTCCAGTGTGCGGCGCGCAGCAGTCTACGAGGTCAAAGATCCAGACAGGAGTTACCATGGTGGCAACATGGCAGACGCGGAGTGGGAGTGGGCTGTTGGGGTATAAAGCCCAATGTGGTCGTCCAGGTAAGTGGGCGGGCCGCCAGGTATGTACACATATTCTTTTGTAAAAACCTAATAAGAACTCACTATGCTCTATACATTACAGTAGAGCGAGTTCACCATATCGTCGTGCTCTTCTTCTCGCACTCTCTCTCATGTCGCACTTCCGCTAGTATCAGAGCCCAGATCGAGGCTCCGGGCAGCACTGCAGGAGGCTAGAGTCACCAGCTCAGATTGGAGTGAAATTCGACAGGCAAAGACACGGCTCCAAATCTTGTGGGTGAGCCCAAAGGCCTCGGTGTGCTCAGAATTTCATTCTGAGGTCATCTCGGCCACCGTTCGGCTTCGACAAAGTTCTGCGCAGGCCATTTTCAACTACGTGGTCTCAACGGGTGCAGATCCGACTCTACAAATTTGGGGTTCTCGGCCTACGACTGCAGGTGCTGAGGATATCGACACTCCCAGAGTGTTGATTTGTGGTTGTCTACACATCGAAGGACGGCTCACAGTTCTTGGAGGCGTGTCACATACGACACGGGCACATCTACACCCAGACTGTAGGCGACATCCACTAGTTCATCAGGTATCTTGTGTTTGCTGCTTGATATTCCAGATTTCATCCTGACATTGTAAGTACTTCCACATGGGATGTATTGTCAAAGATGATGTATGTCTGTTGAGGGTTTGCTAGCTGTGAGTCACGCAGCAAACAACCGCCACAGCGGTTATAACATACAGTGGGAAATTTGTGGATGTATGACTCTGTGGGAAGTCTATGTACTGTCAGATTTACTGCAGCCTTTGTTGAGCGTCTAGTGAGGTTTTATTGAGCTGGGGGATTCTCGAATGTTGAGATCCTTTCGGTGATACAGGTCTTGGAGCGATCCCTCGAGCACCCTTAGATAGGCAGCTAGGATGTATTGACTATGAGTTAGATAGTTCGGATTGCATCTTTGCTGTACTGCCGTTGAGGCATTGTCGCAGTCTATGCTTACAGGACAGTGACAGGACAGTTAGAGACAGTACAAGTGCAGGACAGGTTTACCCACAGCTTACAATGTTAGAGAGACGGTGGTTTTTTGAGCTGTTTTTTGGTCTATTTTTTAGTACACCAGAGCCATTTTACAAAGGAGACTCTGCCGAAATTTTTGCAAAATCTGAAGCTTTCTTGGTTCATTTGACAGGTTGATATTGGTTCAAAGGTCAGTTTACAGGGGAAACTCTGCCGAATTTTTCCCAGGAAAGTAAACTACTGTGAAGCGTAGCTATGGCTAGATCACAGGACACTGCTCTTTACAATATCAAGAAGCTGGATGGAACCAATTTCCCATTGTGGAAGAAGCAGATTTGGCATGTGTTGGTACAAAAGAAGCAGAGAAAACCTTTAAAGCTCAAGGGGATAAAACCAAAAGATATGGACGAAGATGAATGGAGCGAAATGGATGAATTGGCACTTTCTACCATTATGCTGACTTTGGCAGAAAGCGTTTACTTCAATGTAACAGACGAGATGTCGGCTTATCAAGCATGGTTAAAGCTGAGTGATCTTTATGAGAAGCTGAGTGATCTTTATGAGAAACAGAGTGCAGCTTCACAGGTATACTGGCTTAAGAAGCTTGTTGACTTGAAGATGAAAGAAGGGACACCTATGTCCAATCATCTGAATGAATTCAACACAATCTATAGTCAGTTGTCAGCTCAAGGTGTCAAGTTTGATGAACCTGTTAGAGCTATGTTCCTGTTGATCACATTGCCGAAAAGTTGGGACACTTTTCGAACAGCTTTGAGTAATTCTGCACCTCCAGATGGTTTGAACATAGCAGGTGTAGAGGAAGTCTGCTTACTAAAGAAACCAATAGAAAGACAATGGACAAAGGCAAAGGAACAGCCTTAGTTATCAGGGGAAGGACCAAAGAAAATTACAAAGGTGGAAAGAGGAATCAGTCTCGTAGCAAGTCCTGCAGTGCTAAAGGCAAGAGTGACATAGAATGCTACCATTGTGGCAAGAAGGGTCACATGAAAAGAGACTGCAGAGAATGGAAAGCAGGAAAAGGCAAAGAGAAAGCTGAAGACCATGGTGAGAAGAACAAGTCCTCAGTGAAGATTCAAGAAATAAATGTGACAAACACTCTTGCAGAGGATGACAGTCTAGTGTCAGGAGACATCTATTTTTTGAAGAATACAATGGACTCAGCTCTTCTTACAGCATCTGATGGAAATGCACTGAGTGACTGGATTATAGACTCAGGGGCATCACTTCATGTGTCTCCAAACAAGGAGTGGTTTACCTCTTATGTGACAACTAAAGATCATGTTCGGCTAGGCAATGGGCAGGCATGTGAGATCTTAGGTGTTGGAGATGTTCAATTGAAGTTTCAGAATGGTTCTTCTTTCACGCTGAAGAATGTGAGACATGTTCCCGCAATTACAAAGAGCTTGATCAGCTCAGGTTTACTTGATGATGCTGGCTACGTCACCACTTTTGGACAGAACATGTGGAAGATATCCAAGGGTTCTATGACAGTAGCACATGGAGTAAAGTCTGGAGGACTTTACATGATTTATGTATCAAATGTCTCTAAAAATGTAATCAGTGTAACCGAGCAGCCGAACGTTTCTTTGTGGCATATCCGGTTAGGACATATGTCCAAGAAGGGAATGGAAATCTTGTCTTGTTCTGGTTATTTGCCTGGCTTTTCATTTAATGATTTTGAATTCTGTGAACATTGTCTGTATGGTAAGCAAACACAACAGCCACATAAGCATAGAAGCAATAGAAGAGATACACAGTTGGCACTTGTTCATAGTAATTTGTGTGGACCTATGCCTAACCTATCTCTAGGGGGAGCTTCTTACTTTATGAAATTTATAGATGATTACTCGAGGAAAATATGGGTTTACTTTCTCAAGCACAAGGATAAAGCGTTTAGTGTTTTCAAAACGTTTGTGACACTTGTGGAGAATCAGAGTGGCAAGAAGCTTAAATGCTTATGCACTGACAATGGTGAAGAGTATGTTTCAAAGGCCTTTCAGGACTTTTGTGAGTCAAAAGGTATAAAACGTGAACTTACTGCTCCTTACAATCCTCCTCAAAATGGTGTTGCTGAGAGGATGAATAGGACCATACAAGAGAAGGTCAGAAGTATGTTGTCTAATGCACAGCTGCCAAATGGGTTTTGGGCTGAAGCTGTATCAACAGCTGTTCATCTTGTAAATAGATCTCCTAGCAAGGTTTTGCAGAAGGATTCAGTGCCAGAGATGGTATGGTCAGGCAAAATGCCCTCATACAAGCATCTTAGAGTCTTTGGATGTGAGGCATATACTCACGTTCCAAAGGAATTTAGGAACAAACTTGAGCCAAAGAGTAGAAAGTGCATCTTTCTAGGCTATGGTAATTCTGGTGAGATGGGATACAGACTTTGGGATCCCGAATCCAGAAAGGTTGTCCACAGCAATGATGTTCACTTTAATGAATCCAAATATCATTCTAAACCAGAGAGGGTTGAGGAGATTAGAAGAGTTGTCTTCCAAGAAGATGGACCTACACGTGCAAGACAAAATGTCAGGGATCAAGAGGAGCAAGGACAGGATAGAGTGGAACCACAGGTTGTGGCTGAGCCTGAGCCACCTATTGTGTGTAGATCTGGACGTGTCACGCGACCTCCTGATAGGTTTGTTCCATCTATGAACTATGTCATGTTGACTGATTGCAATGAGCCTTCAAGTTACAAGGAAGCAGTGCAAATGAAGAACTCCGGGAATTGGCAATTGGCCACGCATTCAGAGATGACAGCTCTGCATAAAAACAAGACATGGAAGCTAGTTAAATTACCACAGGGCAAAAAGGCTCTACCTTGTAAATGGGTTTACAGGTATAAGATCACCGCTCATGATAGTCAGCCAAAGTACAAAGCAAGGCTTGTTGCCAAGGGCTTTAAGCAAGAACAAGGCATTGACTTTGATGAATTCTTCTCTTCGGTGGTCAAGATGACTACATTGAGATGCTTTCTTGCATTGGTTGCCATATTAGATTTGGTGTTGCACCAAATGCATGTCAAGACAGCGTTCTTGCATGGTGATTTAGACGTGGAAATTTACATGCAGCAGCCAGAAGGTTTTGTTGAGAAAGGCAAAGAAGATTGGGCATGACATTTGTTAAAGAGTCTTTATGGCTTAAAACAATCACCGAGGGCATGGTACCATAAATTCCACAAGTTTATGCTTTCTCAAGGCTACAAACGTAGTGAGTTCGATCACTGTCTATATACAAAGAAGGCTAAGGATGGTAGTTGGCTGATCCTTATTTTGTATGTGGATGACATGTTGATTGCTGGCAAGCACTTGGAAGAAATTTCAGCTTTGAAGTCAAAGATGGAAAAATCGTTTGACATGAAAGACATGGGTGAGGAAAGTCATATACTTGGTATGCGCATTGAGAGAGATAGATCAAAGAAGTTGATTGGAGAAGGGAAAGGCATTGAGTGTTCTATTGCCACCATATGTGAAACTTAGCAAACAAGATTGTCCTGTGTCTGAGGAAGAACAGGCTTAAAATGGATAAGATTCCATATGCGTTTGCAGTGGGTTTAGGGTTTAGGCTAAAGCAACTTCAGCTTGAGGGAAGTCCTTTTGTAAGTAGATCAGCAGGATTTTCTGTGGTGTGAACTTTGACAAGCTGAAGTTGCTTATCCTCGAGACTAAACCCTTCATACATTCCATAGAGCATACTTCCACAACTTCATTTTCAAGATGCAAACTAGACTCCATTATAGCATCAAGCTCACCCATAGTATCTACAAAAGAAACTTGCTCACACAAACCCAAAACATTTTCGGTAGGCTCTAGCAACCCACTCTCTTTCATGCCCATTTGTACATTATGTACATATTGCCTCTCACATCTCTTCAAATCTTCAAGTTCTGTAAAACATACTGATCCATTCCTTGTTACCAAGGAGCCCGTTGAGAAAGTTTCACCTATTTTTGGATCAAGCGAGACCCTTTTTCTTTCTGTACCACTGCAATCCCGCTTTACAATGGTACTTGGCCAAAACCCATCATTTCCCTATGGTCATGAAACTCTTTGCTCACCTTTGGTAGAGGATGATCTCTGAGGTTGTGTCACGATTTCTTTCATGGTTTACACGAACTGTGAGAAATTGGACAGCGCGTTTATCATCTTTGCTGCGTATCCTAGCATATGTTGAACCATCGTTCATTACCTTTGTTTCCATTCGAACTCCCACAATGTAGGGCTGTCCAAGGATGAGATGATATGAAGATGTATCCTATACAAAGAAGTTTCGGTCAATCTTTACATCACCTATTGTCACCTTCACACCTGGACATGCTGCATACAATTCATCGGATGAATTGTTTGCCACTTTTACCATCTATCCATGATCTGTGTCCATCGGCCATTTGCACTTGGTGTAGAGACTCTTTGACATTATGTTTATTTTTGAACCGTGGTCAATCAAGCCAACAAATGGCTCTTCAAGATCACCTACCTTGACCAAAGTTTCTGTAGTAGCCCTTGCTCAGTGACTTTGTGAATAGTAGCTCCTAGGAATAGCTTCAACTTCTTCATCATCATTTGAGAAATGCACTTGCTTCACTCTCCCACAGGATTGGTAGCATCCTACCATAGTTCCATCATCCTCCTCCTTATTTTGCAGTTGCATCCCTTGTGTCTTCGAGGTTTCCCCTTCAACCTGTGGACGAGAAACTTCAGCAAGAGTTTGCGTCTTCCTCTTGATGATGTCGATGATCTCCTCATGGAATTTACGCTTTGCAATGCCAAGAACTTCTCCCAGAGTAAACTCAATCTTGCTATTCAAGATCCTTTCCTCCAAGACTTTCTTCAAATCTGTAGCAACCTCAATATCAAATTGTAGTTTATAAGTTGGGCGTTTTGTCTTACCTTTTGTTGGCTCTTTCTTCTTTCCTGTTGTAGACTCCTCCATGATTACTTCAGGTGGAGACGCTCCCTGTGTCGGGGGTGTTTGAGAAGGCATTGAGTCACTTCTTCCCCCACTTCTAGAAGCTCTTTTTGATGGTCCTTCATCAACATTCTCACGTCTGCGCTTCTCTTCTACAATAGCCTCATTTTGTTGGCATTTTGTAATGTAGGCATGCACTGACAATGAGTCCATTGGATCATTACATCCTGTTTTTAGACGTATGAAATCACCTGCTTCATGTAGAATCTCTTTTGTAAGCTTTTCCTTTTCACCTAATTGCATGACATTTGGCCAAATTTGACCATGATGGTCATTCACCTATTCATCACTAAGATGCTCATTTTTTACTCCATAAGTAGCTGCCTCAACTGAAGAGCTAGCATGGCTAGTTTCCATATCTTCAACTAAGGTTTGCATTCCCCCCTTCCCAAAGTTAGTTCTCAAGGGTAGACCTGTCTCTCTTAAGTGGATTTTACCATCCTTAAAAAAGACAACATCTTTTGACAAAGCATCACTAAAATCATCACAATCCCTTCTTACATGGTCTGTACTATCACACCAAATACATCTATTAACAAACCCTTCTTTGGGTTGTTGTCTTTGCCTAAGAAGTGGCCCTGATGGTTGGCCTTTTTCTTCAAGCTTTGCAAGCTTCACCTTCAAGTCATGCATCACAAGCTCATCTAGCATAGACTCATCAAACTTAGGAGCTATATAAGTAGGCTTTACCATTTTGTCAGAAGTTGAGGTTGAAGGACTTGTAGTGTTTACTACCATCTTGTCCCTTCTTCTTTGTCGTTTGGGCAAGCAATGAGACAGCACCTTCAACTTCATTCCAGTCGGTCTTTAGTCCTTACTCAACATCTTTATCTTCAAGAAGAAGCTCCAAATTTTCTTGAAACTCTTTACCTGCAGCTTGTAAGAAAGATCTATCTTCTCTGCATCTAGTGTGTCCCTTTCTGTTCTGGTTCGTTATGCATAGCGCCGCTCAAATTTCCTAAGTAGCTCTGTTATTGATAGGCCTTGCTTTGGCTTGACTACCCATTCTAAGAATGTCCTTTTGGTCACTCTCTCAGAGTCCTCCATGAAATATTCCTCCTTTAAAGCTACTTTGAGTTCTTCCAAATTTCTCCCATGCCCATCTTTAATTTCCCTAACATGCTCCCTAATTTCTGGAGCAACAACTAGCTCAAAGCTTTGAATCATCTCACCTTCTGACACGCGATGCAGCTCCATATCCTTCACATACTCATGTAAGTACTTGGTTACATCTTTGCCATTGAACTGATCCATTCTGTTCTTGACGACCGCTTGTATGGCCTTCGTTGCTGAAATCTCCCTTCTTTCAGTCGCATGTTGTTGTTGCATGAACATTGAAAATGCTTGAAACGTTTGCATTGTTGCTGGGTCAAAATGCATACCATGTTGCTTAACATGATCACCCATGGTTACCCACAAACTCTCACCCTGGTAGATTCGCGTCGGGTTTACCAAAAATATGTCGAGAAGTTTGCGGTCTTGCCAGGAAAGCACCGGGATTTTGGCTGCGAGAGTTTGTGAGAGAACTCCAAAAAACTATATGAAGGAGTTAAACCATAGATGCCATGAAGTATAGGGTTTGGAAGGAAGTGCAATCAAAGAAGCTTCATTTTTTCTCTCTTGTACTCACACACACATAGAAAGAACACAACAGAGAATATCAAAACAACACAAAGATAAAAACATCAAGGCTATGGTCATATCGTATCATGGGTAATATGAAAGGGTTAATAGATGAGTTAATGGCATTCAATCTTGGCTGACCAAATAGGCTATGAATTGTTCTTTGGAATTGTAGTTTTTTGCGTACCATAATATATATATTTTGTCTAGTGATTGGGATTAATTGTGTGTACAAATCCTCTTGATTCATAGCAAGATAACTACGCTTACGACAAAAGAAAAGTTATAGTATATGAGAGGTAGTATAATGGGATCCGATGATAGAAGATTTCATTGAGCCTTTCTGGACCAAAGAGAAACACTACACATTGTTGAAAGTGTATTTTACGGCTAATCTATACGTTAATTCTAATAGATCGTACAGAGTGAAAGCGATAGAAATTATCATCATGTGGATCATTCATCTAGGATAGCTCTAGTATGTGCAAAATGTAGATATGAGAGAAGAGAAGAGAAGAGAGTTTCCCTCCCAAGCCCTATTCTTGCCCATAGGCAATAAGGATACTGCGGGGAGAGATGTACCTGTAGCAAGGAGAACCTAAAATTTATAGAGAGGATGAATTACTAAGAGTGAGAGAGATAGGTTTGGTTAAGGAGATGAGATTAAATATATGTATATATATGTTGGATTAGAGATGAAAAAGAAAACAACAAGAAATCAAGAAAACATCAATGTAGAACACATCTTACTTGACAAACCCTTCGGCACCATTATTGATGGAGAGAGAAGAATAGGGGAAAATTCAACTTTGATTGATACGCCAAGTCCAAGACCTTCTTTGATTAGAGTTGATCTTCCAAGGATAGCGTGCAAGAATGCCTGGTCTTCCTCTAGGAGAAAGTGTAGGCTTAGGCTTATGTCAATGGCTAAGTACAATTTGGCATTACTACTCACTCCCTCATAAATTCCTCTCATCAATGGCTTGAATGCTTGAGTGGTTTTCAAGGAAGAAGAAGTCCTCTTTTATAGGTGAAGGGAACCCCCAAGGATTTACACAAGAAGAGAGGAGCCAGTGTGAACAGAAACTGGAAAAGTTGGAAATGAGTTGTCCCTGCATGATATGAGCAACCGTGGCTCCAAATAAAAAAGTAAAAATATGGGTAGAAAAATTCAGCTCATTATCTACGACTCCCATTTTATATACTTTTTCCAATTCGGTTTGGAACCTTGTGTAAAAAGATCATCAAAATAGGGTCCATTTCTGGCAGCAAAAGTCTTCCTGTGGTCCCCTTAGCCTAGACTTTCATTTGATTCCAAAGGACACCTCATGCAATACAAAAGCATGACATTGCTCTTGAAACAGTTTTGTAATCATGCTTGAAATAATTCATTAAAATAGAGGTATCTTTGAGAATCATGGAAGCTAGTGCCCCACTAGCATTTGATTCCTTCCTAGTAGCTATTTAAAACAAATATAAGAAAAATATGAAAAATACATAGAATATATATATCTTGGAAGTTACCCTAGATATAGGATTTAGCTAGGGTGTGAGATGATAATGAGATAGTAGAAATAAAGAATCAATACTTTTTGTCCCAAGTTAAAGAGGCGGAGCTATTGACACTTTTCCCATATTACTTTTTGACGATAAAGTAAGAATATGTTATCCTTGAGATAATAGGATGAGATAGAAAGCTTATTATTATACTTAGATATGCATATGTACATTATAGGAAATATATTTATGTATCTAAAAAATTACAAGATAACTCTCGTAGCATGCGTTCCCACTATGTACGTGTCACAGCACGACAACATCCAAAGAAGATGGCGGAATATCCCCTTGCCGAAACTTGCACGAAACCCTCTTCGACGAAACTTGAGAAGCTTAGAGAAGGAGAGGTGGGGGGGGCGGGGGGGGGAGGGGAGGCTTGTTGAAGGAGAGAGAGATGGGGAGTGGGGGAGAGAAGGAGGGGGAAGCTTGTGAGCGATGGAAGAGACCAAGAAACGTAGGGAAGGTAGGGTATGCTGCAAAAACGCGGCATACTCTGCCTTCTTTCGTTTTTTTAGGCGCCAGTTATTATCGCGACTATTACTGCGTTTATTATTGCGACTATTACCGCCTATATTACCGCGGCCATTCATTTCAAACGAATACATGCGAATCCGAGGTTGCAAGGGGGGGGGGGGGGGGGGGGGGGTACAAACCACCCCCCCTATCCTTAGCTATACATTATTTCATTTTTTAGCCTTTTGAGTTTTTTAATGAAGATTTTTAATTTTTTATGGATACTTTATTTTGTAGTACTTTTAAATGTTTAATAATTGAATTTTTAAAATCTTTTTTAGTTAAAAAATAATTTTAACACTCATTGTCATTTATTCCCTTTGACTTAAACTATATGTAATTTTTCTAATGGAATTAAGTGTTTACGACACATGACTAAATAAACAACCTTTCACGTGTGCAGGACATCGACTGGGATGATCGTGGTCCTTTTGAAGGCCCAGAGCGAGATCGTTGGCTAAAGGAAAAACTACCTTCTCCTTGCGCCAACTGCAAAAGGGCAATTCCTCGCTTGAGGCGCATTGCTTTGGAGCACGTGGAGAACGAAGGGCTTTGGCATCCTCGAAAAAGCGCTCGGAGAGATGATAGCACGACTCACCCGTTGCTTGAGGAGGTGCCCCATTGGTCTGTGTTCGGTGGTGGTGCACCGGTGCGCAAGGCCGAACAGTAGAGGCAAGAGCGACTGGGCGATTTGGGTGCACCGCATGGTGATCCTGCCGCCGTTGGCTCTACGTCGGCAGCTCCTACGGCGTCTTCTTCACACTTTGAGGTAGAGGATGAGTACATGTTCGACATATGTGATGAGTTACTAGCTCATGAGCATGACGTGTGCGAAGAAGATTATCAGCCCTGCACTAAACGGGCTGTGGAAATGGAGGATAGATTCATGAAGAGTGCCCGAACACCTCTTTACGACAGTGAACGGTACTCGGTGCTCCAAGCATCATTGGAAGTACTCAACTTGCAAGCAAAATTTTGTTGGAGTAATGCAAGTGTCGATGCACTTCTTCTGTAAGTACAGAATGTGGCTTTTATATACTCTCTCCCTCTCTCTTTATGGTGTTGTCTTCTAGGAATTATACTAATACGCATGTTTGTTGTAGTTTGATGGGAAAAATGTTACCAATTGATCACCACATGCCTCCAGATTTTCAACGAGCTAGATCGTATGTCACTGCACTTGGAATGGAGTATGAGCGCATCCATGCGTTCGTCAAAACGATTGCATGCTATACCGCAATGAGCATGCATATGCTACCTCATGTCCCGTGTGCAGGGAGGCACGATACAAAACATGTGTGAGTGGGGCACACCTACCCCGCAAGGTATTAAGACATTTTCCATCAATTCCACACATTTAACACATGTTTAAAAGCAGGTCTATCGTGGAGCTTCTTGCATGGCATGCAAACCATCGCTCAAATGATGGAATGATGCGTGTCCCTACCGATTCACCTACATGGAGGCACATCGAAACTCAATGGCCAGAGTTTGGGTTGGAGCCTCGACACTTGAGGCTTGGGTTAGCAAGTGATGGCGGCAACCCCTTCGGCACTAAGTCCACTTCATGGAGCACTTGGCCTGTGGTGATCGTCAACTACAATATTCCACCATGGAAGACAACCAAGAAGGGCGATATATTTCTTTCCTTGCTTGTGCCAAGGAAGTACAAAGTGTCAAATATTGACATTTACCTCGAGCCCCTCATTGAGGATTTGGAGGAGTTATGGAGAGGCATTCCTGTTGTCGATGTCTCACTTGCAAAGGGGGGGAGAGAGGCTCAAGTGAGGGGAATCCATATGTGGACTATGCACGAGTATCCTGAGCTTGGAGAGATTTCTGGTAACCTCCTGTTCTCTATCTCTCTCTCTCTCTTTCTCTCTCTCCCTTTAGCTCCCTTTAGCTCACTTTCATTCACTCATCTCTCTAACCATATGATATGTATGCAGGGTTTTCCACATCGGGCCACAATGCATGTCCTACTTTTGCAGGCCATCGTTGGTGACGGAGAGGCCCGATTCCTTGTGCAAGGTAATCTATCCAAATAACCATCGTTTCTTACCCCAAGGTCATAGCAAGCACAAGGCTCCAAAAAATGGGAAGGCTCCTCTAAAGCTCACAATGGCATATTGGGCAACCATTTGGGAGGAACACCACAACAAAAATCCGGCTCTGTGTCCTACAGCAAAAGGTATGTCGAGGTATTCCATAGTTTTAAGGCTTCCATATTGGAAGGACTTAAAAATACAACACCTCTTGGATCCCATGCATATATTCAAGAATGTAGCCCAAACACTATGGGACCACATTATTAGCAAGAACGACTTTTTGGGTGCGAGGGAGGATTTGAGGCTTTTAAAACGTATCGCCGCCTCTGCCACTCAACGGCGTGCCCCAAATGGAAATATTGTGCTTCATAAAGCACCATGGATGCTAGCAAAATAAGAATAAAAAAAGGTGAAGGGTACCATTTCCTCTATTCCCACACCAACAGGATCCATGAGGTCGCTAAAGGGAGCTTTTAGAAAAGCGAAGAAGGGTGAAAGCGTTCAATTGTATGGATTGAAGTCTCACGATTGGCACAAGATGCTTCAGGTATTCTTCATACTCTCTATTCTATCTATAGTTTGTGTGTATTACTATCACTCACTTTTCCTTTTCCTGATTTACATTGTAGTTCATTCTTCCGGTGAGTATGTGTATATGTCGAGACAAGAAAGTCAGGGATGCTATTTTCAAATTAGGAGAGCTAGTAAGGTACACCACAAGAATCCACTCGACTACACCTGTTTTATGTACACAATAATTTCAACTAGCACTTAGTGTATCCTTGTGTGTTTTCTTGCAGATTTGTGAGCTCCAAGGAAATCGAAGTAGATGCTATCCTAGCTGCTCAAACACTTGCAACAGAAACTGTTTGTGCCATTGAGGATGCATTTCCTTGATCGGTCCTTCTTAGTCAACTTCACCTCTTAGTTCACGTGGTGGAGGAGATAGCTATATGTGGAGTAGTGCACACACGATGGATATTATTCTTAGAGAGATTTTTAAAGACTCTCAAAGATTTTGTTCGGCTACGGTCTCAACCAGAGGCATGTATGGCCGAAGGGTGGATTGTTCAAAAGGCATTTGTCTACATATCAGAGTATTTGGCACAAGTTGATCATTCAATGCCTCGCATGTGGTCAGACGAGGAAGATTCAAGGATGACTTCACACTTGACAAGTGGAAAGGGGAAACTACTTAACATGGACATGAATCTATCCTGAGTGGTCGATAACTTTTGCATTCTCAATGCAAAGATTATGACCAAGTGGGTGGACTTGTGCACAATGGAAAAGTCTAGGCGTTTGCAAGAGAGGGAAGCATGGAAACAATCACATGGAGGAAGGAGGGCACCCCCAATGCCTAGACACCTTGCATGTTTTCCAGATCTCATTAGTGCATAGTGGATTCATGAGAGAATGACCGAGGCAAAAGCGCGTGGAGAAGACATCACCAACAAAGAATGGGAGCATGCACGAGGCTGCGTACCAAAGGTAGGGTACTCATATACCTAAACCATATTGTCTCGCTATTTGTTGAAATTATCTTTAATATGTATTTGATAAATTAATATATTTTTCTATTTTGTAGTGCCTTTCCTTTAACTCTATGTGGTCAAAGGGTCGTCACTTTTGTACGCGCCACATTGACGAGCGTAGAACCACCATGGATTATGCCATCATGGGCAACTTTGGCACAAATGGTGATGAAGCCAGGTAATGAAGAACTATTGAAAGGATACTAAAGGTTAATTTTAGAACCTTTCATAGCTTCATCTTCGAGTGCAAGTGGTTTGCCAATGTATCTAGACGACATGAGAATGGCCTCTACATGGTGGACTCTAGTGTGCATCACACAGGGAGGTATGACAATTTAGTTTTACGGCGCAATGGTGAGCAGGTGAGTGACATGTTACTTTTTTATTCCTATTTACTTGTTGTATCATTAGTTATACCAATGTTACTCACTTTGAGCTTCTATTTTATAGGTCATCTATATGCCAGCAATACACCAACCAAAACTTTGGTTC
The DNA here is from genome assembly GCF_014529385.1 of Adiantum capillus-veneris. Taxonomy (NCBI): domain Eukaryota; kingdom Viridiplantae; phylum Streptophyta; class Polypodiopsida; order Polypodiales; family Pteridaceae; genus Adiantum; species Adiantum capillus-veneris. The sequence goes on along the minus strand of NC_140946.1, from coordinate 130,416,078 downwards.
GTAATTCCCGTAACACCTCCGGGGAGAACCATTTTTTCCACTAATGAAGTGGAGACTATCTTCGACCCTCTCCACCTCCGACTTTGGATGAGGTGGAAACAGAGGAGAGGGAGGTCGATGAATCAAGTCCGGCGGCAGCAAGTCTTAGCGAGGATGCTTGTCATGATGATGAAGATGATGAGATGGCGGATGACGAACTCGAAGATGATGAAGCTGGCAATGCATCCACAAACGACAATTCCGTTTCTCTCTTTATTGATTTAGGAGCCATGGGCTTAGAATTGGATGATGCTTCATGTAGAGATCTTTTGGAAGATGATTCATAAATATTTGGTAGTTATGAAGTTTCTTGATCGTGTAATCCATTCACCTCTCTCTCCCTCCACTTTCTCTCTTTAGATTTTAGAATATGCTCAATTATGTTAATCAATTGACAATGATTATTTTAGTTGTAAACAAGGGTAATCTTAGGCTGGGTTCAGACGAGGCTGGAGGAAGAAAGACTTTCAGCAGGTCTACCACCGCCTCATCTATACGGTATTGGAGGAAGAAGAGCGAAAAACAGAGAGAGGTGGAGAGAGGCCAGCAGCTCTTCCGAGGGGGGAGGGGGTGCCGGAGGAAAAATGACTAGCCTAGAGGAAGGTGATATCTACTGCAGCAAATAGGCTTTCGCTACGCAACTTAAATGCCTCTGTGGAAAGCATTTCCGCCGTAGCGTCTGGACCGGGCCTTATATCCCCCGCCTCTTTCTCTCCCTCTTTCTCTTTCTCCCTCTCTCTTTCTTTCTCTTCATTTTTATAATTGAAAATTATATACAATACTCTTTAATTTTTATTGAGAGGAGGGAGACACCAAAATTTGAAAGGGGGGGGGGGGGGGGGGGGGTGGGGGGGAGTTAATCCAGAATTTGAAAGTTTAGGTACTAAATTTGGGCAGCGGATATAGCGACGGTAATGGATATGGTAATGACCGCGGTAATAATAGCGGTAATAACAGCAAATACATTCGTGGTAATACTTTAAACACAAAAAAAACCACCCTCCTCTCTCTTGTTTCTCTCATTGAAATTACACCTTCTCTCTACAAAATGCGATAAAACAGCATGATAAACACTTGGAGATTTTCATAGTGTCTCTCTCTCTTTCTCTATCTACTCTCTCTCTCTTTCCCTATCTATCGATCTCTCTCTCTCTCTCTCTCTCTCTCTCTCTCTCTCTCTCTCTCTCTCTCTCTCTCTCTCTCTCTCTCTCTCCCTCTCTCCATTGCGACTCTCATCACTACAATTTTGGAGCATCGAGAGTCACTCATCAGCCATACACATACTACATCACATGTAACTTTGGTCCCATAGGTCATATTTGACCTCCGAGGACGATAATAAAATCTATCTATCTATCTATCTCTCTCTCTCTCTCTCTCTCTCTCTCTCTCTCTCTCTCTCTCTCTCTCTCTCTCTCTCTCTCTATCTATCTCTATCTCTCTCTATTCCTATCTCTCTTCCTCTCTCTCTCTCTCTCTCTCTCATCCTCTCTATCTCTCCCTCTCTCTCTCTATCTCTCTTCCTATCTCTCTCCCTCTCTACTCTCTCTCTCTCTTTCCCTATCTATCTATCTATCTCTCCCACTTTCTCTCTATCTCTCCCTCTTTATTCTCTCTCTCTCTCTTTCTATTTCTCTCTTCCTCTCTCTCTCTCTCTTCCTATCTTTCTCTCTCTCTTTCTCTCTTTCTATATCTCTCTCTCTCTCCTCTCTCTCTCCCTCTCCCTCTTTTCCTCTCTCTCTCTCTCTCTCTCTCTCTCTCTCTCTCTCTCTCTTTCCCTATCTAACTATCTCTCTCTCTATCTCTCCCTCTTTATCTCTATCTCTATCTCTCTCTATTCCTATCTCTCTTCTCTCTCTCTCTCTCTCTCTCTCTCTCTCTCTCTCTCTCTCTCTCTCTCTCTCTCTCTCTCTCTCTCTCTCTCTCTCTCTATGTGAGATGAGAAATGCATCCAAATCATGGGCTGATATATGTAAGGATAATGTGGTTTCTACATCTCCTATCACGCAAGCCATTGTCCAAGAAAAGAATGTAGAGAATGTGGACACTCAAGAATTGCAAGAACAACAAAAACGCTCAAAGAACATCGTCATTCGTGGAATCAAGGAGGAAAGCATGGTAACACCCCAATCTCTTGCGGTTGCTATTGAAGAGTTTTTTGCTACACACTTTGGCATGTCAAGAATCATGGCTTATGGTGCACATCGAATTGGAAAACAAGGAGTCCCTCGCTCGAGAGAAAGACCTATTGTTTGTACCATGGCTGATGAGGTAAAGAGAAAGATCATCCTTGACAATGGTTGGATCTACCTCAAAGGAATGGGTTGTAATGTATATGAGGATCGCACTCTTATGCAACAAAATGTACATCGCAAAGCATATGAGGAAAGAAGCAAGAAGGTTAAGATATCATCTCAAGAAGAAAAGCCACTTTAGGAGGATGCAAGTCCACCCAACAAATAGGGACACATGATCTATGAGACCAACTCACGCTTGCGAATAAGCTTTTGGAATTGTAACGGGTATCCATGGAATGCAGGAATTGGAATTGATGAGCTTACCAATGACTCCGATGTGATACTTCTTGTCGAAACATGGGAGAATGATGCGCAATGGATTCTTGGATTTGACAATACGATGTGCATTCTTTGATGTGGGCCAAAAATGCGAAGCAACGAAGAGGCCAAGGAGGCGTAGCATGTATGACCAAAAAGGGTTTGAAATATGTTTCCATTTTCAAAGAAGATAAGTATAAATGCTACTTATGGCTGAAAATCAGCCCACCAAATGGTCAAGTCATGTTTGTGGCTGGTTGCTACATTCCTCACTATGACTCGAACTTTTATGCTCGCTTGAATATGGATAGAGATCAGCCCTTTGTTGAACTAGAGGAAGACATTGCTCATTACAAGGATCAAGGTGAAGTCATTGTTTTTGCAAACATGAATGCTCGCACAAATATGTTACAACACGACACACAACAAGTCGACATGCCACATGTCTCAAGAAGAATGGATGACTCATACATGTATAATCGAAGTTCTAATGATGCAAAAGAATTGGATCACTATGGAAAGTCACTTCTACATATGTGCAATAGTACCAGAATGCTCATTGCAAATGGTGTATCTCTAGGGCAAGGCAGCAATGACTTTACATGTAGAAAGCACAATGGTGATAGCGTGATTGACTATATGTTGTTCTCGGAAGACACTCTAGAATGCATACAAAGATTTACACTTGGTGAATGGAATCCGGAATCAGATAATAGGATGTTATGTATTTACCTCAAGTGTGGTAAACGGCCCGAGGATGTAGCCTCCAATCATGATGTGAATCATTTGTACCTACGTCTAAACTTTAAACGAGCACTTATATATGTTGATATGGTGGACCAAATGTTAAGCATAATAGAGCATCAAGAGAGCTCAACATTAAAATGCAAGTGAAAAGTTTTCAACGAAGTAATTTGCTCTTGTGCGAAGGAATTCTTTTTGGTGAAACACATGTCTTGCAAAAAGTCTAAGAAGGGTAGCACCAAGAAGAAATGGTTTGACATGGAATGTAGTTAAGCCCAAAAACACTTGCTAAGATTGGATTCAATCAAACACAAGGAATTTACTTGCAATGTTCACACACATACAAAGCACTTGTTCAAAAGAAGATGAGAAGGTGGGAAGTCAAAAAACAACTTTTTTTAGCGCAAGAGAAAGCACATGCATGTGGCAAGTTTTGGCAAAATCTAAAAGGCAAGCGCGTTGAGAGCTTCGATGACTTGACTCTTGAGGATATGTATATGCATTGCAAGAACCTCTATGAGCAACCCAATGTTGATAAGATGGAGTGTTGTAGCTCCCTTCCGTTTATGTCTCCCTTCTTTACCATTGAAGATGTATGCTGCGCGCTTGAGAAACTTGCTACTTGCAAGGCAGGTGACCTTTAGGGTATCAAGGCTGAAATGATTAAATGGACAAGCAAGAAAACACGATATTGGATATGCAATATGTTTAACCTTGCACTTCAGTATGGCATGCCTCATGATTGGAGTGCAAATTGGATCAAACCTTTGCACAAAGGAGGAGATGTAAACAATGTGAACAACTATCGCACTATAATGGTTGGTTCTTTGATGGCAAAGTTATTTGGATGTATCATGGAGATGAAGATAAGTGAATGGGCTGAAAAGAATGGCAAACATGCGCTTGGCCAAGCAGGTTTTTGAAAGCATCATAGCACTATTGATCACCTTGTCACTCTTCGAGTTCTTATGGAAGCGTCTTGATTGAAAGGAAAAAATTTGTATTGTTTCTTTGTGGATTTCAAGAAAGCTTTTGACATGGTACTGCGAGGAAATCTTTCGAGACGTATGCAAAGCCTTCAAGTGCCGAGAGAATTTATGCATGTAGTCTTTCGCATCTACCAAAAAGTGAAATGTCAATTACGTATGGGGAGATGGAATTTCAGAATTTTTTGCAAGCACCATTGGTGTCAAACAAGGATGCCCACTTTCCCCAACCCTCTTTGGGCTACTCATTGATGAATTGGAATGCATGGTTCTTGACTTTATGCAGCAAGAAGGCATAGAAGAGGTTAAGATTGGAAATGTGGTGATCATGCTTTTGCTTTATGCCGATGATGTAGTGCTCTTGGCACATACCTTAGAAGATGCACAAAAGCTTATGAGTGTCTTGGAACGCTTTTGCCTACATAGCGGGCTGATCGTGAATGGATCCAAAACCAAGGTTATGCTTGTAAAGACCCTCAATGACAAAAATCCATGCATTGTATACAACAATGAGCAACTTGAAGTGTAGATCACTTCAAGTACCTTGGCCTTGAGGTTCCATCCAATCATAAATGGAAGGATTGTGCAATCCGTCGCTTGGAAGCCGGAAAGAGGGCTATCATGCATTTGAGAACATGTGCAATGCTGGAGAGATCAAGTGTTGGGCTCTCAAAAAGCACCTCTTTGACACATTGGTGACACCGGTGCTTCTTTATGGAGTGGAGGTGTGGGTTGGAAGCATCGGGAAGTCTACTTGGAAAGAGTTTGAGAATGTCCAAAAGCATTTTCTCACCAACTTTCTCCAAGTCAAGACACAAACACCCTACATGCTCTTACTTCTTGAGTCCGGATCGCTTTCCATTGAGGTCTTGGGCATGCAAAGGGTCATGGAGTACATGCGTAAGACACAACGTAGCCCTTTGCATCAACTTCCTAGAATCGCATATGAAGCAAGTCAAAAGGTTCAAAAGACATGCAAGAGAAAAATACTAAGTTCGGGGTGGATGCTTGACATCAAGAAATGGTTTGGAAGATGGGATGCATGTCACTTGGTCAAGGATGCGTCGATCGACTCCCAAGTTAATGAGGCCTTCTTACAACGCCAATGTATCACGGCTTGGGAGAAATCCAGAGGTTCTCACTTCAGCCATTACACCACACACATTGCCCCAAACTACAAATCTCTCTTCTTCTCTGAACGAGGTAACCGAATCCATCCCTACATCCTTGAGCTGATCCCATTGAGTGTGATCTGCATCATTGCCTCCATTCGTCTTATCTCCCATTCTCTACGCTGCGAGATAGGACATTGGGGCACTGGCGAGGAGTGTCATCGACTTTGCACCTTATGCCCTCGTCAAGTGCGAGAGGGTGAGTACTACACACTACTTGAGTGCTCAGCTTTTGACCACATTAGGTTCTCTTTTTCTCATATATTCAGCCATGAGCTCTCCCTACATACCTTCCTCTCCCAACCACGATGTGGACTCTCTATTGTGACGCTCATTTCAGCCATTTTTGAGCATCTAGAGTCACTTATGACCTCCACTCACACCACGTGACATGTTCATTTGATCCCATCGTCATATTTGACATCAAAGGACGATAATAGAACTATCTATCTATCTATCTCTCTCTTTCCCTCTTTCTCTCTCTATCTACTCTCTCTATCTCTTTCCCTATCTATCTATCTCTCTCTATCTCTCTCTCTTTCTCTCATTCCTATCTCTCTCTATTTCTATCTATTCCTCTCTCTCTCTCTCTCTCTCTCTAACATTCTATCCGAACAGGCCTAACAAAGCAATCATTTCCAAATGTACCTAGCAAAGCAACCATTTTTAAAGAATCCTAACAAAGTAACCATTTCAAACAAGCCGTGCAAAGCAACCATTTCCTAATGAATGAGGTATGTTATGGATTCTCTATTTTCTCTGTTTTTTTTTAAATGTATGTGTGTGAGTGTGTGTATGTGTGTGTGTGTGTAGTAGAAAACAAAAGGGAAAGAGGGGGGGATGTGCTTTGTTTTGTGTTTACCTCTTTCTTTGTAGCGCAGTTGAGCTTCGACTACCTTGAGCTTCCAAAGACAATGGCGGAATACCCCCTTCAATGAAACTTGGACGAAACTCCCCTCAACAAAACTTGGGAAGCTTGGAGAAGGAGAGAGGGAAGGGAGGCGGGGGGGGGGGGGGGGGGGGAGCCTTGGAGCGATGGCGGAGAGCAAGAACGCAGAGTATGCAGCAAAAACGTAGTATACTCTACCTTCTTGCCTATTTTAGGTGCCAGTTATTACCGCGGATTTTACCGGGTCCATTACCGCGTATGTTACCGTGGCCAGTCATTTCAAACGGATACATACGAATCCGAGGTTGCGGGGGGGAGGGAGGGGGGTACAAACCACCCCCTCTACCCTTAGCTATACATCATTTCATTTTTTAGCCTTTTGAGTTTTTTTATGAAGATTTTTAAGTTTTTATGGATATTTTATTTTGTAGTACTTTTAAATGTTTATTAATTTCATTTTTTAAATTCTCTTTTACTTAAAAATAGTTTTAGCACTCATTGTCATTTATTCCCTTTGACTTTAACTATATGTAATTTTTCTAAGGAATTAAATGCTTTTCTAATTATTTATTTTTTAGGACACATGACTAAATAAACAACATTTTGCATGTGCACGACATTAACTAGGTTGATCGTCGTCCCCCTGGAGGCCCTGAGAGTGATCGTTGGCTCAAGGAAAAACTCCCTTGTCCTTGCGCCAAGTGCAAAAGGGAAATCCCTCGCTTGAGGCGCATTGCTTTGGAACACGTGGAGAGCGAAGGGCTTTGGCATCCTCGAAAAATCGCTCGGAGAGATAATTATAGCGCGACTCAGCCGTCGCTTGAGGAGGTGCCCCATTGGTCTGTCTTCGATAGTGGTGCACCGATGCGCAAGGCCGAACAACAGAGGCAAGAGAGAATGGACGATTTGGGTGCACCGCATGGTGATCCTCCCGTTGGCTCTACGTCGGCAGCTCCTATGGCGTCTCCGTCACACTTTGAGGCAGAGGATGAGCACATGTTTAACATATGTGATGAGTTACTAACACACGAGCGCGACGCATGCAAGGAGGATTGTCAGCCCTGCACTAAACGGTGCCAAAATGGAGGATAGATTGATGATGAGTGCTCGAACACCTCTTTACGATGGTGCACGGTACTCGGTGCTCCGAGCATCATTGGAGTTCCTCAACCTGCAAGCAAAATTTGGTTGGAGTAATGCAAGGGTCGATACAATTCTTCTGTAAGTAAGGAGTGTGGCTTTTATATACTCTCCACTCGCTTTTAGGAATTATACTAATACACATGTTTACTATAGTTTGATGGGCAAAATGTTGCCAGAAGATCACCACATGCCTCCAGATTATCGCTGCACTTGGAATGGAGAATGGGTGCATCCATGTGTGCGTCAACGATTGCATGCTATACCGCAATGAGCATGCACATGCTACCTCATGTCGCGTGTGCAAGGAGACATGATACAAGAGAGGAGTGAGCGGGGCACACCTACCCCGCAAGGTATTGAGACATTTTCCATTAATTCCTCGCATCCAACACATGTTTAAAAGCAGGTCTTTCGTGGAGCTTCTTGTGTGGCACGTGAACCATCGGTCAAATGATGGAATGATGCATGTCCCTGCCGATTCACCTGCATGGAGGCACATCGAAACTCAATGGTCAGAGTTTGGGTTGGAGCCTTAACACTTGAGGCTTGGGTTAGCAAGTGATGGTGCCAACCCCTTCGCCACTAAGTCTACTTCATGGAGCACTTGGCCTGTGGTGATCGTCAACTACAATATTCCACCATGGGAGACAACCAAGAAGGGAAATATACTTCCTTGCTTTTTCTAGGGAAGTACAAAGTGTCAAATATTGACATTTACCTCGAGCCCTTCATCGAGGATTTGGAGGAGTTATGGAGAGGCATTTCTATTGTCGATGTCTCACTTGCAAAGAGGGGGAGAGAGGCCATTGTGAGGGGAATCCTTATGTGGACTATGCACGACTATCCTGCGCTTGGAGAGATTTCTGGTAACTCCCTTTTCTCTATCTCTGTTTCTCTCTCTCCCTCTCTCCCTTTAGCTCACTTTAGTTCACTCATCTCCTAAAAATATGATATGTATGCAGGGTTGTCCACATCGGGGAATTTCCTACTTGTGGGCCATCGTTGGTGACGGAGAGGCCCGATTCCTTGTGCAACGTAACCTATCCAAACAACCATTGTTTCTTACCCTAGGGGCATAGCAAGCACACGGCTCCAACAAATAGGGAGAGTCCTCTAAACCTCATGATGGTAGATTGGGCAACCATTTGGGAAGAACACCACAACAACAACCCGGGTTCGTGTCCTCCACCAAAAGGTATGTCAAGGTATTCCATATTTTTTAAGGATTCTATATTAGATGGACTTAAAAATATAACACCTCTTGGATCCCATGCACATATTCAAGAATGTAGCCCAAACACTATGGGACCACATTATTGGAAAGAAGGACTCTTTGGGTGTGAGGGAGGATTTGAGGCTTTTAAAACGTCTCCCTGCCTCTTCTACTCCACGGCGTGCCCCAAATGGAAATATTGGGCTTCCTAAAGCACCATGGATGATAGACAAAGAAGAATTAGACAAGGTGAAGGGTACCATTGCCTCTATTCGCACACCAATAGGATACATGAGGTCGCTAAAGGGAGATTTCACAAAAGCACAGAAGCGTAGAAGAGTTCAATTGTATGGGTTGAAGTCCCATGATTGGCACAAGATGCTTCAGGTAATCTTCATACTCCCTGTTCTATCTATACTTTGTGTGTATGACTATCACTTACTTTCCCTTTCCCTAATTTACATTGTAGTTCATTCTGTCAGTGAGTATGTATATATGTCGGGACAAGAAAGTCACGGATGCTATTGTCAAACTAGGAGAGCTAGTAAGGTATACCACAAGACTCCACTCAACTACACCTTTTTTACGTACACAATAATTTCAATTAGCACTTAGTGTATCCTTGTTTGTTTTCTTGCAGATTTGTGAGCTCCAAGGAAATCTAAATAGATGTTATCCATGCTGCTCAAACACTTGCAACAGAAACTGTGTGTGCCATTCAAGATGCATTTCCTCGATCGGTCCTTTGTAGTCAAATTCATCTCTTGGTTCACGTGTTGGAGGAGATCTCTATACATGGAGTAGTGCACGCACGATGGATGTTCTTCTTAGATAGGTTTTTAAAGACTCTCAAAAACTTTGTGCGGCTACGGTCTCAACCAGAGGCATGTGTGGCCGAAGGGTCAATCATTCAAGAGGCATCTGCTTACATATCAGAGTATTTGGCACAAGTTGATCCTTCAATGCCTCGCATGTGGTCAGACGAAGGAAGATGCAATGATGACTTCACACTTGCCAAGTGGAAAGGGGAAACTACTTAACATGGATATGAATCTATCCCGAGTGGTCGATAACGTTTGCATTCTCAATGCAAGATTATGACCAAGTGGGTGGACTTATGGACAGTGGGAAAGGCAAGGTGTTTGCAAGAGAGGGAAGCATGGAAACAAGCACATGGAGGAAGGAGGGCACCCGCAGTGCCTAGACACCTTGCATGTTTCCCAGATCTCATTAGTGCAGATTGGATTCATGAGAGAATGACCGAGGCAAAAGTGCGTGGAGAAGACGTCACTAGCAAAGAATGGGAGTATCCATGAGGCTGCGTACCAAAGGTAGAGTACTCATATACCTAAACCATATTGTAACACTATTTCTTGAAATTATCTTTAATATGTATTTTTTAAAATTAATATATGTTTCTATTTTGTAGTGCCTTTCCTTTAACTCTATATGGTCAAAGGGTCCTCACTTTTGTATGCACCATATTGACGAGTGTAGGACCACCATGGATTGTGCCATCATGGGCAACTTCGACACAGACGGTGATGAAGCCAGGTACTGCGGAACTATTGAAAGGATACTAAAGGTTAATTTGAGAACCTTTCATACCTTCATCTTCGACTGCAAGTGGTTTGCAATGTGTCTACACGACATGAGAATGGCCTCTACATGGTGGACTCTAGTGTGCATCACACAGGGAGGTATGACAATTTAGTTTTACCGCGCAATTGTGAGCAAGTAAGTGACATGTACCTTTTTTATTCTTATTTTCTTGTAGCGTTAGTTATACCAATGTTACTCAGTTTGAGCTTCTATTTTATTGGTCATCTATATCCCATCAATACACCAATCAAAACTTTGGTTCGTAATTCCCGCACTACAAGAGATACTTAATAGTAGCGACGCTCATACTGCGACGCTCGAATGTGAAAAACCACAGCGTCGCTATGTTACTTGTAACATAGCAACGCTCATAGCGATGCCTATACTGACGCCATCAGGGCTTAAAAAAATAACCGAGAGCGTCCGAAAACTCAGATCTCATATCTGAGTTTTCAGCGCGCGCTCAAGCAAGCAAGGTAACGCACTCTCTCCCTCTCTCTCTCTCTCTCTCTCTCTTTCTTCTCCACACACACACACACACACACACACACACGAGGAGAGGAAGGAGAGCCAGGTATGCTCCTTCCCTCTCCTCACTCTCATGTTCCCTTCCCCTCTTTCTCTCTCCCTCTCTCTCTCTCTCTCTCTCTCTCTCACACACACACACACACACGCATTGTGTTTTTGAGATAGAGAGAGAGAGAGAGAGAGAGAGAGAGCACAAGCATAAACAAAAAACACGCACACACATGCATAAACAAAGAATGCACACACAGATTGAGAGAGGAAAAGAGAGAGAGAGCATGCATAAACCAAAAACGCACACACACACATGCATAAACAAAGAATGCACACACGCATTGAGAGAGGAAAAGAGAGAGAGAAAGAGAAAGATATAAAACAGAGAGAGAGAGAGAGAGAGAGAGAAGAGAGAAGAAGAAGAAGAAGAAGAAGAAGAGAGTCTTAACATCGTAGGAAACTATCCCAAGAGACCTTAAAGATCTAGTCGACGAGAGTTGAACTCAAGACCTGTTATTCATGAGGGAAATGGCATAACCAATCTATCACACTTCAGTGATAGAAAAGTTATACCATTTTTCTCCTTTTTTTATTGGCGTACACACACACTCGAGAAGAAGAGAGTTTAATTTAACGTCGTAGGAAACTAATTAAAGAGACCTAAAGATCTAGCCGACAAGGAGTTGAACTCAAAACCTGTTATTCAAGAGGAAAATGGCATAACCAATCTACCCCACTTGGGTGATAGAAAGGTTATACCATTTTTCTCTTTTTATTGGCACACACACACACAAACACAAGAAGAAGAGAGTTTTAACGTCGTAGGAAACTATCCCAAAAGACGTTAAAGATTAGGTTAGATGTATACTTACGTTAAATTAGATTTAGGTTTATTTAAGTTAAATTAGATTAAATTTAGGTTTATTTTTAGTTAAATTTACGTTTGATTAGATTTAGGTTTATTTATGTTAGATTTAGATTTACGTTATATTAGATTAGATTTAGGTTTATTTCGGTTTATTTATGTTAGATTTAGATTTACATTATATTATATTAGATTTAAGTTTATTTACCTGTTATTGAAGAGGGAAATGGCATAACCAATCTACCACACTTGGGTGATAGAAACGTTATACCATTTTCCTCTTTTTTTCGTTTAAGATAAGGTTAGATTTAGAATTACGTTAGATTAGATTAGGTTTATTTAAGTTAGATTAGATTAGATTTAGGTTTATTTTGAGTACACCGAAGGATTATACTGCCTACGCGTTTGAGAGTGGCCGAGAGAGAGAGGGGGGAAATGACACTTGAAGGCTGATGCCCTTTGAAATGATGTACACAGTGCACACAATCTCTTTTCTCTCTCTCTCTCTCTCTCTCTCTCTCTCTCTCTCTCTCTCTCTCTCTCTCTCTCTCTCTAAATTGTGTGTGGGGGAAGATGAAATCATTCAAAATACATGCTCTCCTTTTCACATCTACACAGCTAGTAGCCCCATTGGTATGTCTTTTACCCTTCAATGGAGCGAATCACCACATGTTCAATTAGGTTAGTTTAAGATAAGATTTTGGATTGAGTCTTTATATTAGTGTCTAACTTCGACATTACAATAAAAAAATTAGAGTTAGACGAACGGTGAAAAGATCTACTCTGAAAAGATGTTAAGATGTTGTGAAATGCTACAGCTAGAGAAGAGGCAAAGGGGTTTTTTCCACTACATGCACTATCATGTAGACGTGAGTGTGTAGATTTCTTGTACCCACAAATATAGGCATTGACCAATAAAGATGAGATTATAACCCAGTGGTTCTGATCTCCGTGCACCTCTAGACCGAGGTGTGCGGGGGATTGGACAGACAAGAGAATGTGAGGTAGTTTACAGTGTGAACAAAGAGAGAGAGAGAGAGAGAGAGAGAGAGAGAGAGAGAGAGAGAGAGAGAGAGACATAAAAGACGAAGAATGCCAATAGAAGATTAAATTTGTTGTCCATGTTATCAGATTTTTGCCCTCATAATGAGTAGTGACGAGGATGTGGGGCCGTCCAATCGAAACGAGCATGTGGGGCCGTCAACAAGGATCTTATGTCCTTGTAATCATTGCAACCATGTTGTGCGACGGACAAGATGTGTTTCCTTGCAGCACGTTCGCGAATTTGGCGAGTTCAATCCATCTATTATAGATCGAGTTGTTGCCAATTATAACTCGTTGGACTCTGACGCTGGCCAACAGGCAGCAATCTTGCAACCCAATAGACGTGTTCGCAGGCGCTTTGGTCCGACGGATCGATAAAACTCCCTAAAGCACCATGGATTTTCATAGGATCCCAAGAACGCAAAGTAAAAGAGACCATTCGATCTTTGCGGACCCCCACTGGCGTAATGCACTCGCTCCGAACATGTTTTACTAAAGAAGGAAATCTTACCGGTTTGAAGTCACACGACTGGCATAAAATATGTCAGGTATGTTCATAATGGAATATATCATAGTGGAAATTGTGTAACAAATTCGTGTGTGGACTTTAATATCATTGCTGCACGTGTTTTGTAGTTTATTTTACCAGTTGCCATTGAGGGATGTTTGTCTCTTGACGTCTGTAACACAATCTACAAACTTGCGAAGTTGGTGCAATGGATCTCACAAAAGGAGCTCAACGTAGACTCCATACCATTTGCCAAACTAAATGCTGCGGAGGTTGTGTGCATGTTTGAGAAACATTTTCCTACTACCATGCTAACCATTCAGGTGCATCTTCTTGTTCACATAGTTGATGAGGTGGAAATAGCTGGCACAGTACATTCCAGATGGATGTTCTTTTTAGAACGTTTCATGAAAACGCTCAAGGGATATGTGCGTCAGAAGGCACGTCCGAAGGGTAGCATGGCAGAAGGTTGGCTGGTATCAGAGTCCCTACTGTACATTGGAGAGTGGCTAGATGGATTTGAGAAAGCCCGGGACACGCTATGGCGAACCATAGATGATGAGCGCATATCTGGGATTGTCATGTGCAATCTCAGTGTTGAGAAGAATATGACGGAAGATCTAGAGGCTAAAATCAACCGATTTTGCATGCTTCACAATCCAGTCATGCAAAAGTGGATTTCACAATATGAGGATGGAAAGCAATAGCGACAAAGGGCACAAATCGAATGGAGATGGGGAAGACGACCACGGATGCACTATCCGACGGGTCTGGAGAGCTTACCAACATTCATGAGCTTAAGATGGTTGCACAACCAATTGAAAAGCGCACCACAGTGTGGTGAAGAAGTGACAGAGGAAGAGTGGGAGTACTCTCGGGGTTGCACGACCAAGGTAAGTTTGCAATGTACGACTAGTTACTTTCTAGATGTTTGAACGGCCACTCATAATCTTTGTTGGTTGTAGTATAAGTCATACACAGCAGCATGGTGTAAAGGTCGACATTTTAGGGTGGAACGGATCGACAAAAAGAGTTTTACTCAAGATTGTGGAATCATGGCAAAATGTGAACAGTCTAGTCGACGACGGTCCTCTGATGCAGATCCTGTGGTGGCGGAACTCACTTACTTCGGCACGCTACAAGAGATTTTGAGGATCGATTATACAGGATTTTTTGTCGACTTGTTCGACGTGCAATGGTTCAAGATAATCATGGAGGGTCGCAACGCTACTGTGCGTAGAGGAGAGTCTGGTTTTCTTGAGGTGGATTCAACTAAGAAATGGACTGACCTAAGAGACACTTTCGTACTACCCAAGCATTGTGAACAAGTAAGTATGTAAATAGTTAACATCCCATTTTAGAATTTATGTGCTTGGAAGCTCTCATGTAAGTTATGTGGCTCTGGCAGGTGATATTTCATCCTACAAAGTGGTGGTACGTCATAGAGGTAGCCCCTCATAGTGCACAGGCGTATGAAGGCTACCATGTGTCAATGACAGCGGCATCAATGGAGGAGATCGGAGAAGATGCTCAGTCAGAAGCCGTTGAGGTGGTGCCAAACGAACATCAAGATGCTACTCTCTATGGGGTGCATGCAGAGGATCTACAAAATGAAACAGGGGACATTTGTTTAAACGGAGAGCTCTATATAAATTTAGGAATTTATGCTGAGCTATGCGAGGATGAGAGAGAGATCTGTTAAAGCCATAAATATTGTATTTGAACAATTTTGCTCTGTTTTGTAAAAACTCTGGCGCACTAAGTACCTTCCATGTTGTATAACGCTCTTTTGATTCTGCGCTCACATCCTGGGCAATCCATGGCCACATGCAACTACACCACCTGGTTTTTCAACTGCAAGATTTGATTGTGCTCTCTCTCTCTCTCTCTCTCTCTCTCTCTCTCTCTCTCTCTCTCTCTTTCGATTGAAAATTCTGAGTTATGGACTTGCCTCTTCCATCACTGAAGTTGAATAGAAGAGGAACGCTTTCTGTTGTTGCTAGCCTTTGAACATTCCAAAGCTACAAGCACCTTCAAGTTCTTGTACGATTCTCCGTTTTGAACAATTTTGCTCCGTTTTGTAAAAACTTTGGCTCTCTAAGTACCTTCCATGTTATCGATTTGACTCTTCCATCACTCAAGTTGAATAGAAGAAGAACGCATCATTGCATCATTGTATTTATATGCGTCATTGCGTCATTATATTTAATGGTCTTTGCATCCACTCCAGGTACGTATGCTCTAGGTATGTTCTCACAAGCAGAGACGACGAGCTCCTCCTCTCTCTCTCTCTCTCTCTCTCTCTCTCTCTCTCTCTCTCTCTCTCTCTCTCTCTCTCTCTATCTATCTATCTATCTATCTATCTATCTATCTATCTATCTCTCTCTCTATCTACTTGTCCATGTTTTCTACTCCATTCATTCAATATTAAGTTTAAATGTTCGTGTGTTTAATGTAGGTATGGATGATGAGAAGTTTCTTTCTTCTTTGTCACCCCAGTAGAGATAGTGGTACGTGGAGCGTCATCGCTCTGGCGCACCATCGCGCGTTACTACTCCATCCCCTCTGTTTCGGAGCATTTAGCACGCTCCAAAGCTTCGGTGTCGATGAGACGATCTTCACACTCGTCTAGGCACCGGGGCTCTAGTGGTGGCGGTGGCGGTTGTTGTGGGGATTCCGCCACCGATGCTTCAACACCGCCTCGTGTTTGACGAGGCTCTTTACCCTCCCCTTCTTTGCCCGTACCAACACCAGCCACGGAATCGCCATCGACACGAGGTTTTGTGCGGCTGACTGCCATTCCTCACAGCTACACACCACTAGCTACTCCTCTAGGAGTCACTCCAGTGGTGGACACTCCTCGCTTCAGGGCTCAGACTCTAGTGGAGACACCTAACGTGCCTACCCACGTTTTGACACGCCGCTAGAGACCCCTGCAGGGACACCCAGGTTCACGCATCAACGGCGAGAGGGCTTACCTTACTCCGTCGACTTCAGCAGCGGCATCATCTTGGATGATGAAGGCAAGAAGGTGATTTTGCGCATGCGCGGTCTTTGCTCTCAGGTGTTTAGACACTACATACTAAACACCTGGAGTGAAGTACCGAATGAGTTAAAAGACAGAGTCATCAGCATGCTTCATGACGAGTTTCCTGTTCCAACACGGTATGATCACTTCAATGAAGACATGATGAAGGTTCAAATGCGCGAATACTGCAAGCACAAGCGTTCCGAAGTGCAAAAAGCAATCAAGCATGGGTGGAATAGACCTGATTATCTAGCCAAAGAAGATTGGAAGAATGCAAAGAAAGCAGCACGCGAGAATCCCAACAAGTGGAAGCAACAAAAGGAGGCAGCCAGAGCGCGAGTAGAGGAAGGGAGCTTGCACCACTTGGGGAGCGGTGGGTGGGCATCATTTGAGGCCGATTTTGTAAGTGTTTTTGCATTGCTGTCTTGTTTGATAGTTTAAGGTTTATGGGTTTTTAAATTCTAACATAATGGATTCTTTGTATGTTTTGACAGTGGTCGTTTACAGGACGTGATCCCACATAGTACGAGCGTGAGTACGCGGGTAGGAAGGGCTTAAATGCCCTTATAGACATCCTGAGTTCTCGTGGCGGCATGGTTAGTATTAGGGTTTATTCTTTTCTATTTGTTGTATTGTTTTATAAACGTCGTTATATGTTTATACTTACAAAAAGCTATCTTATTGTTTTTTTTTCAAAATCCGACAGATACGTCGCTTGGATGTGATGAGACGTCTGATTACACGACATCAGTTTAGCCATAGCTAGATAGCATTAGTTTCTTTCTGTCATAGCTTATGTATCATGAAACGACTTTTATACGTCTTTTTGAAAACTATGTATGTTTTTTGAATAATGACAATGGTTGGTAACTATTACATTTGCAAAGTTTAACAATCAAGTGATTTTGCCTATGTGTACAATTGCCATTGATTTACTTTCATCAATTCACGCTTGTCAATTTTGTATTGTTCAATTTTGTATCTTTATTTTGCAAACAATACGTACTATGGATGATGGAGTTAATGGTTATATTGTCTTGGGGGTGACTATTTTGATTCTATATTTACCTTTTCACTTTTTTTCAAAGGTGAATCAATTAATGAAACATTCAATATGGTTGATGGGTGAATGCCCTGCCAACCACCAAAAAATTTCCTCTCTGACGTCGCTATATAAGGCTCTGCAGCATCGCTATAAGCGTCACTATAGATGGCTCTGCAGCGTCGCTATAAGCTTCGCTATAGGTGTCGCTATATAGCGACGTTTATAGCGATGCATATAGCCACTGTCGTAGCGACGCTTATAGCGACATCCCCGTATCGAAGCTCATAGCGACGTCGGGGGTTATAAAAACCCATTGTATTTTCGTTGCTAAAAGCGTGACAAGAGCACACTGTTGGGATTAAAGCCCAAGTGGCCTCTTATACGGATATGGCCGCTCGCCCGCCTAACTCACTTACCTCTAACTCTTTGTATATACTCACTTACATTTTTGTGGATAATAAGGTTTTGGGAGATAACCCTTCAAACAGACTTCTCTGCGTACTGTGTAAGGTCTCTGTGCATCTTTGTGTGTGTGAGAGAGAGAGTCGATCCACGCTCCGCTCCGCGACTTCAATTGGTATCAGAGCCAAGGTTCAGTGCGTATTTGCGTAATCGCGCGCGCACACACTTTTCAGGCAGATTCTGGATCCGAAGCTAGAAATTTCACACTCGGCGTTCCGGGAGCGTTTCCAATAGGTGTCCTGGAGGTTTTCCCCCCTTTCGAAGCCGTTTATGCCCTCAGAATTTCGTTCTGAGCACTACAGCAAAAGATAGATTTCAGCCGCAAAGAAATCCATCTTGTGTAGATTGGCAAGCAGGAGGTGGTCGGCATCGATATCGGCATCGACATACATCACTCATTCGTCTTCAAAGCATCATCTATAGACCAGGTACACATATATATCATCAGATATATATATTGCAGTCTGCATTGCTACTTCTTGTGCTTGCCAGGTTCCAGGGGAGGTGTGGCCATACGACGGCTTGACACCACTAGCATGTATTGCAGATTGATGTACTGTGATTGTGGGTCTACTAGTTGTGAGTCATGCTAGAAGACAGACCGCCGCAGCGGTCATAGGACAGTGATTGGTCTATTGTAGGATGTATGCTAGTTCTGGGCAGTTTGCTGAGCCATCTGTGAGGGTTGTGTGTGAGGTTTTTTGAAGCCAAGCACTGGGGGCTGGGTTACCCAGTGTGAGGTGGATTAGGTTGCTGGAGTTCCCCTCTACACGCATCCTCTTCGGCGACTTTTATCCCATAGGATTGTGTAGACACTAGATTGCATCTTATGCGTCATGCCGTTGAGGCATTGTTCAGGGTTCAGTCTTGAGACAGATACAGGTTCTGTGATCGCCCAGATAGGAGACAGTGTATGCTTACAGGACAGCATATTACAGAGATTTTCAGATTTGTCACTGGTCAGCTATTTATGATTGTTTTTTAGCTATCTTTTGGTTCTCAGAGCTCAGTTTACAAGGGAGACTCTGTCAAAATTTTTCCAAAATACTGACAGTTCCTGAAGAAAGGTGTTCAGTTTGTTGTTTACAGCTTGTTTACTGTGTACAGAGGCCAGTTTACAGGGAAAACTTTGCCGTATTTTTCCCAGAAGTAAACAGTTTGGCAGATATGGCATCTTCTCAAAGTGAGACTCTTTACAACATAAAGAAGCTGGATGGCACAAAATTTCCATTCTGGAAGAAGCAGATTTGGCAGGTTTTGGTGCAGAAAACACAAGTGAAGCCACTGAAGCTCAAAGGGGAGAGACCAGAAGGTATGGCTGAAGATGAGTGGGAAGAGCTTGACGAGTTAGCTTGTTCCACAATTATGCTGACACTGGCAAAAAAATTTACTTCAACGTAGCAGAAGAGACTACAGCGTATGGCAAAAGCTATGTGGTATGTACGAGAAACAAAGTGCTGCTTCTCAGATTTACTGGCTCAAGAATTGGTGGATTTGAAGATGAAGGAAGGGACAGCCATGTCAAATCATCTCAATGAATTTCACACAATTTTCAGCCAATTAACAGCACAGAAGATAGTCTTTCCACATTTAGTGAAGGCTATGTTTCTCTTAATCACTTTGCCAGACAGTTGGGATACTTTTCGCATGGCATTAAGTAATCTTGTCGTGCTATAGGGTTTTACAAGTGCCAATGTAGAAGGCAGCTTGCTTACAGAGGAAGTGAACAAGACGAACATTGACAAAGGCAAAGGAAATAGTGCTTTGCTTGTTCGAAGGAGACAATAGTCTAAAGAGAAGAAGGGTAAGAAGGCACACAATCGAAGTAAGTCTCGTGACTCGAAGTCAAAGGATGACATAGAATGCTACCATTCTGGCAAGAAGGGTCACATGAAGAGAGACTGTATGAAGTGGAAACAAGAAAAAGGCAAAGCAAAGAGTTTTGAGCAAGACGAAAAGAAGAGTTCAGTGAAGATTGAAGAGGTGAATGTCACCAGATCTGGTTCAGACAGTGATTCTGGTATAGCAGCTAGTGACATCTTCCTCACAAGCAATCTTGATTCTATTTTCTTGACTGCAGAGGATGGACATGCTTTGAGTGATTGGATTATCGACTCAGGGGCATCTTTACATGTTTCTCCGCACAAAGAGTGGTTTACATCATATGTGACTACTAAAGATTATGTCAGACTTGGCAATGAGAAGATTTGTGACATACTTGGAGTGGGAGATGTGCAGTTGAAGTTTCAGAATGGCTCTTCTTTATGGCTCAAGAATGTCAGACATGTTCCAGCAATCCGAAAGAGCTTGATCAGTACAGGGAAGTTGGATGATGCGGGTTATGTGACAGTTTTTGGGAACAGCGCTTGGAAGATCTCCAAAGGTTTGATGACTGTAGCACATGGCAGCAAGTCAGGAACTCTGTACACTTTACATGTTTCAGAGGTTAAAAACCATGTAATTAATGTGATTGAGCAGCCAAGTGTGTCACTGTGGCATCATAGGCTGGGACATATGTCAAAAAGAGGAATGGAAATACTTTTTCATTATGGTTATTTGCCTGGATTTTCATTTCAAGATTTCGATTTTTGTGAGCATTGTGTTTATGGTAAGAAAACACAGGAACCACACAGATCAAAGAGGAATTGTAGGGACGAACGGTTAGCTCTTGTGCACAGTGATCTATGCGGACCAATGCCTAGTTTGTCACTAGGGGGAGCAGCGTACTTTTGTACATTTATAGATGACTATTCTCGCAAAGTATGGGTTTACTTCTTGAAGCACAAGGATGAGGTACTCAAGGTCTTTAAGACATTCTTGCAGGGTGAAAGCATGTTAACCTGTCGCGCTTTTTGTGCTAGTTAGCAGTTTCAAGTTAGCACATCTTCGAAAAGTTGGGCGTCCGGTAATTTTTTTACATATAATATCAAAATTTATCGGAGGTTGTACATTTGGATTCCTTGTTTCAAGTGCTTTCTATTGATATATCATATGTCATAGATCTATGAGATGTAGCTCAAGTTATTGTACTAGTTAGCATATGTCAAAATTGTGCTAGTTAGCATTGTCCGGGACATGAAAAAGCATGACAGGTTAACATGCTTTCACCCTGTAGTAGCTTGTGGAGAATCAAAGTGAAGTGCTTGAGAACTAACAATGGTGGAGAGTACGTTTCCAAAGCTTTTCAAGACTTTTGTGAAGCAAAAGGGATTAAGCGGGAACTTACTGCACCATATAATCCTTCACAGAATGGGGTTGCAGAACGTATGAATAGGACCATACAAGAGAAGGCCAGAAGCATGTTGTCAAATGCTGAGTTGCCTGATGGATTTTGGGCGGAAGCAGTGGCTACAGCAGTCCATTTGATCAACAAGTCTCCTAGTAGGGTTCTGGATAAGAGTGCAGTGGCCGAGATGCTATGGACAGATAAGGCACCTTCGTATAAGCATCTCAGAGTCTTTGGTTGTGAAGCTTATAGCCATATTCCTAAGGAGTTCAGGAATAAGTTAGAACCAAAGAGCAAGAAGTGTATATTTCTTGGCTACGGAGAATCGGGCGAGATGGGTTGCCGCCTTTGGGATCCTGAGTCCAGAAAGCTTATTCGTAGCAATGATGTGCATTTCAATGAAGCCAAGTTTCACGCTAAGCCAGAGAAGACAGAGGAGATCAGAAGAGTTGTCTTCAGGGAACATGGACCTACTGCTAGCACATCAAGATAGCATGGTCAGGCTCAGGAACAGCCAATAGTGGCTAGAGAGGCAGAATCAGTTGTGGTGAGATGTTCTGAGCGTGTCTCCAAACCACTTGATCGTTATGTGCCATCTCTAAATTATGTCATGCTCACAGATTACGGAGAACCATCTTGTTACAAAGAAGCATTACAAGTGGTTGACTCGAAAAAATGGCAGTTGGCCATGGCGCAGTCAGAGATGACAGCTCTACATAAAAACCAGACATGGAAGCTGGTTAAATTACCACAGGGCAAAAAGTCTCTACCTTGTAAATGGGTTTACAGGTATAAGATCACCACTCATGATAGTCAGCCAAAGTACAAAGCAAGGCTTGTTGCCAAGGGCTTTAAGCAAGAACAAGGCATTGACTTTGATGAAGTCTTCTCTCCGGTGGTCAAAATGACTACATTGAGATGCTTTCTTGCATTGGTTGCCATATTAGATTTGGTGTTGCACCAAATGGATGTCAAGACAGCGTTCTTGCATGGTGATTTAGATGTGGAAATTTACATGCAGCAGCCAGAAGGGTTTGTTGAGAAAGGCAAGGAAGATTGGGTATGCCAATTGTTAAAGAGTCTTTATGGCTTAAAACAATCACCGAGGGCATGATACCATAAATTCCAAAAGTTTATGCTTTCTCAAGGCTACAAACGTAGTGAGTTCGATCACTGTCTATATACAAAGAAGGCTAAGGATGGCAGTTGGCTGATCCTTATTTTGTATGTGGATGACATGTTGATTGCTGGCAAACACTTGGAAGAAATTTCAGCTTTGAAGTCAAAGATGGAAAAATCATTTGACATGAAAGACATGGGTGAGGCAAGTCATATACTTGGTATGCGCATTGAGAGAGACAGATCAAAGAATCTGATTTGGTTATCTCAAACAGAGTATATTGACAAGGTTTTGCAACGTTTCAATATGGAGAAGGGAAAGGCATTGAGTGTTCCATTGCCACCATATGTGAAACTTAGCAAACAAGATTGTCCTATGTCTGAGGAAGAAAAGGCTGAAATGGATAAGATTCCATATGCATATGCAGTGGGTAGTTTGATGTATGCAATGATTGCTACACGTTCGGATATTGCATTTGAAGTGGGAGTGGTTAGGAGATATATGTCAAATCCCGGCAAGAAACATTGGGATGCAGTGAAAGGTATCATGAGATACTTAAAACATACAAAGAGTATGCGCATATGCTATGGTAGTCAAGATTTGAGTGTCAGAGGATACACTGATTCAGATTATGCAGGAGACTTGGATAAGAGGAGATCTACATCAGGCTATGTCTTTACATTGGCTGGAGGTGCCATATCATGGCGATCTCGATTACAAGATTGTGTTACGCAGTCTACTACAGAAGCTGAGTATGTTGCAGCAAATGAGGAATGCAAAGAATTAAGCTATTTGGCTTGGGAGATTGGTAGCAGACTTGGGAATCAAAGTAGATATGCCAGAGTTATATTGTGATAGTCAAAGTTCTATACAATTGGCAAAGAATCCAGTGTTCCATTCGAAGACTAAGCATATTGATGTGAAATATCACTTCATTAGGGAAGTACTTGAAGACAAGCAGATACAATTGCTGAAGATCCACACCAAGAACAATCCTGTTGATCTACTCACAAAGGGACTTCCAGGAGAGGGCTTTGTGCATTGTCGTGAGTTATTGGGCATTGGATAGATGGCAGCCATGTAAATCTTTGTACATTTATGTTCACAGATTTATAGTTACTTAAAGTGCCACATTGGACATTAAGTGGGAGGTTGTTGGGATTAAAGCCCAAGTGGCCTCTTATACGGATATGGCCGGCCGCTCGCCTAACTCACTTACCTCTAACTTTTTGTATATACTCACTTATATTTTTGTGGATAATAAGGTTTTGGGAGATAACCCTTCAAACAGACTTCTCTGCGTACTGTGTAAGGTCTCTGTGCATCTGTGTGTGTGTGTGTGTGAGAGAGTCGATCCACGCTCCGCTCCGCTCCGCGACTTCACACACAACCTCTTGTAGTGCCGTAACACCTCGGGGGAGAAGCAATCTTTCCACTAATGAAGTGGAGATTATCTTTGACTCTCTTCCACCTCCGACTTTGGATGAGGTGGAAATAGAGGAGCGGGAGGTCGATGAATCAAGTCCGGCGGCAGCAATTCTTAGCGAGGATGATTGTCATGATAATGAAGATGATGAGATGGAGGATGACGAAGGCAATGCATCCACAAACGACAATTCCATTTCTCTCTTTTTTGATTTAGGAGCCATGGGCTTAGAATCGGATGATGCTTCATGTAGAGATCTTTTGAAAGATGATTCATAAACATTTTGCCATTATGAGGTTTTTTGGTCATGTAATCCATTCATCTCTCTCCCCCCCCTCTTCCTCTCTTTAGATTTGAGAATATGCTCAATTATGTTAATCAATTGACAATGATTATTTTAGTTGTAACCAAGTGAAAATTTATATCCCCCGCCTCCTTCTCCCCCCTCTTTCTCTCTCTCTCTCTACCCCGTCCTCTTCTCTCTTGTTTCTCTGCTTGAATTTGCATCTTCTCTCTACATAACGCGGTAAAACAGCGCGGTAAACATGCACTTGGAGATTTTCATAGTGCACGCAACTATTACCATGCATATTGCTAACAAACCATCGTCTATTACCACTCCTATTACCGCCAATGCAGTTTTTTCTCTCTCCTTTTTCATTTGTTATTCTTCGGTAATAGGAGCAATTCTAAATTTTTCCTCTTATAGTGCATGTTCTAATGCAATGGCATGATCTTGCCACACCATTAATGGTCGAACGTGCTCAAACAAGTCAGTAGGAGATCTGGCTATATTTCATGCTACCCTAAATGACTTCATCGCAAATCTTCGGTTTAGCCTTCATGAGGCTTCTTTCGAAGCTTCAGTGGAATATTTTTAAGCTTGTCTCTTCCCTATAAGGAGCACTCCGATGTGATCAAGGTGAGCGTGGGGAGGCCGTAGCTCAGGTCTATGCACAAATTCTATGCAACCATAGATTTGGATTAACACATATCCCTACACTTTACATCTACAATGCACAGACCATCTGCAACAAAAGCTTGATGTGTTTTGGCTTAGGCGTGCGAGCAAACAAACCCTACAACAAAAGCTTGATTTGTTTTGGGTTCAGTCATGTGCGCGAACATCTTACAGTATAAGCATCATGTGTTAGAAGAGCTACAGCAAGGGATGAGCTAAAGTCGAGTGGGTTTGTGCCAGATTTATGTGTGGTGGCCTTGACAGGAAGCATGGCTGCTCAAAAATAGAGCTCAATGTGGTGCGGCTTCACAAGGGGAGGACCAAGCATAGAGGGCATCATAGCAACACATGAGCTCTTGAAACAGTGAGAGCAACAAAGAAATGTCGTGCATGGGAGGGTAGGGTCAAGACATAGAGCATCGGAGGATGTTCTATGTCAGGCATAGTACGAATGGTAAATATTGATAGAAGTTTTCATAACCCTAATTTGCTCTTGAATGCTCTGCCATGGAGCATCGGATGCTCCATGGGAGGCATAGTACGAATGGTAAATATTGATAGAAGCTTTCATAACCCTAATTTGCTCTTGAATGCAATCCCACCACCCAATGGAACACGAAATTTAATGGATCCAATAAAACCCTAATTATTTCTCACCACTCATGCAGAAAGGAGGAAAATGTATTTTGGGTTTCTTTTTTCACGAGCAAAAAGAGGCCAAAAAATTAAAGGAAGGGAAATGTGGTTGGACGAAAAGCAAATATTGCGCGTGCGTTTTGCGCACGGGTACTTTAAAAGGGGAAAATCACGGTTTCATTCCTTCGGAAAGTAGTCGCTTAGCAACATTTACTTTCTGGCGCTGGTCTCGCTCAGCAGCTATCAGGATAAGGCCTTGCATAAACGTAGTTAGGGTGAAATCTCCATTCAGAAAGCAGTACAAATATGGTGCAGAATGTGCAGGCGACGTTGGGCTGTAAGAAGACCTCAAGCTTCAAGGTCACAGCCAAGGATTCTCGAGCGCGTTCTAATTCTCTGCATGTCCTAGGCGATTGCGCTCCTCCTGCTTACAAACTCTCAGACACCTGGCAGCGCTTGGAGGCACAAAGCCGCGATGGGTGCGTCTTCTTCAGCACCCGAGGATACTACTCAGCCACCATGGACCAGGCCTGCCCTTCCTTGAACACAGCCACAGCTTGCTCCATCCTTTCCCTTACCATTGTGCGATGGCTTCATCTGGTTAATCAAGCAGGTACCTTCGACGCAGGCAGACGGTTGCCCTCTCCTGCTACTCTGGACCGCCTGCTGCTGGAGGGTTCTCGGCGATGGAGCCGCTTTCTGTCCCTATCTCAGGTGAAGGCGATGAGCGGATCAGATGGTGAACTGGATACGGCGTTGCGATATAGCAAGATGGGAGTGAGAGAGGATGATACGCACAGCTTCACAGCGTTTTTCCAGCCCGAACCTATGGGGGAATTAGGGGTTGCATGCGAGGCGTTAGTGTTTGAGAGCGTGTGGGAGAGTATGGTAACGGAAGCCTCGGCTGAGAAGCAAGGGATGACGTATGTGGTCGGCTGGAACGGCCATTATTTTGTGCTATACATACCGCCGGGGTCTGCAGCCAAGGGCGGAGCCTTTTATGTGGTGGACACGCTGGGGCGGAGGCTGTCAGCGGATTTCAATCAAGCCTATATTCTCAAGCTGGACTCTTCCTCTACATTATTAATGAACTCAGCTGCGCATGGCGGCGCACGTTATAACACTAAAATAACGAGCGGCGCAGATGCATGCAGGGTGTTCCTGAGCGACTTATTAGCAGGTGCCGCTGTGAAGGAGGTGGTGTCAGATTACAAGAAAGGCCTGGTCTCACAGCAGAAGCTTCTTCAGACTATGCAAATCGACTTTCGGGCAGTAATTGCACCTGCGATCAGCTAGCACCTGCCCGCCCTAATCATTGTAGTCATTTCTCCCATATATTCAGCTCCCCTAAGGCAGATTATTTTGATTTCTTCTCAGTTGTAATTGATGCTGCTGGAGTTGCACTCCATTTAACTTCCTAATAGGTTTATGACATTATTTGGGTGCGTACTGTAGCCTCTTTGGTTATATCATGCCGATCTTCTCTGGGTAATGCTGAGCTGCATGTGAGGGCATTTTGGCCCTCAGATTTTGCTGTCTTAGCTACCTGCTGGCCAATTTTACACAAATTTTAAGGCTCAACAGTGCTACCTTCATTTTGTCAATACTGGCTCAAATTTTCAAATATTTCTTTTCAGAGAATAGTGAAGAATAAATTAGAAAAAAGGAAAGTATACAAAAGCCCCTAAGAGAGGACACGGGTTATATGAGAGAAATGGCCAAAAAGTTAAAAGAGATTTCCCAAATTTTCAAATTTTCCTTTTGTAAAACTCATGAAAAGGAACACTATGAGGTTCTAAATTTGATTTTTCATGAAGAGTGGTCCCACATTACAAAAAATGATGCAAATGAGTCCCGGTGTATAATTCATATTCTTAGTGGCAAATTACAGTAAATTACATGCAGTTTGAGCATGCGTCGATTAGTAGTCGAAGTAATTTTGACTAGTTGCTTAATGCACCTTTCCGTCAAAGTCCACGGTCATGAGGAACATTAAAAGCCGTAATTTGGACCTACATCCTTTCGATGCTCGCCAACTCAAACCCGAAACATTCACAGACCAATACAGTCTGCAACCCTTGTCGTGCTGACACATCAGCTCCAAGAATCCTGTGTTGTGCTAACTCATCAGCACACAGAATGCTGAAAGCGACGAGTGAGTGCTTGATTGCTTGCCACACCAGCAGGCCAAATATATTTTGCATGCAATTCTTAAGCAACCAATCATTAGTGTTCAACAGACAGAATGTCTTGGCGTGTGTGATCTACCTATCTGCACAGTTGTGTTGGCGGACCCCCTCCCTTGAACATTTGACGACCGGGAATATATGGTCATCCACATACCATTCCCTTCAGAAAGTGCTCCTACTATGGCTCCCGGCATCCATCGGTCGCCATGTGGTCGCCCTTTCTTTGTGGATGACCATTCCCTACACCATAATTTATATTTGTTGTTGATAAAGAAAAGAGAACATCTTCCTCTTGAGCTCCCCAACTGAAAGTTTTCACTACACGAGGTTGTGTGCACTTGTGACGCTGTTAGCGACAAAAATACATTGGGTTTTTATACTCCCCAGCGTCGTTAAGACCGTTGCTAAGAGCGTTGATACGGCAACGTCGCTATGAGTGTCGCTATAATCGTCGCAATATGTGTCGCTATAGTCGTCGATATATAACGACGCTTATAGCGACAATCATAGCGACGTTTACAGGCCACCTAAAGCGAAGTTTATAGCGATGCTGCAGAACCTTAATTAACGATGGTCATAGCGACGTCCGAGAGAAAAAAAATTTGGTGGCAAGGCATTGAATGCCCGGCCACCCATCAACCATATTAAATGTTTCAATAATTGATTCACTTTTGAAAGAAAGTGCAAGCTTAGATATAGACCCAAAGTAGTCACCCACAAGACAATATAACCATTAACTGCATCATCCATAATATTGTTTGCAGAATAAAGATACAAAACTGACAAAAGTAAATTGATGAAAGTAAATCAATGACAATTGTACACATCATAGGCAAAATCACTTAATTGTTAAACTTTGCAAATGTAATAGTTACAACACCATTGTCATTATTGAAAAATATACATGGTTTTCAAAAAGACGTATAAACGTCATCTCATGATACATATGCTATAACAAAAGGAAACTAATGCTATCTAACTACGACTAAACTGACGTCGTCTAATCAGACGTCTCATCGCGTTCAAGCGGTGTATCTGACGGATTCTGCAACAAAAAACAATAAGACAGCATTCTGTAAGTATAAACATATAGCGACGTTTATAAAACAATACAACAAATAGAAAAGAGTAAACCCTAATTCTAACCATGCCGCCGTGAGAGCTCAGAATGTCTATCAGAGCGTTTAAGCTCTTCCTCCTGTGTACTCGCGCTCGTACGGTGTGGAGTCACGTTCTGTCACATCGACCATTGTGAAAACATACAAAGAATCCATTGTGTTAAATTTTAAAAAGCCCTAAACCCTAAACGATCAAACCTAAAGAGCAATGCGAAAACACTTATAAAATCGGCTTCAAATGATGCCCACCCGCCGCTCCCCAAGTGGTACGAGCTCCCTGCCTCTACTCGCGCTCTGGCTGCCTCCTTTTGTTGGTTCCACTTGTCGGGATTCTCGCATGCTGCTTTCTCCGCGTTCTTCCAATCTTCTTTGGCCTGCCAATCTAGTCTGTTCCACCCATGCTTAATTCCTTTTTGCACTTCGGAACGCTTGTGCTTGCAATATTCGCGCATTCGAAGTTTCATCAAGTCTTCGTTGAAGCGGTCATCCCGTGTTGGAACGGGAAACTCATCATGAAGCATGCTGATGACTCTGTCTTTTAAATCACTTGGTACTTCAGTACTCCAGGTGTTTAGTATATAGTTTCTAAACACCTGAGAGCAAAGACCGTGCATGCGCAAGATCACCTACTTGCCTTCATCATCCAAGATGATGCAGCCACTGAAGTCGACGGAGTAAGGCAAGCCCTCTCGCCGGTGACACGTGAACCTGGGTGTCCCGACAGGGGTCTCTAGCGTTGTGTCGATAGGGGTACGGACGTCAGGTGTCTCCACTGGAGTCTGGGTCCCAAAGCGAGGAGTGTCGACTGGCGTGACTCTTGGAGGAGTAGCTAGTGGTGTGTAGCCGCTAGGAACGGCCGTTAGTGGCGCAAAACCTGGTGTCGATGGCAATGCCGTGGTTGGTGTCGAGGCGGACAAAGAAGGAGAGGATAAAGAGTCTCGTCGAACACGAGGCCGTGTCGAGGCATCGGCGGCGGCATCCCCACAACAACCGTCGCCGCCACCACTAGAGCGCTGGGGACGAAACGAGTGTGAAGATTGTCTCGTCGACATCGAAACTTCGGAGCGTGCTGAATGCTCCGAAATAGAGGGAGACGCGGATAGAGTAGGAACACGCGATGGTGCGCCAGAACGATGACGCTCCACGTACCACTCTCTCTGCTGAGGTGACAAAGAAGAAAGAAACTCCTCATCATCCATACCTGCATTAAACACACGAACATTTAAACTTAATATTGAATGAATGGAGAAGAAAACATGGACAAGTAGAGAGAGAGAGAGAGAGAGAGAGAGAGAGAGAGAGAGAGGGGACTCATAAACTGAGAGGGATTCCTGTATAGACAATGACGCATATAAATAGAATGGACCAAAAGCCACGTGAATACAATATACATTATAAAAGTGAGCTAGATTGTTCAAATACAATATTTATGGCTTTAAGAGGTCTCTATCTCATCCTCGCAAAGCTCAGCATAACTTCCTATATCTATATAGAGCTCTCCATTTAAACAGACGTCCTCCGTTTCATTTTGTAGATCCTCTGCATGCACCCCATAGAGAGTAGCAACTTGATGCTCGTCTGGCACCACCTCAGCGGCTTCTGGCTAAACATCTTCTCCGATCTCCTCCATTGATACCCCTATGATTGGCACATGGTAGCCTTCATACACCCATGCACTACGGGGGGCTACCTCTATGACGTACCACTAGTTTGATGCAAACTTTGTAGGATGAAATATCACCTGCCAGAGCCACATAACTTACATGAGAGATTCCAAGCACATAACTTCTAAAATTGGATGTTAACTATTTACATATTTACTTGTTCACAATGCTTGGGTAGTACGAAAGTGTCTCTTAGGTCAGTCCATTTCTTAGTTGAATCCACCTCAAGAAAACCAGACTCTCCTCTACGCACAGTAGCGTTGAGACCCTCCATAATTATCTTGAACCATTGCACGTCGAACAAGTCAATAAAAAATCCTCTATTATCGATCCTCAAAATCTCTTGTAGCGTGCTAAATTAAGTGAGTTCCGCCACCACAGGATCTACATCAGAGGACCGTCGTCGACTGGACTATTCAAATTTTGCCATGATTCCACAATCTTGAGTAAAACGCTTTTTGTCGATCCGTTCCACCCTAAAATGTCGACCTTTACACCATGTTGTTGTGTATGACTTATACTACAACCAACAAAGATTATCAATGGCCATTCAAACATCTAGAAAGTCACTAGTCATACATTACAAACTTACCTTGGTCGCGCAACCCCGAGAGTACTCCCACTCCTCCTCAGTCACTTCTTCATTGCACTGTTGTGCGCTTTTCAATTGGTTGTGCAACCATCTTAAGCTCATGAATGTTGGTAGGCTCTCCAGACCCGTCGAATAGTGCATCGGTGGCCGTCTTCCCCGTCTCCACTCGATTCGTGCCCTTTGTCACTCTTGCTTTGCATCCTCATATTGTGAAATCCACTTTTGCATCACTAGATTGTGAAGCATGCAAAATTGGTTGATTTTAGCCTCTAGATCTTCCATCATCTTCTTCTCAACACCAAGATTGCACATGACAATCCCAAATATGCGCTCATCATCTATGGTTCACCATAGCAGGTCCCGAGCTTTATCAAATCCGTCTAGCCACTCTCCAATGTGCACTAGGGACTCTGATACCAGCCAACCTTCTTCCATGCTACCCTCTGGACGTACCTTATGATGCACATATCCCTTGAGAATTTTCATGAAACGTTATAAAAAGAACATCCATCTGGAATGTACTGTGCTTGCTATTTCCACCTCATCAACTATGTGAACAAGAAGATGCACCTGAATGGTTAGCATGGTAGTAGGAAAGTGTTTCTCAAACATGCACACAACCTCCATAGTGTTTAGTTTGGCGAATGGTATGGAGTGTACGTTGAGCTCCTTTTGTGAGATCCATTGCACCAACTTTGCAAGTTTGTAGATTGTGTTACGGATGTCAAGAGACAAACATCCCTCAATGACCACCGGTAAAATAAACTACAAAACACGTGTAGCAATGATATTAAAGTCCACGCACGAATTTGTCACACAATTCCCACTATGATATATTCCACTATGAACATACCTGACACATTTTATGCCAGTCGTGTGACTTCAAACCGGTAAGCTTTCCTTCTTTAGTAAAACACGTTCGGAGCGAGTGCATTACGCTAGTGGGGGTCCGCAAAGATTGAATGGTCTCTTTTACTTTGCGTTCTTGGGCTCCTCTCAAAATCGATGACGCTTTAGGGAGTTTTATCGATTCATCGGATACTGTCTGCGGCCACTATTTCTCCATACGATCCACATTTCTAAGGTCAACCCTAGCTCCCAAAGTATCTTTCTTGACGGTAAGATGGTCCCATAGCAGATTACCTACATTCTTGAATATGTGCATTGGATCGAGCAAGTGATTGATCAGGAGTCGGGGCCAATATCGTAACTCGTAACATAGAGAGCGTCTCTTCATCCCTGGGGTCAAACCATCATCACACATCTCCTTCTGCTCTAACCATGCTTGTGCAGACATCCTTAGTGGCTCTCTTCCTAAAAATCCATCGCGTAACACATGATTCTCTTGAAGACACACTTGATGACCTTCGTAGTTTTGCTTCTTCAATGAGGGCGCCTTACGTGCATTCAGTCTAGGTCCACATGTGACACATGCTCTGTATCCGCTTGTTTGAAGCCCTGCATATATACACATGACAATAGATAATCTTTAGGAAAACCAAGATTTACAGTGTTTGAGTTTGAGCGTAAATCACCTGAGCATTCTGTTAGTCCGAGATAGTCTTGCATGGTCCACATTAGAACAAAGCATTCCGTCGACCTGTGCGTCGGCTCATATCCACCACTTCTATGCCAATCCACAATTGTTGTAGCTCTTCCAATAGTGGACAAAGACGTACACACATCCATATTCTTGGGCTCCTGTGAAAATCCATGGCGCTTTAGGGAGTTTTATCGATCCATCAAATGCTGTCTGCGCCCAATATTGCTCCATACGATCCACATTTCTAAGGTCAACCCTGGCTCCCAAAGTATCTTTCTTGCCGGTCATATGGTCCCATAGTAGATTACCCACATTCTTGAATATGTGCATTGGATCGAGCAAGTGATTGATCATGAGTCGGGGCCAATATGGTAACTCGTACCATAGAGATAGTCTCTTCATCCCTGGGTGGGAAACCATCATCACACATCTCCTTGTGTTCTAACCATGCTTGTGCAGACATCCTCGGTGGCTCTCTTTCCGAAAAGCCGTCGCATAACACATGAATCTATGGAAGATACGCTTGATGACCTTCGTAGATTTGCTTCTTCAATGAGGGCGCCCGACGTGCATTTAGTCTAGGTCCACATGTGACACATGCTCTGTATCCGCTTGTTTGAAGCCCTCCATGTATACTCATGATAATAGATAAGCTTAAGAAAAACCAAGATTTACAGTGTTTGAGTTTAAGTATAAATCAACTGAGCATTCTGTTAGTCCGGGATAGTCATGCATGGTCCACATTAGAATGCCTCTGATCAAATCATTCCGTCGACCTGTGTGTCGGCTCATATCCACCACTTCTATTCCAATCCACAATTGTTGTTGCTCTTCCAATAGTGGACGAAGATACAAATCCATATTCTTCACTTTATACTGACCCGGCACAATCAAGCTTAGCCATAGGTGCCCCTTCTTCGTAGTCAACCACGGGGGAATGTTGTAGTTGACGATGACAACTGGCCATACACTGTAAGATGTTGATCTTTGACCAAATGGATTTACACCATCCATAGCCGGGCCTAGGCACAAATTTCGAGCTTCCCTGACAAAATCCGACCAGGTTTCATCTATATGTTTCCAGGCTGCGCAATCTGTAGGAATCCGTAGAACACCATTCGAAGATTTATTCTCCTCATGCCATGATGCTAGGGCGGCCATGGACTTATATTCAAAGAAATGCTTGATGCGAGGAAGCAGAGGAAAATGTCGCAAAACCTTTTGCGGAATTTTTTTCCGTGGAGACCTACTCAATATCTCTCGGAATCACATTTTCGACACTTCTCCATGTCTATGTATTCCCCTCTGAAAAGAATGCAGTCTTTAGGACAAGCGTGGATCGAATTCTAATCCATCCCCAAGTTTCGCAAAATCTTTCTTGCTTCCTCTCTGGAATCTGGCATCACATTATCAACTGGCAGTATGTGCTCTTTGAGCAATCTACACAACGAAAAAAATACGTTACAATTGTGTAAAAATCTATCAGATCATTATACATCTAGAGTTTTTTATTAAAGTAAACTAATTGTAATAGATCACCTGAAAAGCGTTGTGACGCTAGTGTCACTCCATCCAAACTTTTTCTGCATGTTGAGAAGAACCAAGAGCGCCTTCAATCTAAACACACGTGCTCCATCATACAATGGCGTATCGGCTTCACTTTTCATATCATCATAGATAAGCCTTTCTGAATCCATGATCGTCTCGATCATTTCATCGATCTCGGGGTCAAACATTGCCTCGTTGGGAATGTGGTCTGCATGATCATCCCCGGAGCTGTCAGAGGCTACATCTTGTGGCCTCACATATGTTGCTTGACCAAAGCGCCTGCGAACACGTCTATTGGGTTGCAAGATTGCTGCCTATTGGCCAGCTTCAAAGTCCGACGAGTTATAATTGGCAACAACTCGATCTACAATAGATGGATCGAACTCGTCAAATTTGCGAACTTTGCGAATGTGCTGCAAAGAAACGCGTTTTGTCCGTCGCACAGCATGCTTGCATTGATTACAAGGACATAAGATCCTTGTTGAGAGATAGGTGTTTCGGTTGGACGGCCCCACTCCTCGTCACTACTAATAATGAGGGTAAAAAGCTTATAACCTGGACAACAAATTTAATCTTCTATTGGGATTTTTCATCTTTTATCTCTCTCTCTCTCTCTCTCTCTCTCTCTCTCTCTCTCTCTCTCTCTCTCTCTCTCTCTCTCTCTCTCTCTCTCTCTCTCTCTCTCTTTGTTCACACTGTAAACTACCTCACATTCTCTAGTCATGTCCAATCCACGCATGCACACCTCGGTCTAGAGGTGCACGGAGATCAGAACCATCGGGTTATAATCTCGTCTTTATTGGTTAATGCTGAACGAGTACGAGCGGAAGTGCGACACGAGAGAGAGTGCGAGAAGAAGAGCACGACGATATGGTGAACTCGCTCTACTGTAATGTGTAGAGCATAGTGAGTTCTTATTAGGTTTTAACAAAAGAATATGTGTACATACCTGGCAGCCCGTCCACTTACCTGGGCGACCACATTGGGCTTTATACCCCAACAACCTCCCACTTAAAGTCCAATGTGGTACTTTAAGTGTGAGAGAAGCTACTATACAAGCTAATATACAAGAGATGTAGAGAAGTGATGTACTACCCTACACCTAACTGCTTGCGAAAATGCGCAAAGCTCTCTGAGGGAAGTCCTTTTGTAAGTAGATCAGCAGGATTTTCTGTGGTGTGAACTTTGACAAGCTGAAGTTGCTTATCCTCGAGCATTTCCCTGATGAAATGATACTTCACATCCACATGCTTTGTCTTTGAGTGATAAACTGGATTGCGAGCCAATTGTATAGCACTTTGACTATCACAATATAACACAGGCATCTCTTCTTTGATTCCCAAATCTGTTACTAGTCGATTAAGCCAAGTTGATTCTTTGCATGCCTCTGATGCTGCAACATATTCAGCCTCTGTAGTAGACTGAGTAACAAAATCTTGTAATCTAGAACGCCATGATACTGCTCCACCAGCCAATGTAAAGACATACCCTGACGTAGACCTTCGGTTGTCTAAGTCACCTGCATAATCTGAGTCTGTAAAACCCTTTACACTTAGCTCCTGACTCCCATAGCATATACGCATACTCTTTGTAGCTTTCAGGTATCTCAATATTCCTTTCACTGCCTCCCAATGTTTCTTGCCTGGGTTTGACATGTATCTACTTACTACTCCCACTACAAATGCAATGTCTGGGCGAGTAGCAATCATTGCATACATCAAACTACCCACTGCAGACGCATATGGAATCTTATCCATTTCAGCCTGTTCTTCCTCAGACACAGGACAATCTTGTTTGCTAAGTTTCACATATGGTGGCAATGGAACACTCGATGCCTTTCCCTTCTCCATATTGAAACGTTGCAAAACCTTGTCAATATACTCTGTTTGAGATAACCAAATCAACTTCTTTGATCTGTCTCTCTCAATGCGCATACCAAGTATATGACTTGCCTCACCCATGTCTTTCATGTCAAACGATTTTGCCATCTTTGACTTCAAAGCTGAAATTTCTTCCAAGTGCTTGCCAGCAATCAACATGTCATCCACATACAAAATAAGGATCAGCCAACTGCCATCCTTAGCCTTCTTTGTATATAGACAGTGATCGAACTCACTACGTTTGTAGCCTTGAGAAAGCATAAACTTGTGGAATTTATGGTATCATGCCCTCGGTGATTGTTTTAAGCCATAAAGACTCTTTAACAACTGGCATACCCAATCTTCCTTGCCTTTCTCAACAAACCCTTCTGGCTGCTGCATGTAAATTTCCACATCTAAATCACCATGCAAGAACGCTGTCTTGACATCCATTTGGTGCAACACCAAATCTAATATGGCAACCAATGCAAGAAAGCATCTCAATGTAGTCATTTTGACCACCGGAGAGAAGACTTCATCAAAGTCAATGCCTTGTTCTTGCTTAAAGCCCTTGGCAACAAGCCTTGCTTTGTACTTTGGCTGACTATCATGAGCGGTGATCTTATACCTGTAAACCCATTTACAGGGTAGAGCCTTTTTGCCCCGTGCTAATTTAACTAGATTCCATGTCTGGTTTTTATGCAGAGCTGTCATCTCTGACTGCATGGCCAATTGCCAATTCCCGGAGTCCTTCATTTGCACTGCTTCCTTGTAACATGAAGGCTCATTGCAATCAGTCAACATGACATAGTTCATAGATGGAACAAACCTATCAGGAGGTCGCGTGACACGTCCAGATCTACGCACAATAGGTGGCTCAGGCTCAGCCACAACCTGTGGTTCCACTCTATCCTGTCCTTGCTCCTCTTGAGCCCTGACATTTTGTCTTGCACGTGCAGGTCCATCTTCTTGGAAGACAACTCTTCTAATCTCCTCAACCCTCTCTGGTTTAGAATGATATTTGGCTTCATTAAAGTGAACATCATTGCTGCGGATAACCTTTCTGGAGTCGGGATCCCAAAGTCTGTACCCCATCTCACCAGAATTACCATAGCCTAGAAAGATGCACTTTCTACTCTTTGGCTCAAGTTTGATCCTAAATTCCTTTGCAACATGAGTATATGCCTCACAGCCAAAGACTCTGAGATGCTTGTATGAGGGCACCTTGCCTGACCATACCATCTGTGGCACTGAATCCTTCTGCAAAACCTTGCTAGGAGATCTATTTACAAGATGAACAGTTGTTGATACATCTTCAGCCCAAAACCCATTTGGCAGTTGTGCATTAGACAACATACTTCTGACCTTCTCTTGTATGGTCCTATTCATCCTCTCAGCAACACCATTTTGAGTAGGATTGTAAGGAGCAGTAAGTTCACGTTTTATACCTTATGACTCACAAAAGTCCTGAAAGGCCTTTGAAACATACTCTCCACCATTGTCAGTGCGTAAGCATTTAAGCTTCTTGCCACTCTGATTCTCCATAAGTGTCACAAACGTTTTGAAAACACTAAACGCTTCATCCTTGTGCTTGAGAAAGTAAACCCATACTTTCCTCGAGTAATCATCTATAAATGTCATAAAGTAAGAAGCTCCCCCTAGAGATAGGTTAGGCATAGGTCCACACAAATCACTATGAACAAGTGCCAACTGTGTATCTCTTCTACTGCTTCTATGCTTATGTGGCTGCTGTGTTTGCTTACCATACAGACAATGTTCACAGAATTCAAAATCATTAAATGAAAAGCCAGGCAAATAACCAGAACGAGACAAGATTTCCATTCCCTTCTTGGACATATGTCCTAACCGGCTATGCCACAAAGAAACATTCGGCTGCTCGGTTACATTGATTACATTTTTAGAGACATTTGATACATAAATCATGTAAAGTCCTCCAGACTTTACTCCATGTGCTACTGTCATAGAACCCTTGGATATCTTCCACATGTTCTGTCCAAAAGTGGTGACGTAGCCAGCATCATCAAGTAAACCTGTGCTGATCAAGATCTTTGTAATTGCGGGAACATGTCTCACATTCTTCAGCGTGAAAGAAGAGCCATTCTGAAACTTCAATTGAACATCTCCAACACCTAAGATCTCACATGTCTGCCCATTGCCTAGCCGAACATGATCTTTAGTGGTCACATAAGAAGTAAACCACTCCTTGTTTGGAGACACATGAAGTGATGCCCCTGAGTCTATAATCCAGTCACTCAGTGCATTTCCATCAGATGCTGTAAGAAGAGCTGAGTCCATTGTATTCTTCAAGAAGTAGATGTCTCCTGACACTAGACTGTCATCCTCTGCAACAGTGTTTGTCACATTTATTTCTTGAATCTTCACTGAGGACTTGTTCTTCTCACCATGGTCTTCAGCTTTCTCTTTGCCTTTTTCTGTTTTCGATTCTCTGCAGTCTCT
This sequence comes from Adiantum capillus-veneris, assembly GCF_014529385.1. Lineage (NCBI taxonomy): Eukaryota > Viridiplantae > Streptophyta > Polypodiopsida > Polypodiales > Pteridaceae > Adiantum > Adiantum capillus-veneris. Next base: position 130,377,904 of record NC_140946.1, on the reverse strand, counting down.
TTTCATGTGACCCTTCTTGCCACAATGGTAGCATTCTATGTCACTCTTGCCTTTAGCACTGCGGGACTTGCTACGAGACTGATTCCTCTTTCCACCTTTGTACTTTTCTTTGGTCCTTCCCCTGAAAACTAAGGCCGTTCCTTTGCCTTTGTCCATTGTCTTTCTATTGGTTTCTTCAGTAAGCAGACTTCCTTCTACACTTGCTATGTTCAAACCATTTGGAGGTGCATAATTACTCAAAGCTGTGCGAAAAGTGTCCCAACTTTTCGGCAATGTGATCAACAGGAACATAGCTCTAACAGGTTCATCAAACTTGACACCTTGAGCTGACAACTGACTGTAGATAGTGTTGACTACATTCAGATGATTGGACATAGGGGTCCCTTCTTTCATCTTCAAGTCAACAAGCTTCTTAAGCCAGCATACCTGTGAAGCTGCACTCTGCTTTATCCATTCTTGATAAGCCGACATCTCGTCTGCTACATTGAAGTAAACGCTTTCTGCCAAAGGCAGCATAATGGTAGAAAGGGCCAATTCATCCATTTCGTTCCATTCATCTTCGTCCATATCTTCTGGTTTTATCCCCTTGAGCTTTATAGGTTTTATCTGCTTCTTTTGTACCAACACGTGCCAAATCTGCTTCTTCCACAATGGGAAATTGGTTCCATCCAGCTTTTTGATATTGTAAAGAGCAGTGTCCTGTGATCCAGCCATAGCTACGCTTCACAGTAGTTTAATTTTCTGGAAAAAATTCGACAGAGTTTCCCCTGTAAACTGACCTCTGAACCAATATCAACCTGTCAAATGAACCAAGAAAGCTCCAGATTCTGCAAAAATTTTGGCAGAGTCTCCTTTGTAAAATGGCTCTGGTGTACTAAAAACAGACCAAAAAACAGCTCAAAAAACACTGTCTCTCTAACACTGTAAGCTGCGGGTAAACCTGTCCTGCACCTGTACTGTCTGTCACTGTCCTGTAAGCATAGACTGTGACAATGCCTCAACGGCAGTAAAGCAAAGATGCAATCCCAACTGTCTAACTCACAGTCAATACATCCTAGCTGCCTATCTAAGGGCGCTCGAGGGATCGCTCCAAGACCTGTATCACCGAAAGGATCTCAACATTCGAGAATCCCCCAGCTCAATAAAACCTCACTCGACCCTCAACAAAGGCTGCAGTAAATCTAACAGTACATAGACTTCCCACAAAGTCATACATCCACAAATTTCCCACTATATGCTGTAACCGCTGCAGCGGTTGTTTGCTGCGTGACTCACAGTCAGCAAACCCTCAACAAACATACATCATCTCTGACAATACATCCCATGTGGAAGTACCTGCAATGTCAGGATGAAATCTGGAATATCAAGCAGCAAACACAAGCTACCTGATGAACTAGTGGATGTCGCCTACAGTCTGTGTGTAGATGCGCCCGTGTCGTATGTGACATGCCTCCAAGAACTGTGAGCTGTCCTTCGATGTGTAGACAGCCACAAATCAACACTCTGGGAGTGTTGATATCCTCAGCACCTGCAGTCGTAGGCCGAAAACCCCAAATTTGCAGAGTCGGATCTGCACCCGTCGAGACCACGTAGTCGAAAATGGCCTACGCAGACCTTTGTTGAAGCCGAACGGTGGCCGAGATGACCTCATAATGAAATTCTGAGAACACCAACCCCTTCGGACTCACCCACAGGATTTGGGGCCGTGTCTTTGCCTGTCGAATTTCACTCCAATCTGAGCTGGTGACTCTAGCCTCCGCAGTGCTGCCCCGAGCCTCGATCTGAGCTCTGATACCAGTTGAAGGAGTACGAGCGGAAGTGCGACGCGAGAGAGAGTGCGAGAAGAAGAGCACGACGATATGGTGAACTCGCTAGCTCTACTATAATGTGTAGAGCATAGTGAGTTCTTATTAGGTTTTAACAAAAGAATATGTGTACATACGTGGCGGCCCGCCCACTTACCTGGGCGACCACATTGGGCTTTATACCCCAACAAATGCCTATATTTGTGGGTACAAGAAATCTACACACTCACGTCTACATGATAGTGCATGTAGTGGACAAAACCCCTTTGCCTCTTGTCTAGCTGTAGCATTTCACAGCATCTTAATATCTTTTCACAGTAGATCTTTGTCTGTAGCATGCAAGTACGCCATTCTTGCAATGTAGCTGATGCCTGCTCAAAGCACTTAATTCTTACTCTAGATTTGATGGGCTATGTAGTGTGTGTGTGTGTGTGTGTGTGTGTGTGTAACCCTTGTAATCGTCATCTTGCATCACTAATTTTTGTGTAGGCTCAATTTTCTCTTCCATTGGCTGATCATGACGGTTTATTGTATGGTAGCAGCATTCGAACATGCAGGTGGAATTGCTGGTCCGCATGGACTGTCGAGGCTATGAGCACAGGAAATTTTCTCATGTAGGAAAACGAAGTCTTTTTTAATGTTTTTCATATGAGCAAGTGCTTTTCATACAATGCTTACCATCATGAGCGCACCTTCATTGACATGCACTAAAATCTAACCTAAATCTAAAAAAAGCCAGTCCATCGAACATAAATCTAGATCTAATTTAATCTTAAACTCAAAATAAACTTAAATTTAATCTAATTTAACGTAAATCTAAATCTAATGTAAATAAACCTAAATCTAATCTAACTAAAAATAAACCTAAATCTAATCTAATCTAACCTAAATAAAAATAACTAAAAATAAAACATAAATCTAATCTAATCTAACCTAAATAAACCTAAATCTAATCTAACGTAAATCTAAATCTAACCTAATCTTTAACGTCTCTTGGGATAGTTTCCTACGACGTTAAAACTCTCTTCTTCTCGTGTGTGTGTGTGTGTGTGGGTGTGTGTGTGTGTGTGCCAATAAAAAGAGAAAAATGGTATAACCTTTCTATCACCCAAGTGTGGTAGATTGGTTATGCCATTTCCTCTTGAATAATAGGTCTTGAGTTCAACTCCTCATCGGCTAGATCTTTAAGGTCTCTTGGGATATTTTCTTATGACGTTAAAATTCTCTTCTTCTCGTGTGTGTGTGTGGGTGTGTGTGTGTGGGTGTGGGTGTGTGTGTGTGTGCCAATAAAAAGAGGAAAATGGTATAACCTTTCTATCACCCCAATGTGGTAGATTGGTTATGCCATTTCCCTCTTGAATAACAGGTCTTAAGTTCAACTCCTCGTCGGCTAGATCTTTAAGGTCTCTTGGGATAATTTCCTACGACGTTAAAACTCTCTTCTTCTTCTCTCTTTTCTCTCTCTCTCTCTCTCTCTCTCTCTCTCTCTCTCTCTCTTTCTCTCTTTTCCTCTCTCAATGTGTGTGTATGTATTCTTTGTTTATGCATGTGTGTGTGTGTGTGTGTGTGTTTTGTTAATGCATGTGCTCTCTCTCTCTCTCTCTCTCTGTCTCTCTCTCTCTCACACACACACACACACACACACACACACACACACACACAAACACAATGTGTGTGTGTGTGTGTGTGTGTGTGTGTGAGAGAGAGAGAGAGAGAGAGAGAAAGAGGGGAAGGGAACATGACATAGAGGAGAGAGAAGGAGCATACCTAGCTCTCCTTCCTCTCCTCGTGTGTGTCTGTGTGTTGTGTGTGTGTGTGTGTAGAGAAGAAAGAGAGAGAGAGAGGGAGAGCGTGGGTTACCTTTGTTTGCTTGAGCGCCGAAAACTCAAATATGAGATCTGAGTTTTCGGACGCTCTCGGTTATTTTTTTACCCCTGTCGTCGGTGTCGCTATGGTCGTCGCTAAGTTACTTGTAACTTAGCGACGCCCAAAGGGACGCCGTGGGTTTTCACTTTTGAGCGTCGCTAATGTGAAGTACCTCGTGTAGTGTTTGTAGCAAACATCGAGTGTCTTTATATATTTAAGCCAAAAAGAATCTGAATCTAAATGCAATCATGAAAATTCGGGTGCTTGTATATAAATATCATCGCCAACACCATTTGAAGTTTTTCTTCCACCCCCAAACTCCTCTGCAAGGAGCACAGCTTTATCTATGTAGCGTGCAGGCTTACTCTCGACCAACATGACACATAGGACAGATGATCACCTCTCTCTCTCTCTCTCTCTCTCTCTCTCTCTCTCTCTCTCTCTCTCTCTCTCTCTCTCTCTCTCTCTGCTTTATATATATCACACGTGTAGCTTCTAACGGGATTTATGCTTGGGGGGAACTCAGGCCATCAGATCCACATTTGTAAATTTGGGTAATTTTTCAAATTCGGGATGAATTGTAAATTTAGACCAGTTTGCACCCCAAGTTTTGAACCCACGACCTCCCAAAAAACAAGCCATGTGCTCTAACCACTATGTCCTCATGCAATCATTGAAATATAGGGAATCTGGGTGTGTCATATTGTGAAAGCAGATTGTAAATTTGGCCCACTTCAATGTCGTTAAATCTTGAGCTGCGGACTATTGTCCATATTTTTGTATTCCTATGATAGACTTGGGTAATTCAAAGATGAAATCCATGGATATACTCTCCTTTGTTATCATCATAGTATCCATCCTAATCTTGATCATGTGATCAGGAAAGGATGCTGAAAAATGATGCATCATTTTCTCAGCATCTTTTTCTGATCACTTGATCAAGGATAGGATGGATACTAATGTGACCTTCATACATGGCAATCTTTCCGGTAAACCACATGAACCATTCAAATCAGGCTAAAAAGGAAATCAGACAGAAGTTAAAATAATTATCATTAGTAGTCAAGAGCCCAAAGTAGACATTAAACTTAGTATTCTTTACCCCCATGTATTATACCATCAACATTGACACGCGCGGAAAGTCAAGAATTAGAGAGTTATTGCAGTACACTTTGAGAGATTTGGTTTAGATTTTCATTCAATCCTTTTGCCAGGCAAGGGCTAATAGAGATAGATGATGTGCTTAGCCATGTTTTGAATGGTAGGCAAACTAGATATGGTGCTTGGTACTATGTTGGTTGATATGTAAGTAAAAGTGGTATGTTTGGTGATGTCTAGGTTGATAAGTATGCCAAGTGTGATGCTCTCATGAAAGCAGATACATTTATTGATGGGCTTTCCATCCGGAATGTCGTCACTTGGAATGCATTGATTGCGCTTTAAGCCCAACATAGTCATAGCAGGGAAGCTATGAATTGTTTTAACTGGATGCGAAGGGTGGGACTTTTTGCAAATTCTTTCATCTATGCTTGCACCTAGAATATGAGCATCCTATGCTTGATCATGTGATTAGAAAAGGATGTTTGGAAAATGATGTGACCTTCATATATGGCAATGTTTTTGGGGAACCTGATGAACCATATTTTGAATCACACTGAAAAGGAAATCAGACAAAAGTTCAGAGCATTATCATTAGCAATTAGTAGCCCAACGGAGACATTAAACTTGGTAATCTTAACCCCCCATGCATCATACCACCAATGCTTAGCCCATCTCCACCACTTGCGTACCAGTTTACAATTCCAAAACACATGCTTAAGTGATTCCATCTAACCACATCTACGCATTTGTCATCTCTTCTGCCTTTTTTCTAGATAACTTGTGCAATTGGTAGACCACCTAGCAATAGCCTCCAATTGAACACTGGCATTGTATTTGAATAAACACTTAGTGCCCCATACAAACACTTTAGTCAAGACTATGGCTTGTGTAGTGACCACACTCCATAACATCTTACATACACATTATTATCATGCAACAACACCTGATAGAAATTCCTTATTTTAGCAATTAAGTTCATAATCACGCAAAGACCAATCTCTATGTGCATCCTCACCAAGCTAGAGAGTTTAAGGGTATCTTTAAGTTGTGAATATATGTACATAGAAAATTCCACGCAATTTTGAATCCATGCTATAACTTGAACTCCCTCTTGGCCATCAAAGAGATTTGGGGGGTCTGGTTAGAGTCCAAGTACAATTGGTTAATGAATGCCTTTTCTATGCATAAAAGGAGAAGTTTAACAAGGCAAGAGGTTTTTTAAGTACATGACTCTAGAATGCATGTTCCACCCCTAGGGAGTTCTCTATATAACTAATTCTTCCATTCCATGTAAGATTAGAAGATTAATATTTCACCAAAAGTGTGGATATATCAAACCTTTTTTAATTTAACTAATGAGAACAGTTTTTTCCCAAGGGTTTATTTCATTGCCATGAGAATACACCACAGAAGTTTCTATTTCTACCCAAATGCAATTAGTCCACTCTCTATTAGAGTCAATCATATGCTTAATGAGACAAGCCCTTCTAACTAATAGCTTCAAAAAAATTAAAAAGTATTTCTAATGGCTTCAAAACAATTAAAAGGTTGAAAATTCAAAGATTTCAAAAAGTTCAAAAAACCTTAGGTAGAATCCTATTGATATGATTTAAAAATAAAAAAATAAAAAAAATCACTACCTTACATAGCCCAAAGAAACTCTACCTATATAGAGTAGTGCAAAGAAATTATAAAGAGAATAAAATACTAAAAGAAAGATAAAGGAGAAAAAAAGTACTCCACCACTTCTTTTTATATGAACATAAAAAGTCTTTTGACTTTCAATTTCAATGGGCTTTTCATTTTGTACTACTTTTCATTTTGTGGGGTTTTTTGTTTACTATACTTACCCTTCACTTATGTATTTGTAATGTTTTGAAAGGATTCTTATTTTTCATTGAGGGCTTTCCATTTCTTTCCCATTCAACCTTTCAAGGTTTCATCCTAAAGTAATAGAAATGTTTTTCCTTTTTTTGAGATGGGGGGAGACCTACTACTAGCTAATGCATGTGTGGTTAAGTTAATGACACAAAATTCGATGCTATCTACTAACATAATATGGCGAAAAGGGAAACCCTTTACACTTGTCGCAATCTGCGATTTGAAGGTTAAATTCCAAAACTAAAAAAAGCCCCTTTGCACGCGATAGAGAGGGGGACAGAGAGAGCCCGGGCCGTACTAGTTGTAACAATGGGGAAAAATGGACCTTTCTATTCCTTTCTTAATCCTTTATATCACAATCTGGGACTTATCAAGAAGCCGTCCTGTCAGTGTTAATTGGGACCAACTGATACTTTCTTAGGCAGCTCAGGTAGCACCTTGCCACACCTTGCCAGCTGAACTGAGCGTGAGGCGGAAGACTTGGACTTGGGGTATCAGGTGTGGATATGGGTTCCATGGCTACACCTGTTGGGTCGAGGGGTGGGTAGTATGGATTTAGCGACTAATGTGGGTGGCAATTTGGCTAAGATTAATGGAGAGGTGCTAGGTGTTAGGCTTGAGCTGACGGGTGATTTTGTAAGGACCTATCCATCGACGTATGAGTGACTCGCTTAAGCCACAGCGGCGCAAGGGGAAACAGAACATGACTAGCTGGCCAAGAGTGTATTGAGCGTGTGTGTGAAGCATATCATGATTCTTTTTCTAGCGGGTTTGGGCTGCTTGCAGGTTTTTGAGGAGTGTTGATCGGACGAGAGGCAGGGTTTGCTGCAGGTGGGTGTACCAATCCATCGCATCTTTCGAACTACTGGGCATGTGGAGGGTGCTATTGTCAAGTGGGGGAATGGGGTCAAGGCCATAGAGGGCTCGAAAAGGGCTGATTCTTGTTGAAGCTTGTACAGATGTATTGCATATGGAAAAATGGAGTCCCAAGGTTGATGCAAGGGATCTACGTACATTGCGAGCATCTTCTTGATTGTGCGATTAAGGCGCTCCGTTCGTCTGTGGATGATACAGTGAGGTGAAATTTTGCATTATGCCTAATCTTTGTGCCGGAACTTTGAGTGTATCACTGACAAATTGGCGTCCCTGGTCTGAAATGATGGATTCAGGGCATGTGTGGCAGAGGACAATTTTGTGGAGCAAAAAATGGCCAACAGTGTTTGCTGTCGTATCTGGAATGGGGGCTGCTTTGCACCAGCGAGTCAAGTACTTGGTGGCAATGACCTGTTACCATTGACAGTTTGGGGAAAGTGACCCATTATATCCCAACCTACTAGTTGGAATGGACGCGACATTGATATTGAAGATAAGGCACCTGCTGTGTGATTGGGGCTTTTGATTTGCTGACATGTCTGACAATGCATGAGTGTTTTATAAAGAGTTTGTCTCATGTGTGGCAAAAAGAAATGGTTACGGAGATTGTTGAGCATGCGGTTAAAACCGAGGTGACCAAAGAGTGGGTGAGCATGGAAGTAAGTGATGAGGGTGTCTTGGAGGGCTTGGGGGACACAGAGACGAGGTTGATGATTGGGGTGGATGTAATAGAGTGTATTATCCGTAATGAGGTATGTATGATGTAAAGGGTCCAAAGGGTGAGAGCGAAGATGGAGAAAAAGCTTTTGATTTTGGGGGTCTTGGTGTTGGAGTTGAGTGAGTTGAGCTGTGTTGAAAGGGAGGTCGTGAAAAGGGTGGGGAAGTATGTAGGAAGGGAAGTGTGTTTGAGTGTTTTGAATGTGGTGCATTCGAGACTGGCTGTCGCCAGTAGTGTTGTGTTTTCCTTTACAGTATTGTAGATGAAATGTATACTCCTGTAAAGCTAATGCCCATCTGTAGAGGCGGCCAGGTGGGTGACTCTTCTTGAGCATACCTAGAAGCGGCTAATGGTCTGTTTGGATTGTGATGACAGTACCATGAAGGTATGGATGAAGCTTACCAAATGCCCAGACTATGGCGAGGAGCTCCTTCTCCATTGTCAAGTAGGTTTTTCCAGATTTTGTGAGGCCTTGGCTGATGAAATAGATTGGGCGCCATTGATTCGACTCATGTTGTTGTAGAAGCACCGCTCCAATACCTGTAATGGAGGCATCAATTTGTAACACAAAAGGTTTAGTGAAGTCAGGAAACTTCAGGACAGAAGAGGTTTGAATCAGCTATTTGAGTTGGGAAAAATTTTGCTCACAATGGGAGGTCCAAAGAAAAGGTGTATCTTTAGTTAACAGTTGTCGGAGAGGGTCGAAGATAGTGGCTAGCTGAGGGACGAAGCGTAGAGAGAAGTTGACCATACCCAAATATTGTTGAAGGGTTTTGACTGACACAAGAAGATTTATAAATTTTCTCCTGTAGGAAAAGGGAGCCTTTTTCAATGTTTTTCGTACAATGCATAACATCATGAGCTTCTGCTGGGGAGGCACCGCATATCTAGCTAGGTACGATTGGGGGCAGGGGACCCTCGGCCCCCCCACCGGGCCGGCGGTCCCCTACCCCCAATCGTACCTAGCTAGGTATGCCGTGCTTCCCTCACAGAAGCTCATGATGTTGAGGTAAGTCACAATGTGGGAATTATTGTGAGAATTTGTCCAAAACTTCTTGTGTGAGGTAGGCCTAGGAAAGTGCTAAATTGCAGCGATCTTCTCTGATCCATCTATATGCCTTTGGCAGAAATGAGAAAACCTAGGAACTTGAGTTGTGTAGCACCCCATCTGCATTTCTTGAATTGAAGCTGTAAATTGTATAGTTGGATATGTGAAAGCACCTAATCGAGTCCTTTGGCAGTTTCTTTTAATGTGGCCATATGCGTTACACGCATAACATCTTGGGCAGTCTTGTGTATCTCTATCTGGTAATCACCGACGGTGATCGTATTGTGCATTCTAGACATCATTGTCCATCGGTGTGGGCAGCAGCGGAGTGTCTAGAAGTGGTTGGTTCAGAGGGTTTGTGGGAGGGGAAATGGAGGGTTAAAATATCTGTCTGAGTACTCACTTCTGTCCGCTAGGCAATTAAAATGGCTTCATGGTAAGATGTGGGTCCTTGATCTTGGACTTGAGGGGATAGATCAGCATGAAGGCGAGGCCAAAGAAAGTATAATTTCATGTCTTTTGACATAGTGGGATCAGCCCTAAGCAGTAAATGATTAAATTTAACAGCGAATTGCACCATAGGTTCACATAATTATTGTTTTAGCTGGTGCAATTGTTGTAGGGCACTCTGTGTGATATTGTGTTGTGCAAAATTTTGAACTAAGAGTTGCTTTATAAGGGGCCAAGAAAATTGCACCTGGTCTGTTTGTTGGATGAGCCATGTTTCCGCAATGCCGTCAAGTAATATGCGGACTTCCAAAGCCTTCCGTTCCGTATCCCAATTGTGATATTCGGCCACATTGTCAAAGTGATCCAGCCATGTAAGAATGTCTTCTGTAGGTAACCCGGAGAAGGACTTTGGGCGGACCTTACTGTCAGAGCGTTTTTCATGTACCTGCTTTTGTGCTAACGTGCCCACTAAATGTTGATTTGTAGTATTAATTTGCATAAGCATGGAAGATATGCACTGAATATGTGCTTTAAGTGGGAGATTTGTGGTGGTTTTGGGTTCTCAGGCTGCATAGAGGCATCTTGAAAGTGGGGCGATGATAGATTTGTAGGGGATCCTGGGCGACTCATAGTGATTCGAGAAAGAAAGCTGAGTGTGGGCGTGAAGAAGAAGGAAAGCTGGGAGGCCCAAAAAAGCGTCATTGTGGGAAGAAAGAAAGCCTCGCGGGCCACATCTCCACCAATCTATAATGTGTTAGACACAGTGGGAAAAAACACCTCTTGTGTTGAGCACATAAGCACAGCCAACCAGTGTGCAGTCGCCCACCCACCGTTTGCAGGGGCATAGGCTGATGTGGCCACACCTTTTCGGGTGAGGGTTGCTGATCCAGTCACCAAAACAATCAAGCCCCGGAATTCACAGCCAGCCAGCTAGCCAGCCAGCCAACGAGGGTTTTCCTCTTGTTCAACACAAAAACGCCTGTTGTGCTTATGTGCTCCTCTTCTTGGGTGACAGAAGGCAAACCTGTGAGCGACTGTGATAAACTTGCAGGCTGAACACCCACTAGGCTAGATTTCCTAAACGGCTTTATGTGCTCAAGTCTGCCTTTCAATTCCTTTTCTGGGACACTTATCAAGAAGCCATCCGGTCAGTGTTAGTTGGGGCCAACTGATAGTTTGTTGGGCAGCTCAGGTGGCAGTTAGCACATGCCACACTATTATAAGAGCAGTACTAACACTATTATAAGAGCAGTACTACTTCTGGATTTTGCCCATAGAAATCTTCCCAAGCGTGACAAGTACAAAATGTATGGAATGAGGGTGCCTTGTACAATTCTCATTCTGACACGTATTGGCCATTCCTCATAGTGCCAAGAGGAAATTTTCCAATATATATTTTTCATAACATAGGTCTAGAATTGCTTTTGTCTAACATACACCCCCACAAGATAACCCACATGCCCAAATATAGTAACTTTCTATGTTCTCTTCCCATCCCAAACAAGTGCATGAAAGTAAGATGCATTAATGTCAATCAAAGCAAACTTCTTAAAATCAAGATGCAGTCCTAAAGCCAAGGGAGAACAAGTCAAGAAAGGTGACCTATATCTAGCAACATTATAATTATTTTCTTGTAGAAATAGAATTTTGTCATTCGCAAAACCCTTTCCCACAATCTATTTATGATTAACTTTGAACCCTTCAATACTACTAGATTTAGATAGTTCATCCAAATAGGAAAGGAAGGGACGATAAGCTACAACATATAATAAAGGGCTTGTTGGATAACTTGGTGTGATTGAGGCATTGAAGTACATTGGTTCAATGAATCTACCATTTACTATCACTCTAGAATATGCATTCATACCAAGCAAAGAAATGATATGCTAGTTCTAGGGCCAATCCCCATCTTGCCTAGAACTACAGATATGAATTCCCCTTGCACTGTGTCAAAAGCCTTAGAGAAATCTATCTATAGCATAATGACATCTTGCTTGTCTTTGATAGCATGCTCAATTCCAACTTAAATTGTGAGGATATTTTCCATCATCGACATTGAAGCAACAAATCATGTATGTGATTTACGGATATATCTTTTAAATATTGGAGCCACTATTATGGCAATAGCCATGGCCATAATCTTATACAGTATACCCATCATAGTGATAGGTCTCCATTGATTAAGGGTTTTGGAAAATATCTACTTACATATCAACTTAATCAAACCTTGTTTTAGTGAGGTGTCCGTGTATTGAGTTATTCACCAACAGGCATCAATAGAGTGATGTGATTATCATCTCTTTTAGTTTGGGCTAGAATTCTTTTATAAGCTCCATATTGATCTCTCAAATTCTTAGGTTTTTGTCATTACCCAGCTTTGATGAAGCATATTTGAGCTCAGACTCCTCAAAAGGTTTCTCTAGTAGTTTGGATGCTATGGAACTCTCAATATATGACTCCACATTGTTAATTGCTCCTCTAGCCGGGGATGTGTCTAGAGGTTTATTCAAGATATAGAAAGAGTATTCTTGAAATTCCTACATAATACCCTCTTCAGTGTCAATATTGTCCCCATATTCTTTAACAAGTGTATACAAAGCTTCTCTTTTGTGTGTCTTTTCAGTCTAGAGAAGAATCCCTTTGAAGCATCATTACAGTCTTTCAGATCATGTTGTCTACAGAGAAATATGTTTTCTCTACTTCTTGAATTTACTCATTTGAATTACATTTCTAGGTAGAGCTAATTCTTCTAGTTTCTTCTAACACAATGCCTTATCACTTACCTGCCTCCTCATACATGTATCCACAATTGACTTAATCATATCTACTTCTCTTCTTGACTGTGTGGCTTACCATTTTGCCCACATTTTTGATACATTCTTGTATGCATCCTCAATGAAATATAGTCTATCCAAACTTGATCAGGAGTTGGTGTGACAAGTAGAGTGAAAAGTATATCTTGAGGTAGGGGGGCTAGTATGGTCCCATGAATCTAGCAACAAATGACCAATTCCTCCCAAGATTCTTGGTCATTCTATCCAGCTATAGAAGGTGTGGAGGTTGTGTCAAAAAAATCCATGACCATGTTACCAGCTTGAATCTGAATGTTTTGAATCCATTTCTAGAGTTGTAAATGTTCTAGGCCTTCATTAGAGGCATATAGGTCTAACAAGATAAAGAGGGCCATAACTTGATTCTATAGAGAAGATTAAACATCTTTGTGATGGATGATCCAAGAGCCATTATGGCTTAAGCTATGATTTAATCATGGTCATAACTCTTGATTACCTATTTCCTCCATAGAATACCTCATAGCTTCTGAAGTGAAATAATTTCCTTGCTCTTATATGAAATTTATGCTCCTGAACAAAAATGACATCTAAATGTTTCCCCAAAATCCGTTGGATTACCCTGATCGTTTTTGTGGAGCCATTGACTCCCTTAACATTGGAGAAGGAAACTTTCATTGAGGAGTTTCTTTGATAGTCAAAGTTTATTCCTTCTTAGCATGTTCGCTTCTATTTGACTATCTGGAGAATCCTGACCTTGTTTTTGTTGCTGATGAGAATGCACTGATATACTATCTCGGGAGGGGACATCATGCAACGCAACATACAGGTTAGGTGAACTATAGCCTGAGGATATGCTCCTAGACTTAAAGGTTTCTCTTGATGTTTTCTATTGGAAACCATCAGAGTCTATTGTCCTTTTTCCCTTGTTAGAATTCTTATGAGATCCTTTAGAAGAAGAGGTTGATGTATTGATATTTTTCTATAATGTGGCTTTATATGATCCCAGTGGCTTAACATACAATGGGGTTATATGAGCAAAGGGTTTCTGCTGTGCAGACTCCTTGGTGGAGTACTTGCTCCTTTTAACTTACCCTCCATAGTGTATTGGATAATGATGTTTCTTTCAGGGGGAGGAGACTTCTCAGCTCTACTCCAATTTTTCCCAAAGATCTACCTTTTGGCACCAAAATTTTCCTACTTGGGTAAGAAGGGATACGAAGGACATCCCCTCGTCACAAAGTTGGACATGTTTTGAAAAAATGCCCTAATTTTTCACATTGAAAGCATAGTCCCACTTGAGATATATGAAAATGCTACCAATCCCTTCTAGTTGATTCTCCATAGTCTCTAGCAGTTGTTATCCATGATCCACATATTGCAAGCTCTATTACAATTGGGGCAATTGATAGTATGACAAAGTAGAACCTTACCAAGAAATGCAGCTAGATCATGAATGGAGGGTCAGTGGTAAGCTAGGATTTCCATAAATTCTACCCAAACTAGGCCTTTGGTGAGTGAATCTTCTTTTATGGTCCTAAGAGGTTGCCATGGCATGACATACACAACCCATCTACACAATATAACTATGGTAGAAGCTAAGGATGATTTTTGATCCTCTGTCTTGTATAATAAAATATCAAATAAACCTAAACCTCATAGACATTCTTGTCAAGTGTTACTCCTTTGAACCCAAACTCAATAGCGGCTACAATCTCCTAAATAGAAGGAAGTGTTAAATTTAGGACTATTGCTCAGTTTCTAATGGACTTCACATTATTCCATGTTGACTGGACATTGTATGCTAAGTCGGATTTTCTCAACAAAACCTGCTAAGTCGGATTTTCTCAGTCATATGTTTTTTCCAAGAACTTACTTTGAGTAGTTAGTAGGAAGAGGATGGGGTCTAAGAGGGCCTCTTTATTTGCCATGAGATTATGAGGTGATTAACATTTTGACAAATAGATGCACGCCATGTGTGCAAGAATGGTGGGTGTGTAAGAGAGGGGTAAGAGTGGTCAAAGGATGCACTTTTGCCTCCCAAAAAGGAGGGACAACTTTATGATTTTAGGCCTTCCATAACTCCTACAGATGATCTCTCATTTGAGCGGAGATTATAGATTTGTAATCTACATGCCAAGCTCTTTTTATAGATATGTTACATAGTATGGTTTTGTTCACTAGATTATAAATTTCATTTTGGGGAAAATTTTTGAATTCAAATAAACTAGCCGTTTTGCATGTTTATTTTCAAAAGTTGTCCTTTGATTGCTTAGTTAATACAAGAGGTTTGATTCTCTTAAACTACCAAATAAAGAGGTTCTCCTAGATCCCATTTTCTTCCTAAAGTACAATTTGTTTGTGTTAGTTACTTCATGGGATGAGACTGCACCTTGTGTTAGGAAATATGATGTAGCTAAATAGATAGAGAGTAGCTTATTTAATGCAGCGAGACAGATTTTCGCACACGAGAGATTATAGAGTAGAGAGAGAGAGAGAGAGAGAGAGAGAGAGAGAGAGAGAGAGAGAGCACAATATACATGGTTTACCCAATGTGGGCTACATCCACGGGAAAGTAGCCACTCAATGGCTTTAGTAATTCAAACAAGAAGTAGGTTACAAAGGGATTATACCTTTAATAGAGCTCCCACCTTGCTTCGATCACCTTGTTGCAACTTCACACTCTGAAATGTGTGTAGAAATGGCCTCCTTTTATAGGCCAAGGGTTGCCCTCTCTCATGAGAGGCAGTCGTGTGTAGCCGCCCTTGTGTAGACAAGTCCAAATCAGACCCTCCAATCCACCCATGTCTGGCCGCCCTTGAGAAGACAAGTCCGTCTTTGAAATCGGCCATCGGTCATTGACTTCCGACCACCGGCCACACTAGGCATTGACTACTGGCCAACGGCCAACCGACCAAACGACCGGTTGTTTTCCGACCACTTTCCGACTGCCGTTCAACCATACAATTTCGGCGAAAAGGAATATTTTGACAAGTGCTTTTCTTCATGCATGATGGCTTCTCCTCATAACGGGGGCCTTACAAATGTGCATTTTTAATACAAAAAATTACAAGGGGTAAATCAGGCTCCATACTTAACACCTTGCGGGGGAGTATTCTGGCTCATATAGTTGTGTCTGAGATGGACGTACTCTCTTGATGAGAAAAACTCACACTATGTTCTCTATCGTGTCTAATCTATTTCTATGTAGTATTTAGCTCAATCTAAAGAAGTACGTGTGTGAGTTCTCTATGCTTGAAGTGTTTCTTGAGTTGATTTTGTGTGAGCAATGGTGTTTCAAAGTTAGGTCTGTTATGTGTTGATGAACTTTGGCGATCATACTGGTCCATTTGATGTTGACTTGGGAGGAATCAACCATCGCCAACACATTTGGTGATCTTGCTGTACATGTTTTGTCTGTTGTGATTGATGACTTTGCTATGCTAGCCTTTTCTATTGTGTCTGATGTATCTGTTTGTGTTTCACGAGTGATGATGCTATAAAAGAACATATTCCCAAGGAGAAATTGTTAGATCAAGGAGCGGAAAGTCGAGAGCAGCAAAGATTTGGGTTTTAACCATCACGGTTGATTAGAAGCATTGCTACAAATTCATAATTCAAAATTTTGTTGCAATAAGTGATGCATGTTCAAGTGCTACAAATTTAGGTTGTGTAGATGGGGGGTAAAAAGAAGAAGACAAAATCTGAGTTTTGCACGAGTAAGAAGCATGAGGTGGACGAATGCCCATATGTATAAGAGCCTTAGAGAATTTCAATGATTTTGAGGATGACTTGGAGAATGCATATGAATGGTGATAACCCTCACGGCTCACGAACACCCCATCACCTACGACGGACATGTATTATGTATTTGGTAGAGTCAGGTACCGGGCTTGTCGGACCAATAGGAAAAGGGTAAGAGTGATCACCGATGAAAGGCGCACTCTAACTGGGACATTCAAGGGATTAGTTGACTAAGCATGGGCGCCCAACTAAACCTAAACTTCATTCATTCTCTCATTTGTGCAATAGAAGAGTGCTCTTGCTCCATCTCCATCTCCATCTTCTTCTTCTTCACCTCCTTGTGTGTGTGTGTATGTGTGTGAGAGAGAGAGAGAGTGTGTGTGTGTGTGTGCGATCGAGCATTGCGATGACGGCACGGCGGCGGCGAAGCGGTTGAGCGCGGCGAAGCGGCGGCTCCTTCTTCTTCGCGACAAGGAATCCTCCACGAAGCAAGCGTAGAGCGGTGAGTGACACAC
This sequence comes from Adiantum capillus-veneris, assembly GCF_014529385.1. Taxonomy (NCBI): domain Eukaryota; kingdom Viridiplantae; phylum Streptophyta; class Polypodiopsida; order Polypodiales; family Pteridaceae; genus Adiantum; species Adiantum capillus-veneris. The sequence continues at coordinate 130,361,114 of NC_140946.1, read as the reverse complement.
CATCGCTTTCTTTGAGCTTACTAGTTAAGCTAGTTGTGTGCTTGGAGCCGTCTGTGGCTCGCACACAGTGTTAGGCAAGTCCCTTGCTTCAACAGTGCGGCAAGGAGCGCACATTTTTGGCGCCGCTGCCGGGGAAATGCCCAACACTAAGCTCGGTTAAGCACCTTACACTTTCTTGTGATACAATTTCAATTGAAGGATTTGTGAAGAAGGAAGGTGTGTGGTTGTGTGGAGAAGGATTTGTGAAGAAGGAAGGTGTGTGGTTGTGTGGAGAAGATTTTTGTTACACTGTACTGTCTTTTTTGTTTTCTGTAAAGAAGGAGTTACAATTTTTTTGCAATGTATTGTTAGAATTAAGGTATTAGCTATGGAATGTTAGTTCTGTAAGGTTAGTTTTGTAGATCTGTTAGCTACTGTAGTACTGTGTAAACAGTGTTAGAGTGTGTGGCAGTATCTCTATTAGCTGTAAGTAGATAAGTTAGGTGCAGGTTGTGTGTGTGTGCGCGCGTGCGCGGCGACTTTTAAAAAAAAAAAACTAAAAGAAGGATCAAGCTGGGGATCATTCCCCAAGCCCAAGCTCAAACCCAGACCTCAGTCCTCAGTTTTAAAATATAGTTTATACACCTTTTTATATTTAAAAACTATTTTTAGGATTTCGAGGGCTATAAAGACTATTTTTAGGATTTCGAGGGCTTCACGTAGCCGAATATGGAGCTGTAAAGCACGGCACGTTCCTTTAGCCAAAACGCTCGTCTTGAGCTATTACACGCCATATTTTGTGGCTTGGTTACAAAAAATAACCAAGAATAACGAAAAACTTGGATTATAAACACTGGGATATTCCTAAACGAAAATTGGGAGTATGACCTACAAGCGGAAGCTTTAACTGATCGGTACACAGGACACACCTATCATGTGGGTTGGTTAGATGTTCTACAATCCACGTCGGGTGCTACTAGCATAGATGAGCAACAACAGAAAGTCTGTGATGTCCTCCATAGGATTGTCGAGTTAGAAAGACAGAACACAGGGATCAATAGGCCTAATGAGATTCTTGGATACGGGAAAGGCCAACCAACCAACCCTATCACAAATGGAGACTCCCTCAGTGAGCCCCATTGATCCTCCATATGTTGTTTCGCCATGAGCCTCAGTACAATCTGAGCCCACAAGTGGCAGCTTTACCTTCCTAGATCTAGCTCATCTTTCTCTTAATGACACTACGACTACCATGCATATCCCAGTGGTGAGCGTGACAAGAAGTACACCATGGAGTTCATTTGTTAATACTGCGCCGATACCTAGTAGCACAGTGCCCCCAACTATACCTACATGTATGTATCAATCATGTGCACCTGTCGTACCTCAGCCTCATGTAGCTCCTACACCTCCGATTATTCCAAGATCTTACAATCCACAATGGCATTATCCAAGCTCTTATACAAGTGGAGCCATGCCATTTAATAATAACATGCCATACCAGGCACCCCCTATGCCTAGGGCCACGCCTGTAAACTTTGGACCACCGTCTGGTACACCACCATACGAAATATGGGACCCAACAGCCGCGCATATGCCAAGGCCAAGGCCAACTCCCATCTCACATGTGGTTCCAGGAGCACATACACGCATTATACCTGCTCAAATAGGAGATTTGGCAGCATTTGCTCAAACTATCGGTCGCTCTATTGCGGAAAACATGCGTAGTGCACCGGATAGAGAGCCTAGGAGCAAGGCAGTTCAAGTAGCTAAGCTCACACAGAAATTCAGTGGAGACGGAGATGCTAGAAAGCATATGGAAGTCTTTGAACATGTGTGCGATTCCTTGGAAGAGCACAATGAGCTACATAAGTGTAAGGCTTTGAGTTTGACCCTAAGCGGAAAGGCTGGAGATTGGTATAGAACCTTAAGAGTAGAAGAGAAAACGATCTACTCTACTCTTAGGAGACTGTTCTTAAAAGAATACATACGAGAGGGAGTACTTTGGGGTGTAGCCTCTCAGCTCTAGAAAGCCCAACGAGAAGAAGGTGAATCCGTGAGAGACTTCATTAGTCGCCTAAAGAATTTGAATTCTCGATGCAATCCAAACAAGCGATTCAACAACAACCAATTGCTCGATAGATTCATTAGGGGACTACGACATGAAAGTATCTATAATGGCCTAGTCATTAGAGTTATCACTACTTGGGAAGCAGTAACCATGAATGCAATCCAATTGGAGGATAATTTAATGATTGCAGGAGAAAGAGTGTCTGCCGAGCCGAAGTCTAGTAGCTCGCAAGCGTCAGGGCATGAGCCAATGAAGATAAAGCCAATCGTGAAAGAGCAAACGATATCTGAGATGACTTTGGCAGATCTCACCAAGGCCATCCAAGAAAGCCTTAGGAGTAATCGTGCTCCACAAAACACTCATATGTATCCAAGAAGGGAGCAACAATGGTGCTCAATTTGCTTGGGCCCACATACTACGAGTGAATGCCCTACTTTCAGAGTAAAGTTTAACGGGACTTGTAACGCGTGTGGTAGGTATGGCCATCAAGCGAAGGATTGCCTAATGCTTAAACGCATCATGGAAAATAGACCGCCTATAGCTTGGGCAGACTCACCTCGAGTTCCTGCATTGATGCCTACCCCACCGATGGAGCAATAGTTTCCATTACAGCACATGGTCCCTAGAACCCAAAATGTGGTCCAAACCACACCGTTGCCACCTCCAGTGCTAGGACCGCAACCCCCTCATCCAAGAGTTACACCTATGAACCAAATAGGTTGCGAGTCATCTAGTACTTATGTAGATTGCGAAGAGGACATAGACTCTAGTATCACCTATGGAGTCGACATGCTTGAGGAGTGTCCCATGTACTATATGGAAGACCATTGGGGACAAATCAAACCGGTATATCAAGCTACTCCGCTAGCAGCAAGAGGCCAAAACATTAATAGTTTTGCCCGGAGACCACCTCTTCAGTGCTACGAATGTGGTGGACCACATCGAGTAGCTGAGTGCCCCATTAGAATGCAAAAGAATGTTTCACTAATGCAAACAAGTCAAGGGAGTGCATTGGCAATGCCAATACTCACTTGTAATCGTTATGGCATAGATCATTTGATCGCACAGTGTCCTAACAATCCAAACGCACCAAAAATCACACCATTGAACATAATAGAGATTGTTGATGGGACACCACCAACTATAAACATAGCACCAGTGAATGCACTCACACGGTCAATGCTCCAAAAGCAAAATTACATCCTCGAAGAGAGAGATGTTGCATCCATTGGCCGAGCGAGAAAGAAGAAAACACGAAGAAAGAAATCCCTTAATGCTTCTAGCTCAAAACCTAGTTCAAAGACTAACATAGGGACAGGAGAGGATCCCGTGTATATGAATGACCCTGAGGATGACTCAGATTCGATAGAGACCATGGAGACCAAAACTGTTACTACAAAGGAAAAATCCAGTGAAGAGGATCACGAGAGGGAATTACGATGAACACCAAAAGAGTATTCAAAGTTAAACCACCCAGTTGCGAACCCCCAAGATAAGCCACGAGAGACAAAAAATGAGGATTGCAAGAGAAAGATTGGAACCTATCCAAACCCAACAGTGGAAATTGAACGAGTCCAACAACTGAGGGGTTTGGTGGAAGAAACTCAACGAAAATTAGAACCTGAACCCAAACATATCCAGATGTCGGACACAGTGTTTCCCACACAAGTTCAACCTCACAAGAACTACAGGCCGTTAGCTATACCCAGTATCATTCGGGAAGAGAGTGAGGGTAGGACATCTGAAAGTGGACACACACCTTTCCTACTAGAGAGAATGTTCAATGAGGGAATGCCCGACCCCCTTGAGGAAGTGGAGATTCCATCTTCACCATTCTCTTGTCAGGGTCCTACGTCCCACAAGATGCCATTAAATGTTGCCAAGCTGATGGATTTCATGTCCTCAGAAACACGTACGACTATCATATCTAAGTTATACGGAGATCCAAAATTATTCCGAGCACTGCGAGCGCTTCTCAATGGAGAATTACAGGCCGGATTACCACAGTTTGCACATATGAACAAACCTGACTCTGTGATGAATGATGAGGAACATTTAGCACCACCATCTGACCTAGCGGGACATGAATCTGTAATTGAAATACCCGTTAACAAGTTGGGGCAATACTTTGAAGGTGATGAATCTAATGCTACTCTACCAATCACTACTAAAGGATTAACTGTAAAGGGGGTCCTTGACGGTGGTGCGGGAGTCAACATGGTGACAAAGAGTTTTTGGGAGTCTATGGGGCGACCTCACCTTGAAGCCACAAGCGTAGTGGTAAAAATGTCTAATGGATCTATTGTTACGCCTATTGGAATGCTAAAGGATATCAGGATCAAGGTCTTGGGACACAAGGTAAGACAAACTTTCATTGTTATGGATTTTTCCAAGCATCCTATGTCATTTGATATGATCTTAGGGGGTCCATTCATGAGGGAAGCAAAAATGGTGCATGACTGGTCCAAAAACCACGTCTACTTACAGTTCCAAGACTCTGTCATTCGAGTTGATCTTTTAAGTGGTCGAACGCATCCTCTAGGAAATAAATTCATCATTGATAATCGATCAGACACAACAATTCACTCAGCTCCATTACAGTATTGTTACACGTGTAACGAAGACACGGATATTGGGGAGAACTCTCCTTATATGGATATCCTACCCGGAATGACTGAGTTAGACAATGTCGATTGGGTACACCTAGCGGCAACTATAGATACATGGGGAGCTAGAGGAACAACCTGGGTAACACCAGATGGGGAAGAGATACCACACATTGCACCAGTAAACATGTTAGGTGTAGCGCATGTAACATCCGATGATTAGAAAGAGGCACACCTATCTGAGAGTGAAACCGATGATTCCTCAAAGGCTTCAGGCCAATACACATCAGAAACGGAATCTCAGGGAGAAATGGATTCGGAACCTGAGGAAACATCGAGTGAGCCAAGTATAGAAACTGAACACTCAAGGCCTAGTACGACCATCTATGGTAATTTATATGAGAGTGAAGAAGATACAAGAGAAGACCTATCAGGCGAGTCGAGTTCAAACATTTACCAAAATCAAAACCTTAACAAGAAACAAAGGTCATATAAGAGACGACGATATCGAGCAAATGTGAGAGCGAGGATAAACAAGGAAAGATCTAATGCAGAATGGCTTAGCTATCTAGGGGCATGTGATGCTCATCGAAAGCTAGTAGACAATCGGGGTGAACATCTCCAGAGTGTCATGTGGTGCAGCCCGCGACCCATTGACCTTGCTCAATTGGAGGTTACAGAGCCGAAATTGAGTCGAACTATAAGAAGACGTCAAAACCGAGAGTTAGCTCAACAACAAAAGGAGGCAGAACTAAAAGAAAGGTCTCTATCAGGACAAGAGCCTGCTGACTTACATACGGCTCCTGAACATTTTAAATCTTATACCACGGGGGAGCGAAAGGTTGTGTATGCCAAAGCCCAACAAATACCTACCAATGGAAGCAGTGGAGTCTATGATGGTCCAGCGGTAGTTAAAGAGATAGAATTAGCAGAACCAGGTGAGGAGTCTAAACCAGTCTATTGCTCAAGACCTTACCGAAACTGAAGAGGCTGTACTTAAGGAGCTCCTCAAGGAATACAAGGATATCTTTGCTTGGACATATCATGACATGAAGGGCGTTCCACCTTCTGTGGTGCAACATGCAATTCCCATGATCAACACTGCTAAACCCGTCCAACAACGACCCTATCCAATGAATCCTAAGTACGCCAAAATTGTACAAGAAGAGATTGAAAAACTTATCCAATGTGGATTCATATACCCTATTGAGCACTCAGAATGGGTTTCTCCAATAGTCATTGTGCCAAAAAAGAATGAGAAACTAAGAATGATAGGGGTAAGAGTTGGTGGTCCCGTCGTGACACTACAAATATCCCAATCAATAGTGCATTTAGTTGCCAACATCCACGTGCGTCCTAGGTTTACGTTGCCTTCCATAGCTCCCGCGGGCATGACTAGAAACCTCTGCACTATGCTTCCATTGTCATAGACAACAGGGGTCTGAAGGACTCCAAGAATAGCAGTTTTCTTTTTATTAATGCCCTTGACTTGCATCGTACTCGGGGATAGGGTCGGTTTCCCTAATTGACACCAAACTCCATAGGATAACAAATTGTGTTTAGCTCCCGTATCTAATAAGGCATTGTATAGTACTTTCCCATAAGGGCTATTTAGCTCAATTGGGTATCGTAGCGGTGGCTCAGATTCTAATGAGTCGTCATCTGTGTCCTCGAAAAATGCTTGCGTGATTCCCAGATTAGCCTCTCGTTGGCGTCTAAGACGTTGTTGTCGTTCTTGAGCCTCAACTCTTGCTTGGATTTTTCTAAGCTCTGCTTGTTCCTTGGCAGCCTTCTTTTGATGGATAGCTTGCAACTCTTCCTGGCTTAGAGGATCATAATATCTTTTGAATTTACTCCCATTAACGAATCCAATGGTTTCAACTCCATCTAGAGTCTCCACATGAATGGTACCTTGCGGGGTAATTTCACACACTCGATATGGTCCCTTACCAACGTATTTCAATTTCTTATTTTCATTACGTACCCCGTATATAAGAACTTTATCACCAACCTTGATGTCTTTATCCTTTAAATGGCTATCAAACCACTTCTTTCTCCTATCCTTCTCCACTAGAGCATTTCGCACAGCTAATTGCCTCTCTTCATCTAGCCTTTCCAGGATATATAATCGCTCAACTAAGGGGTTACCATCCCAACCTTCTTGAGAAGCTACTCGAAGACTAGGAATGACAAACTCCCATGGCATAACTGCTTCTTGGCCATACACCATCTTAAACGGTGTGCAATTAATAGTAACTTTATACGCAGCACGATAAGCCCATAAAGCTGATGTAAGCTTTAGGTCCCAATCAGTGCGATGAGCCTCAACTGTATTTGTCAAAATGGAGATGAGAGTTTTGTTGGTACTCTCAGCTTGGCCATTTGCTTGGGGATAATAGGGTGTAGACTTGTGGTGAGATATCATGAAGTTTGATGTGAGTTCTTTTATTACTTCATTTATAAAATGAGTTCCATTGTCACTCACAAGTTCAAAGGGGCATTCAAAACGTGTGATAATGTTCTCAAAGAGGAACTTAGCTGTTGTTAGCCACAATGATATATCGTGATTGCGTGTTACGTGCAGCCAGACTAATCGGTCCTACAAAGTCTAAGCCCCACTTTTCAAATGGTTGGGTTACCTTGATGGGATGTAGAGGCATCCTATCCCTTCTTTGTGGCTTGTTGAAGCGTTGGCATTCATCACATCCCTTTGCAAAAAGTGATGCATCCTTAAACAGAGTGGGCCACCAATAGCCTGACTGTAAGATCTTTCGGGCAGTCAACTTTCCTGAAAAGTGACCACCAGCTACGCCCATGTGTGCCTCTTGTAGAATATATAAATACTCATCCTCGCGGGCACAGCATCTAAGAACATCATCTTTTCCTCTCTTATAGAGAGTTCCAGCCAGTAAGCAATAGGGTTCACATTCCTTGATTAATTTTTGAGCTATATCTTTTCGCAGCTCTTTGGGTGGAAAACCATTAACTAAGAAGTTAACAATCTTTTCACTCCATTCAGGCATTGTCTCAACAATGAACAAAGGAGTATCAGGCAATTCATCATCAACCCCCGTAGGAGCTTCGCCATTAGGGATACGAGATAAATGATCCACCATGACATGTTTCCTCCCAGGCCTCACAACAACGGTGAAGTCAAACTCAAGAAGAATTAACAACCATCGTGTAATTCGACCTGTGGAACACGGCTTGTTTACCAAATATAGCAATGCTTGATGATCAACATAAAACACAAACTTGGTAGCAAGAAGGTAATAGCGAAATTTCTTTACTGCATAAATCATAGCTAGACCTTCGCGCTCTCTAGTAGTGTAGTTCATCTCGGCATCATTTAATTGGCGACTTGCAAAGCTAATAGGGTAGTCCAATTTATGTTCTCCTGGTTGAGTTAGAACATACCCAATAGCAAAATTTGATGCATCAATATGCACATGAAAAGGTACATTCCAATCAGGTGTTCGCAGGATTGGAGCACTTGTTAGGGCCTTCTTTAATAACTCATAAGATTGATGACATTCTTCCGTCCAGTGAAACTCGATAAGAAGCTTGTACAATGGACGCGCTATCTCGGCAAAGTTTAAAATAAACCTTCGATAATAACCAACATGGCCCATAAATCTTTGAACTACTTTATAGTTCGTAGGTGGTGGCAAATCGGCAATGGCTTTAATCTTACTCTCATCTTTGGATATCCCGTTCTTGGACACTATATGCCCTAGAATGACTCCATGCTTAACCCAAAATTGGCATTTGAAAGGGTTCAATGAGATGCGATAAAATCTGCACCTTTCAAATATTTTTCGTAGATATAACAAATGCTTCTCCCAAGAAGAATAAACACAAAGGTCGTCTAGGAAAGCTTCACAAAACTCCCTTAGAAATTCTTTAAACGCAGTGTTTATTAATCGTTGGAATGTAGCAGGGGCATTTGTTAACCCAAAATCCATAACACGAAATGCAAACACTCCAAACTCTATGATAAAAGCAGTTTTAGCTTGGTCCTCTAATGCAATTGTGATTTGATTGTAACCAGAGTACCCATCTAAAAAGCTATAAGCTTCCTTGCCCGCAACTCTTTTAAGCACATGTTCTGAATGTGGCAAGGGATAATGATCTCTCCTAGTGGCTGCATTAACTTTCTTGAGGTCCACGCACACTCTTAGTTTCCCATTCTTTTTTGGCACAATGACTATTGGAGAAACCCATTTTGAGTGCTCAATAGGGTATATGAATCCACATTGGATAAGTTTTTCAATCTCCTCTTGTACAATTTTGGCGTACTTAGGATTCATTGGATAGGGTCGTTGTTGGACGGGTTTAGCAGTGTTGATCATGGGAATTGCATGTTGCACCACAGAAGGTGGAACGCCCTTCATGTCATGATATGTCCAAGAAAAGATATCCTTGTATTCCTTGAGGAGCTCCTTAAGTACAGCCTCTTCAGTTTTGGTAAGGTCTTGAGCAATAAAGACTGGTTTAGACTCCTCACCTGGTTCTGCTAATTCTATCTCTTTAACTACCGCTGGACCATCATAGACTCCACTGCTTCCATTGGTAGGTATTCGTTGGGCTTTGGCATACACAACCTTTCGCTCCCCCGTGGTATAAGATTTAAAATGTTCAGGAGCCGTATGTAAGTCAGCAGGCTCTTGTCCTGATAGAGACCTTTCTTTTAGTTCTGCCTCCTTTTGTTGTTGAGCTAACTCTCGGTTTTGACGTCTTCTTATAGTTCGACTCAATTTTGGCTATGTAACCTCCAATTGAGCCAGGTCAATGGGTCGCGGGCTGCACCACATGACACTCTGGAGATGTTCACCCCGATTGTCTACTAGCTTTAGATGAGCATCACATGCCCCTAGATAGCTAAGCCATTCTGCAGTAGATCTTTCCTTGTTTATCCTCGCTCTCACATTTGCTCGATATCGTCGTCTCTTATATGACCTTTGTTTCTTGTTAAGGTTTTGATTTTGGTAAATGTTTGAACTCAACTCGCCTGATAGGTCTTCGCTTGTATCTTCTTCACTCTCATATAAATTACCATAGATGGTCGTACTAGGCCTTGAGTGTTCAGTTTCTATACTTGGCTCACTCGATGTTTCCTCAGGTTCCGAATCCATTTCTCCCTGAGATTCCGTTTCTGATGTGTATTGGCCTGAAGCCTTTGAGGAATCATCGGTTTCACTCTCAGATAGGTGTGCCTCTTTCTTATCATCGGATGTTACATGCGCTACACCTAACATGTTTACTGGTGCAATGTGTGGTATCTCTTCCCCATCTGGTGTTACCCAGGTTGTTCCTCTAGCTCCCCATGTATCTATAGTTGCCGCTAGGTGTACCCAATCGACATTGTCTGACTCAGCCATTCTGGGTAGGATATCCATATAAGGAGAGTTCTCCCCAATATCCGTGTCTTCGTTACACGTGTAACAATACTGTAATGGAGCTGAGTGAATTGTTGTGTCTGATCGATTATCAATGATGAATTTATTTCCTAGAGGATGCGTTCGACCACTTAAAAGATCAACTCGAATGACAGAGTCTTGGAACTGTAAGTAGACGTGGTTTTTGGACCAGTCATGCACCATTTTTGCTTCCCTCATGAATGGACGCCCTAAGATCATCTCAAATGACATAGGATGCTTGGAAAAATCCATAACAATGAAAGTCTGCCTTACCTTGTGTCCCAAGACCTTGATCCTCAGATCCTTTAGTGTGATGAGCCTGGGGAGGTGTATCAGTGTTATATGACCCCCCAAAGTTACAAAATTAAAATGATGAAAATGAACAAACAAAAAATCAAAGTGCCACATTGTAAAATCTTAAGCTGGAAGAGAAATCTCAGCTTGATTGGGTACTTCACTCACATGTATCGCCTATGGTACTAGAGCCCTAGAGGTTCCCAGTATGGGCGCTTTTTCTTGAAAAGCAAAAAACCCAAGGCATACAAAATAAGCACACACATCAAAATTGAATCACTGTGAAAAGAATTTGGGGGGTCAAAGAAAAAGTAATCAGTAAGGCGATGATTTCATGAGAAATTCCTTTTATGGTAGCTTAACTACAAGGTCTTCTAGATATAGCCTCTAGTCAGCCCTCGAACATGAATACTTGGCTCTCGCGATTAAACAACTTAATTGACCACAGAAAATTAAGAAGGTTATCCATGGTATTAATATTCGATCTCTAGTGCCTTTCGACCGTCAAATTAGCGACTCCAGACTTGTTTAATTTTTTACCTTTACATCTATTTATGCATTTGATTACATTGCAATTTAATGTTCATTGCTGACAAATTGTTTGAAATTATTTTACCAATCAATTTGTCTACCTAAAACTGTATATGCTTTTTAATCACTTATGAGAATGCAATTACTGTGCCAATGTTGTTTGATTTTGCAGTGACTGAAGAAGGCTAAGGACATTCATCTCAAATTCTCTTCCACCTCGACGAACGAGCTTCAACTCAATAGCTTCCGAGGACGGAATCTACATCAGGAAGGGAGGCATGTTAACCCTCACGGCTCACGGACACCCCATCACCTATGACGGACGTGTATTATGTATTTGGTAGAGTCAGGTACCGGGCTTGTCAGACCAATAGGAAAAGGGTAAGAGTGATCGCCGATGAGAGGTGCACTCTAATTGGGACATTCAAGGGATTAGTTGGCTACGCATGGGCGCCCAAGTGTGAATGGGGTGAGCTCATATAAAAGCCAACTAAACCTAAAATTCATTCATTCTCTCATTTGTGCAATAGAAGAGTGCTCTTGCTCCATCTCCATCTCCATCTTCTTCTTCTTCACCTCCTTGTGTGTGTGTGTGTATGTGTGTGTGTGTGTGTGTGTGTGTGAGAGAGAGAGAGTGTGTGCGATCGAGCATTGCGACGACGGCACGACGGCGGTGAAGCGGTTGAGCGCGATGAAGCGGCGGCTCCTTCTTCTTCGCGGCGAGGAATCCTCCACGAAGCAAGCGTAGAGCGGTGAGTGACACACCATCGCTTTCTTTGAGCTTACTAGTTAAGCTAGTTGTGTGCTTGGAGCCGTCTGTGGCTCGCACACAATGTTAGGAAAGTCCCTTGCTTCGACAGTGCGGCAAGGAGCACACAAATGGTTATATGATCACAAAGGGGAGAGACAAAGGTCATGAGGAAGTAGAAAGAAGGTGAGGAACTAAAAAAAAAAAATCCTGTGAGAATTTGAGGGATGCATACAAGAATGAGTTCAAAGGGGATTCAAGTGATGACAACGATGATGGATGGAATTGCATGGATCCCGTAATCCACCACGTAGGGATATTAAAGATGGAGGAGGAGGACGTGCAAAAGGAGGTTGGCCAAAAGAACCTAGAAGAGCCCCTAGATACCCGTAACTTACCACTAGAGTATACTCATGGAGTGGAAGAGGAAGATCCATTGCTTAAACTTATGTTGTTTGCATATGAGGAATGTTTTTACCCTATTTGTGGGGGAGAAGCATGTCATACATAACCATGACGTTATTCATGTTATTCAAAGCCCACTTGAAGAGGTGGATAGGGAGATGAATGCAGAGGCAAAATTTATGAAAATTTGATTTCCTGAACTCAGATTTGCTAATAAGGAATTTTTGGAAAAGGTATCGATTCAAGTGAAAAGATCCACACAAGAGGATTTGCAAACAAAAGATGTTGCAAAATTGATAGTTGAATCCTATACACAAATGTTGAAATCAAAAAATCAGCGGGAGGAATTTCTAGCAAATAGGTTTATTCAAGAGAAATTTGGAGAAATAGGATAGGAATCTATTCATATACATCAAAGCATATTTATTGCATATAGTTGTTATGATTACCTTTCACATGTTGAAGGAACATTAGAGGAGTTTATGGATGCTAATTTTGATTTTGATGTCACAGGTGGATATCAAGCAAGGATATGTTTTAGTTGCAGAGAATCTGAACAAGAGGATTTCTTGTTGTTCCAATCTAAATTGGGGTGAATTAGACAAAGGTCTTATGGATCAGATTGAGCATGAGGAATGTCAAGAGTAAGCCTTTGAGGAGTATGAAACAGGTTTAATAGGTTTTGTGGAGCATGCAATGATGTTTAAAATGCAAAATGATAAAATTTTAAGTTTAAGCTCAATGGATGTGCATTTTGAAATTGATGTGGGACAAGTTGTTCTCAATCCAAATATACCTTTGTTTGGAAGATGTGTTTTTTAAAGCTTATGAGACAATAGAAGTGGATTCTTACAAGATGGAATGTCATATGTAGATGAGAGATTATCAGAATTTGGATTTTCATGTGTTGCATACTTTGGAATAGGTAGTATATGTTTTGCATAGGAGTATGATCTAATTTTGAAAATTTCGAGTTGGAAAAATTCAAAGAAATGAAAACAAAATCACAGTGTGGAAAGGAAATAGTAGATCAGATCGATCAACAATGGAAAGTCAGCCAGTTGCAGCGATATGCCAAAAGTCTATAGAGAGGCATTTTGTAGATGGAAAGTCAGATAGTCAAAATTTCAAAGAGGATGTTTTATTGGAGTTTGTGTCTGATTGTTTCACCAAGGAAAATTTGTTTCCTACACTTTATCTTTGCAATAGAGGATTTCTCATCGAATTTTGGTTCCATAAATTTATTATCTATTTATATTTGAGAGGTTCCCTACCTTGGCCTGTTGTCAAAAAATGGAGTGCAATGATATGAGCGCACATGTAAGGTGGCAAAACATTTAAATTCCAAAGGGACATCAGAACAGGGACATGTTGTGGCAAAGTAGAGTGGAATGACTCTCATGATGTTGGTAGCTATACAAGAGTGCATCAACATGCATCAGATTTAGCTAGAGACTTAGATGTAGTAGGTAGAAGATTTTGGTGTATCTAAAGTGTTGTTGCAAGAAAAACCTCACTTAATGGACATCATGAAATCAAAGATAGGATATATGGAAGAGAAGCATAAACAGGAGCTGCAGGAAATTCTACCACAACATAAAAGTAAAGAGGGAAAAGTTAAAATTTCATTGGGCATGTTTGAGTGGACGCAAACTTTGGAGGTCAAAGTACAGCTTGAACTGGATCAATTGGCGAGCAAAAATAAATATTTGCACACTCAAAATGAAATTCTAAATCAGAGACTTTAACCTTTGTTTTAGTTGAAGAAACAAGCATTAGGAAAAAAGGATGAGATGTGAGTGGTGTGTTGATGTCTGAGGGAGATCTAACCATTGTAAGGTAGAAGACGGTAGAAAGTATGCAAGAGGTTTGGAAAGCTATCAAGGAGAGATTGAAAAATGTGGTTAAGCATCACTATGAGCTTGTATAAACAAAGTTTTCTGAGTATGCATGAAGCAAATTTGTTGGAGGAAGTCGATTAGTTGAAGAAGGAGAGAAAGTTTTGGATGAAGAAGGTCCAAGAATCTAGAGCAAAGGAGTTCGGAAAATAGGTGTTAGATTAGAAACAACAAGATCTCAACCAGATGAAGCATGTTCGAGTGCATGGTGAAGGGGCAATTGATAGTATGAAAAAGTAGAAGCTTACCAAGAGATGCCCAAAATGAAGGACAAGGGCTGCTAAACTTTATGTTACCATGAGTATTTGAAATGAGAATCAAGTAACTAAAGAAAATGACACCACTCTCTCATTTGGAGGTTATAAATGCAAGCACTTTCTAGCCCTCTGCCTACTACAAAAGAAGATTTTTGACATTCTTTCTCTACACACTCTTTATAAAATGTGAGTTCTCTCTCTCTCTCTCTCTCTCTCTCTCTCTCTCTCTCTCTCTCTCTCTCTCTCTCTCTCTCTCTCTCTCTCTCTCTCTCTCTCTCTCTCTCTCTCTCTCTCTCTCTCTCTCTCTCTCTCTCTCGTAGGGAAGTCATTTTTCTCTTTCGATCATTGGAAGGACATTTCTTGCTTCTTGAAATTAACAAAAATTGTAGATCACCCAAGGCTACAGATCTGCTCACACTCCCTCACATCCTCTCTCTCTCTCTCTCTCTCTCTCTCTCTCTCTCTCTCTCTCTCTCTCTCTCTCTCTCTCTCTCTCTCTCTCTCTCTCTCTCTCTCTCTCTTTCATGCTTCTCCATATCCACCTCCAGCATAGAGTAATGGTAGTCCCTATTCTACATGTAAGTAGTATCTTTTGCTCAATTTCTCTCTCTAGCACAACCATGAGAAACCAATTGAATTAAAAGGTGTCTATTGAACATTACCTCCCTTTCTTGTCTTCACAATATCATCCAAACCTCCTATGTTTGAGCTCCTTGTGGTTCTTCCCTCCATAGGCAACATACTCTACTTGGAATGCTTGTAGCTACTACATTATGAACCACCTTGAATATATCTTGTTTCCCTAGTTACATTGAAAAATCCCTTTGTGTGATCAAGCTCACTCTAAACCTCCTATGTTTGAGCTCCTTGTGGCTCTTCCCTCCATAGTCAACATACTCTACTTGGAATGCTTGTAGCTGCTACATTATGAACCACCTTGAATATATCTTGTCTCCCTAGTTACCTTGAAAGATCCCTTTGTGTGTTCAAGCTCACTCTAAATGTCATCCAATCTTTTTCTCTTTCAAGAGGCCAAAATGGTATTAACTCAATGCTGATTCGGAGCAAGAATATGCAATTGTTTGAGTTGGCACAAAAAATCCCAATGCTACTGATTGACTACGGAGCATTGGGTGAAAAGCTATCAATTTATGGATTGAGATCATATTTACCCAAGTGATACTCTAACCAATGCATTTCCACCATTTTGAAATGTTAGTGAGCTGTTGTATTTCATAGGTGATGGAGGCCTACTCGGGATTGCAAGAGATTATATTCAATGATTTTTCATAAAATGGGACCAAGAAAGCAACTATTTGCTGCATATTCTTCTCTACAAGAGAATTATGTGAAAGACATTCAAGAAGTACACATGAATGCCAATGAGAAGTCCAAAAAGTTCAATGATGAAATGGTAAATCTCACAGAGACATTAAAGCAACAAAAGTACGAGCAACAGAGGTGCTTGGACAATTCCGTTCAAATTCAGCACACTACACATATTATGCACTACTAGATTGATAATCGCACATACATTCCATTCGCTTCCACATATGCAAATGCAAGAGAGACAAGCAATGGTATTGCTATCTATAGGTGGCAAAGCATTAAATAAATCTATCCAAAATACTAGGTATGGACAATGGTTGTGTACAAGTGGATTTTTGTTTTGTGTACTCTTTTGACACGTATGCTCCTAATAATTTTATTTCAACCAGTAAGCATTTGGGGTGGATATAATTATTGGGATTTATTCTCATCATCAAGCCACATGATGTAGGCTACTATGACACATGTCAAGCCAAAGCCTCGGGAGTCCACTATGTAGAAATTTCATATAGCACGTGCAAACAAAAGTTATTTAAATAATCCCTTACCTATATATTTTCAAGTATTATTTGTATCCCTTATGTATACATTCTTGTAAAAAAACTAGCCCTTATGTATGAAAATTTTTACTTTCTCAATTGGAAAACCTTTTAAGTACATTTTTTGTACATTTACTTAATTATAAATCCCTTATTTTGTTCTCACGTGCTATCTTACATATATCCTAGTGGATGCCTCAGAAGCCAAAGAAGCTTGTGGAACTTTTGGATGACCCATTCAATACTAATATGGCCAAATTTTTTCACCACAAGGTATTCTCTGAATTAAAGGACATTGAGTTGTCTCAAGAAATGATGGAGGGATGTGATAGTGCGGGGATAAGTTTCAAGGCATATGAAGGCTTATACATGGTCATCATGCTAGGGTAGAGGATAAAGGGACTGTCTAGATTGCTATCAACACCTTAAAGTGTGAGTTTTGGAAAGAAATGTGCCAATAACAATGTTGCTAGTTTATTAGGTGTGTTTTGATGGGTGGGTGATATCATTACATGGAAGA
The DNA here is from genome assembly GCF_014529385.1 of Adiantum capillus-veneris. Classification (NCBI taxonomy): domain Eukaryota; kingdom Viridiplantae; phylum Streptophyta; class Polypodiopsida; order Polypodiales; family Pteridaceae; genus Adiantum; species Adiantum capillus-veneris. Next base: position 130,344,517 of record NC_140946.1, on the reverse strand, counting down.
TAGGAAATCCATTTGCTAAAATAAGTTCAATGATGTGTATGTTGATGTCACGGCTAGGGACTTGCTACGCGTCGTGTGCGAGCCACAAAGGCTCCTAGCACACAGTCATACAACAGACAAGCTCACAAGGAAGAATGGTGTGTCACTCACCTTCCTGCGTAGTTGCGAATGAAGGATTCCCGCGCCGCGAAGAAGAGGGAGACGCCGCTATGCCGCGCTCAACCGCCTCGCCGCCGTCGTGCCGCCGCAACGCTTGATCACACACACACTCTCTCTCACACGTACACACACACACACACAAGGAGATGGTGAAGGAGAAGGCGGAGATGGAGCAAGAGCGGCTTCTATTGCACAATGAGAGAATGAGTAAAAATTAGGTTTAGTGGCTTTTATATGAGCTCACCCCATTCACACTTGAGCGCCCATACTTAGCCAACTAACTCCTTGAATATTCCAGTTAGAGTGCGCCTGTCATCGGCGATCACCCTTACCCTGTTCCTATTGGTCCGACAAGCCCGGTACCTGACTCTAAATAATACAATGTTTATAGATCATAGGGTGTCCGTGTGCCATGAGGGTTAACATGCCCCCCTTCCTGATGTAGATTCCGTCCTCGGAAGCTATCCAGTTGAAGCTCGTTCGTCGAGATGGAAGAGCAGTCAACATGGATGTGCGTAGCCTTCTTCAATCACTGCAAAATCAAACAACATTGCCACAGTAATTGCATTCTCATACAAAAAAATCATATGCAATAGATAGACAAATTGATTGGTAACAGAATTTTAGACAATTTGTCAGCAATAAACATTAAATTGCAATACAATCAAATGCATAAACAGATGTAAAGGTAAAAAATTAAACAAGTCCGGGGTCGCTAATTTAACGGTCAAAAGGCACTAGAGCTCGACTATTAATACCATGGGTAACTTCTCAATTTTTTTCTGTTCAATTAAGTTGTTTAATCGCGAGAGCCAAGTATTTGATGTTCGAGGACTGACTAGAGGCTATACCTAGAAGACCTTGTAGTTAAGCTACGATAAAAGGAATTTCTCATGAAATCATCGCCTGACTGATTACCTTTTCTTTGACCCCCCAATGTCTTTTCACATTGATTCATTTTGATGTGTGTGCTTATTTTGTATGCCTTGGGTTTTTTGCTTTTCAAGGAAAAGCGCCCACACTGGGAACCTCTAGGGCTCTAGTACCATAGGCGATACATGTGAGTGAAGTACCAATTTAAGCAGGGATTTCTCTTCCAGCTTAAAATTTTACATTGTGGCACTTTGATTTTTTGTTTGTTCATTTTCAGCATTTTAATTTTGTAACTTTGGGGGGTCATATAACACTGTTACCCTCCCCAGGCTCATCACATTAGTAAACTCCCTTTATAATACTTAAGCTAAAGGTCAATAGGGTTAAGCCCACTAGAAAGCCCTAGTACATTTCACACAATGCTGCCTAAATCGGATTAAGAACCTAAGTAACCATTGCGTATTAGGAAGGCATTCCCCATGGTATTAAGAGAAGATTTCTAATACCTAGCTTGGTCAAACTAGCTTAGTCGGACTGCTTGATTTTTAAACCTAGACAAGTGATTATGACAAAACATTACATTGAATTAAATGTTTGATACTAAGCAAATGCGCTGAATATTATGCTACCAATCACAATCAAAGCAGACAAACATGGATGCAAAAAGATAAGGGCAATGTTAATGGACATAAAACACCTGTTTGTGTTGATGGTCGCGCTTGATTTGAAGTGTGAACGAGAGAAAGGTTCCATGAAGGTCCAAATCCTATCAATAGCAACATGCTCCTGTACACACTAGGAAACAAAAGGAATACCTCCAGGAGGCACATTAGTGGGAAAAGGTACCAACACTTATTGAACACAACAAAAAACATAAGGAACCCTAACCTAATTATTTGCACTCCCCCTAAAGAGTCAAGGGAATAGGATATTGTAGAGGTTGGGGGGAAACCCTAAGGCTAAACCCCTATCCTCGTCATTGAGATAAACAAAGTCATCATCCATGAGACCATATGTGCCATCCGTGTAGTCATGTAAATTTTCTTCTTCATCATAGGTGCCCATGTTTACTAAGAAGGTCACTAGACGCCTATAGTCATCTTGGTCAAAAGGGTAGGCTTGTGCAATGGGAGAAATGCTCTCTACTAAGTATGGATCAGACGTGGTCAAGAGACGTATCAGCCATTCTAACTCCTCAAAATTCCTCTCACATGCTAGTGTACCTATCAAATCCCATTCACATGCAAGAATTGGAAAGACCATGTGAAACATTTGTGAAAAGTAACGAGGGTACCTCTCACCCAAGGCAGGAGTGGATGACTCTAGCGTACTAGCCATATCTGTACACGCAAATAGATGATGGTTAGAGTGCAAATATTACAAGGGTCGTGTTCTTGTGCATAATTTGTTTTTATTATTTTGTGTTATGGCTCTTGCTCTTTTACTTTTTTTCTTGTTTTTGTGAGTATAAGGCTTTATATATACATTCCCTAAGATTGGAGATGGAGAGGTCAAGGTGGAAGGTTGAGAGGGAAGCAAGTGAATGACGGATGTCAGCAAACACTCCCCCCTTCCTTGGGTAGATCATACTTTTTGGAATGATGTCATCACCTTTTGAAACCAATTGTTCCAAGTTGTTATGGGTAAAGGCTTTAACCAATAGTTTTCGATCACCCTATGTGTTTCATCTAGTTGCAAGGGTGGTAAGGTACTCTCCCATGATTTTATTTGCAACATTGTTGGAGGTGGTGAATCTACAACGGGAGGTGCAAACTCTTTCTTGCTTGTATGGATATGTACAATGGTAGGTGGAGGTTGTGTCGAAGCTTGTATTTCCGTATAGGAACTACATGAAGAGCAAGAAGCTTCATTTGCTTTTCTTGTTCCTGAGCTAGGTGGAACAAATCGTTCTTTCTTTGGTACCCAAACTAGCTCTGGAGCCGATGTGTCGCATTCCGTGATTTTTTCCTTTCCACGATTTTCAATTTGTTTTGGAGCCACAGGATTGGGTTTACATGGGCCAGGTGACAGGTAAGAGTACAATTTACGTTTAGGCACCCAGATTTGATCATTTCCTTTATAGTATCCTTGGGCTTTTAATAGTTGTTTAGGAATCCAGCGCCACGTTTTCTTACATTTCTTGGAGCGAGTGGGACGTTTCTTACGAGGCTTCCGTTTTTTAGCATCAGCCATGGTTACTAAAGAAGCTTTAGGGACCCACTTGTATGCTTTCTTTGTTATATTAGGATGGTTCTTGTGTATCGCAAGCTTTCTTTCAACTACATCAGTTGAAGATCTAGAGAGTTGGGCTATGGGGACGTATAGTTCAACCTCCTGGACATGCAATGTCTTGGGTTTTATTTCCTTAGGCAATATCTCAGGGACTATGGCTTGAGTGGTAGGGATAAGAGTTGGTTTTTGCGTTGTGACACCCCCAATCCCCCAATCAATAGTGCATTTGGTGGCTATCATCCACGTGCGTCCTAGGTTTATATTACCCTCCATAGTTCCAGTAGGCATGACCAAAAAGTATTGAGCTACAATTCCATTGTCATAACTGATAAAAGTGTGCTAGATTCCAAAAACCGTAGTTTTTTTCTTGTTGACACCCTTGACTTGGATAATACTCTCAGATAGAGGTGGCTTCCCTAACTGACACCACACCCCATAGGATAGCAGATTATATTTAGCACCCGTGTCCATATAGCACTTTTCCATAGGCACTATTTAACTCAATAGGGTATCGTAGAGGTGTGTCAGAGTCCAACCAATCCTCTTCGATTTCCACGTGAAATGCATTTGTGACTCCAAGGTTAGCCTCTCGTTTTTGTCTTATACGTTGTTGTCGCTCCTTAGCCTCAGCTTGAGCTTGTATCTTCTTTAACTCGGTTTGTGCTTTGGCGGCCTTCTTTTGATGAATGGCCCGTAGTTCTTCTTGGCTTAAAGGATCATAATATCTTTTGAATCTCCCATTGAGGAATCCAATGGTTTCAACTCCATCAAGAGTTTCCACACAAAGGGTACCTTGTGGGGTAATTTCACATACTCTATATGGTCCTTTACCAGCATATTTCAACTTTTTCTTCTCTTTACGTACTCCATACATAAGGACTTTATCACCAACTTTGATGTCCTTGTCCTTCACATGGCGATCAAACCACTTCTTTCTCCTATCCTTTTCCACAAGAGCATTTTGCACAGCCAACTGTCTCTCTTCGTCTAGTTTTTCTAAGATATACAAACGCTTGGTTAAGGGGTTACCATTCCATCCTTCTTGCGAAGCTACCCTAAGACTAGGAATGACAAACTCCCAAGGCATAACCGCTTCTTGGCCGTATACCATTTTGAATGGCGTACAATTAATAGCCACTTTATAAGCAGTACGATAAGCCCATAGAGAAGATGTCAACTTCAAATCCCAATCAGTGCGATGAGCTTCTACCGTCTTGGTTAAAATAGAGATTAGAGTCTTGTTGGTGCTCTCGGCTTGTCCATTAGCTTGCGAGTAATAAGGTGTAGACTTATGGTGGGATATCATAAAGGTCGTGGTAAGCTCTCTTATTACCTCATTTATAAAATGGGTACCATTATCACTAACAATTTCAAAAGGGCAACCAAATCTTGTGATAATGTTCTCAAAAAGAAACTTAGCTGTTGTCCTCGCATCAGCTTTTTGTGAAGCCTTAGCTTCAGCCCACTTTGTTACATAGTCCGTAGCAACTAGAATATATCGAGATTGAGTGTTGCGAGCTGCGGGACTAATTGGACCTACAAAGTCTAAGCCCCATTTTTCAAATGGTTGGGTTACTTTAATAGGATGTAAGGGCATTCTGTCTTTGCGCTGTGTGGTCTTGTAGCGTTGGCATTCATCACACCCTTTTGTAAAAAGTGATGCATCCTTAAATAAAGTTGGCCACCAATAGCCTGATTGCAGCACCTTTCTAGCAGTCAGGTCTCCTGAAAAATGTCCTCCTACTATGCCCATATGTGCTTCTTGCAAGATATACAAATATTCATCCTCGCGGGCACAATGCCTAAGAATATCGTCCTTGCTAGTCTATACAGAGTTCCGACAATCAAACAATAGGGTTCACATTCTTTTACTAGCCTTCGAGCGATATCCTTACGAAGTTCCTTGGGTGGAAAACCATTAACTAAAAAGTTAACAATGTTCTCACTCCATTCAGGCATAGTCTCAACTATGAATAGGGAAGTATCGGGTAATTCATCATCAACTCTTGTAGGGGATTCACCATTGGGTATGCGAGACAAATGATCAGCATGACGTGCCTTTTACCGGGTCTCACTACAATCGTGAAATCAAACTCCAGAAGAATTAACAACCATCGTGTGATTCTTCCTGTGGAGAATGGCTTGTTTACCAGATACAGCAACGCTTGATGATCCACATAAAATACAAACTTGTTTGCCAGAAGGTAGTAGCGAAATTTCTTTACTGCATAAACCATTGCTAAACCTTCTCGCTCTGTAGTGGTGTAGTTCCTTTCAGCATCGTTCAATTGACGGCTTGCAAAGCTAATGGGATAGTCCAATTTATGTTCTCCTGGTTGAGTGAGAACACACCCAATAGCAAAGTTTGATGCATCAATATGCACATGGAAAATGACATCGCAGTTAGGTGTCCTTAAAATCGGAGCACTTGCTAGTGTTTTCTTCAATTTTTCATAGGCCTGGTCACACTCTTCAGTCCATTTAAATTCAATGAGAAGCTTGTACAAAGGACGTGCTATCTCATCGAAAAATAAAATAAATCGTCGATAATAACCCACGTGTCCCATGAACCTTTGAACTCCCTTGTAATTGGTCGGTGGTGGTAACTTTAGAATCACTTTAATTTTGCTCTCATCGGTTGAGATACCATTCTTAGATACTATATGCCCTAAAATAACTCCATGCTTGACCCAAAATTGGCATTTGAACGGGTTCAATGAGATACGATATAACCTACACTTTTCAAACACCTTCTGCAAACATGATAGATGTTCTTTCCAAGAAGAGTAAACACAAAGGTCGTCTAAGAAAGCTTCACAAAACTCTCTCAAATATTCTTTAAAAGCAGTGTTTATTAATCGTTGGAATGTAGCAGGGGCATTTGTTAAGCCAAAAGCCATCACACGAAATGCAAACACGCCAAATTCTGTGATGAAGGCAGTTTTAGCTTGGTCCTCTAGCGCTATCGTGATTTGGTTGTAGCCTGAGTACCCATCTAGAAAGCTATAAGCTTCCTTGCCTGCAACTCTTTCGAGTACATGTTCGGAATATGGTAGGGGGTAATGGTCTCTTCTAGTAGCTGCATTAACTTTTTTGAGGTCCACGCACACCCTGAGTTTCCCATTCTTTTTTGGCACGATAACTATTGGAGATACCCATTCAGAGTGTTCAATAGGATATATGAACCCACATTTGATAAGATTTTCTAGTTCTTCTTGAATGATCTTTGCGTACGTAGGATTCATCGGGTAGGGTCTTTGTTGTACGGGCTTCGCAGTGCTAATCATAGGGATTGTATGTTGGACCACAGAAGGTGGAACACCTTTCATATCATGGTATATCCAAGCGAATATGTCCTTGAATTCCTTGAGAAGCTCTTTGAGGACCGCCTCTTCAACTTCTGTGAGGTCTTGGGCAATAAAAACAGGTTTTGATTCTTCACCGGGGTCGGCTAATTCTATTTCTTTAACTATTGCCGGACCATCATAGATTCCATTATTCCCATCGATAGGTATTCTTTGGGCTTTTGTGTACACAACCTTTGCTTCCCCTGTGGTGTAAGATTTGAAATGTTCTGGTGCAGGATGCAAGTCTGTGGATTCTGGTTGTGCTTTGGTCTGTGCTCCTATTTCTGCTTTCTTGTGTTGTCAAGCTAACTCTTGGTTTTGACGCCTCCTTGCAGTGTGGCTCAACTTTGGCTTGTCTATGATCTCTAATTGGGCTATGTCATGCGGTCATGGTCTACACCACATAACATTTTGGAGATATTCACCCCAATCGTCTACCAATTTTCGATGAGCATCACATGCTCCTATATAACTGAGCCATTCTGCTGAGGATCTCTTCTTTATTATCCTAGCACGTACATTGGCTCGATATCGACGCCTCTTAAAGTTTTTCTTTTTCTTATTTGAGACCTGCTTTTGATTTGCATTTAGATCTGGCTCACTAAAGGAGTCCTCGTTGGTGTCCTCTTCACTCTCGGAGGAGCTATCATCGGTTGATGTGCTCGGTCCTTCCGAATGTTTTGACTCTGAACTTGCTCCACTCTCTAATTCATGAGATTCAGAATCCGTTTCACTCTGGGAGTCCGTGTCTGAGTCGTGTTGGTCAAAGTCTTCTATTGAGCTATCGGTGTCACTGTCAGATTGGTCTACAATTGCCTTGCCCTTAGAAGATGCATGTATGGCACTTATCATGTTCAGAGGTGCAATTTGTGGTACCTCTTCCCCCTCTGTTGTGACCCAAGTGGTTCCTCTATTTCCCCAGGTATCTATGGTTGCAGCTAGGTGTACCCAGTCCACGTTGTCTGATTCCGTCATACCTGGTAACACATCCATGTAAGGAGAATCTTGGCCAATGTCTGTATCCTTCTTACAAGTGTAACAATATTGTAGTGGGGCCGAGTGAACTATGGTGCCAGAGCGATGATCAATAATGGTTTTACTCCCTAAGGGGTGTACCTTACCAGTCACCAAATCCACTCTAAGGACAGTGTCTTGGAATTGCAAATAGACATGATTTTTAGACCAATCATGAACCATTTGTGCTTCCCTCATGAATGGTCGTCCTAAAATCATTTCATATGACATAAGGTGTTTAGAGAAATCCATTACAATGAACGTATGTCGTACCTTGTGTCCTAGAACTTTGATCTTAAGATCCTTGAGCATCCCCATAGGTTTGGCTATGGTACCATTTACCATCTTTACCACAATGTTAGTAACACTGAGGCGGGGTTTTCCCATGGATTCCCAACAATATTTTGTAACGATGCTAACTCCCGCACCACCATCAAGAATTCCCTTTATAGTTAATCCCTTGGTAGTGATGGGTAGGGTCGCATTAGACTCGTCGCCTTCAAAATACTGCCCTAATTCGTTAATGGGTACCTCGATCACAGACTCGTGTCCATCTAAGTCAAGTGATTGCACATGATTTTCCTCATCAATCATAATCGAGTCATGCCTATTTGTTTGCACAAACTGCGGTAATCCCGTTTGTAGCTCTCCGTTAAGGAATGCTCGAAGTGCAAAGAATAACTCAGGATCTCCATACAGCTTTGCTATGATCATGGTTCGGACATCAGAAGACATGAAGTCCACTAGTTTGGCAACATTCATTGGCATTTTGCAGGGTGTAGGTCCTTGACTAGGAACTGGTGAGGATGGAATCTCATATTCCTCAATGGGATCAGGTATTCCTTCGTTAAACATCCTTTCCAACAAGAAAGGTGTATGCTCACTTTCTGATGTCCCGTCCTCACTCCCTTCTTGGATGATACTAGATATGGCTAACGGTCTATGGTTCATGTGGGGTGGATGAACTTGCGTGGGAAACACTGTGTCATGAATTTTGACATGCATGGGTTCTGGTTCTAGTTTCCTTTGAGTCTCCTCCACTAAACCTCTTAGATGTTTCACCTGCTCAATCTCGTCTACTGGGTTTGGGTACGTCCCAATCTTCTTTTTACGATTCTTCCCTTTTTGCCCCTGCGGTTTATCTTGGGGGTCTTGGATTGGATTTGGAAACACTTGTGGTGTTTTCAGAGGCTCTTTATGGTTTTCTCTTATTCGGTTTTCATTTGGTTCCATGTTACGGTTTTCTTTGTCGGTCTTTCCCATTGTGGTACTGGTTCTAGTCTCCATTGTCTCAATTGAATCTGAATCATCCTCGAGGTCATTCATATACACGGGGTCATCTCCTGTTCCTATGTTTGTTTTGGAACTTGGCTTTGAATTTCCCGTATTCTGTGACCTCTTCCTTCGTGTCTTCTTTTTCTTTGCTTGGATAACTGACGCGGTATCTCTCTCTTCGAGGATATGGCCTAGCCCTTGAAGCATGGACCATGTAATCGCATAAGCGGGTGCGACGGGTGGTATTGGCGATGTCACACTAGCAATTTCGACCAAATTTAGGGGTGTGATTTTAGGCGCATTTGGGTTATAGGGGCATTGGGCAATCAAGTGATCTATGCCACAACGATTACGTGTGAGTATTGGCATTGCAGACGTGCTCCCTTGATTCATTTTCATCTGTGCAGCATTCTTTTGCAGCCTAATAGGGCGCTCCGCTACCCGATGTGGTCCACCACACTCGTAGCATTGAAGAGGTGGCCTCCTAGCCTGGGTGTTGATATTTTGACCTCTGGATGCGAGAGCAGCAGCTTGATAAACCGGCTTGACTTGCCCCCAACAATCTTCCATGTAGTATATAGGACACTCTTCCAAGGTATCAAGTCCGCAGGCAATACTAGTGTCTATTTCCTCCTCACAGCCATCTGCATAAGCATTAGATGGCTCGCAACCCACTTGGTTCATAGGGGCGACTCTTGGATGCGAGGGTTGCGGTCCTAGCACAAGAGGTGGTAGCGGTGTAGCTTGTACAACATTTTGAGATCTAGGGACCATGTGTTGCGGTAGTTGCTCAACAGGTGGAGCAGGCATCAATACAGGAGCTCGAGGCGCATCCGTCCAGGCTACAGGTGGTCTATTTTCCATCATACGTTTGATCATTAAACAATCCTTAGCTTGGTGACCATACCTACCACATGCGTTGCAAGTTCCATTAAATTTTACTCTAAACATAGGGCACTCACTAGTGCTATGTGGACCTAAGCAAATGGAACACCATTGTTGCTCCCTTCTTGGATACATGTGACTATTTTGAGGGGGTCGATTATCCTTAAGAGACTCTTGGATTGACTTGGTGAGGTCTGTCAAGAATGTCTCAAATACCTTTGGCTCATTGGCAATGGGCTTTGCAGTCATGGGTTCATACTCAATGGCTTGTGAGCTAGTGGATCTCGTGTCAGTAGACACCCTCATGCCTGCTATCATCAAGTTGTCCTCTAATTGGATTGCATTGGCAGTGACATCTTCCCAGGTTGTGATACCTCTAATCACTAGTCCATTATAGATTCCTTCATTCCTCAACCCTCGAATGAATCGATCAAGCAGTTGGTTATTGTTGAAGCGCTCATTTACAGGGCAGCGAGAGTTTAAGTGCTTTAGACAACTAATGAAGTCCCTTACTGACTCTCCTTCCTTACGTTTGGCCTTCTGTAGCTGAGATGCTACACCCCAAAGCACACCTTCTCGTATGTACTCCTTTAGAAACAACCTTCGAAGGGTAGGGTAGATTGTTTTCTCGTCCACCCTTAGGGTTCTATACCAATCTCCAGCCTTCCCACTTAATGTCAAGCTTAAGGCATTACACTTATGTACTTCGTTGCGTTCCCCTAAGGAATCACATACTTGTTCAAACACTTCAATGTGTTTTCTAGCATCTTCGTCCCCATTGAATTTTTGCGTGAGTTTGGCAATTTGTACTGCCTTACTTCTAGGCTCTCTATCAGATGCATGACGCATATTTTCCGCGATAGATCGACGTATGCCAAGTCACCTATGTGAGGAGGCAGGGCCGGTGGAGGTACTCTTGGAATCATATGTGGGAGAGGGACGGGTACCGGTCTTGGCATATGTGTGGATGATGCAGGATATGGAACATAACCGGGCATAGGTCCACTCGGATAAGGGCTAGGGAGCGGCACTCGAGGAGCATAAAGAAGTGGTACAATTGGAGGTGTGGGGGCCATGTGTGCATAAGGGGCTAGAGGCACATACGGTCGAGGCCCCATATTAGGTACTACGACACTAGGTAGTGGCACTGCGCTAACCGTAGATGTCATCGGTACATTCTCTGTCAGGCCTATCCCTGGAGTGAGCACTGTGTTTTCCTTAATAGAGGGTTGAGCCAAGTTAGGGAAGCTAAAGTTGTCGCTCGGAGGCTCAGATTGCATAGAGACCCCAGGTGAAATGACGTAAGATGGGTCCATGGGACTCATTAGAGGAGTCTCCATTTGTGATAGAGTAGGCTGTTGAGCCTTGCTCGTATCCAGAAATCTCATGGGGCCAGTTGAGAGTATATTTACCCCTCGGTTTTGCCTTTCTGATTGAATAATGCCATGGATAACATTACAGATCATTTTCTGTTGATCTTCGATGCTCGTGGCACTAGAGGTGGATTGTACAATCTCTATCCATCCTACATGGTAGGTGTGGCCAGAGTGTAGATCCGTCAACACCTCAGTGTGGAGGTCGTATGTCCAATGATCATTAATGAACAATCCTTCTAGAGTCGACGTGTTAACGGTTTCTTGTGAGGTAGAAGCAATGTTGCTCCCCGTGGTTTTACTTGTCACCAATGGTACTCTAGAGGGAACTTCTGAAGGAGGCATCTCAACAGGTCCTTCTTGGTAAGAAGTTGGCAAGATATCCACATGGACACTCTTTGGGGGTGTGGGGTCCACGTGCGATGTGAAAGGAGAGTCCACTTCCCCACCCCCTTCGTGTGCTTCATTTGCATCAGGTTCCGAGCGAGTAGCTCTACCTAATGTTTCCATGAAACGGCTAAACATACTAGTACTAGGCTGTGGAGCTTCGGGAGGTGCATGGCCTTCTCTCTCAGTGTTTTGGGTAGGGTATGCTTCCATGATTTCTGAGTCGGAGGAGGAATCACTAGCGGCTATTTTAGGGTCTTGGGAGGTGCTACCTTGTGTCCCCGCTGAGGGTCTAGAGCCTATCGTGGATGGGTAATGGGTGTCCGTATGAACAGAGGCACCCACAATATGCTCGTGTTCTAGCACCCGCCCAGAGCGTAAGTGCATGTGCTTTTGATACCCTAAGGTGTCAAAAAGCTGCTCTAGGAGGCCTTGTGACTAGTTTTTTGCGTGTTTTTTGTTTATTTTTTTGCTAGATTTTTTAGAGCGTGTCGTGGAATGGGACGTGTGATAGCTCGAAACGAGCGTATCGCTAGGAGGGACGCGTTGTGCTTTACAGCCCACCGTTTGGTTCTATTTTGCTCCAGAAAAGCCCGAAACAGTCTTTTCCTAGCTGGGGAACTAGGCTCCAAATAGCAAGTCCTAGTGTGCAATGAAGGAGAGGAGAGTGTAGGACTTATCCCACATTCCTCACTCCCTCCTTGTGAGTCTAGCCTATATATATAGGAGTGAGACTACCCTATATCATAAGACAGAGACAGAGCCAGAGCCAGAGCCTGGGATTGGGATTGGGACTGGGACTGGGACAAATGATCCCGATCCCGATCTCACTTTTATACAAACCAACCCGTCCGTTTTTATAACCTCCCCCTCACTCACGTTTTTATTTTTCAAAAAAAAAAAATTTTTAATTATTTATTTATTTATTTATTTTGGATATTATTTGGTACGTGTTTTGGTGCGCGTTGACCTCACCTAACTATTTACTCTCTCACCTACCTACTGACCTGCTAATCAGTGGTTCACCTAAATTACTAACCTACTTAATTAACTAACTGTGCGCCTAACTGTGCACAAACCAGAAAACACAGAAAATGCAGAAAATTGAAACTTGACAGAACTGTGCAGTGCAAACGAGAAAATGCAGAAAACGCAGAAACGCAAGAAATGCTAACTGTGTAAGCTGAAATCTGAGCTTAATAGAACTAGCAAAACAGAGCTTAACAGAACACAGAAAACTTGAATGCAGTCAACAACATTGTGTCTTTCTCTACTGTTTTTGCATAACAACAATAATCAAACTTAAGCCGCGCCTTTCCTACATAAAAAATAGCTTCAATACAATTTACAGGTCGCCATTGGAGCTTCACGCGCAGCAGCTCCCCGGCAACGGCGCCAAAAATGTCACGGCTAGGGACTTGCTACGCGCCGTGTGCGAGCCACAAAGGCTCCTAGCACACAGTCATACAACAGACAAGCTCACAAGGAAGAATGGTGTGTCACTCACCTTCCTGCGTAGTTGCGAATGAAGGATTCCCGCGCCGCGAAGAAGAGGGAGACGCCGCTATGCCGCGCTCAACCGCCTCGCCGCCGTCGTGCCGCCGCAACGCTCGATCACACACACACTCTCACACGTACACACACACACAAGGAGATGGTGAAGGAGAAGGCGGAGATGGAGCAAGAGTGGCTTCTATTGCACAATGAGAGAATGAGTAAAAATTAGGTTTAGTGGCTTTTATATGAGCTCACCCCATTCACACTTGGGCGCCCATACTTAGCCAACTAACTCCTTGAATATTCCAGTTAGAGTGCGCCTGTCATCAACGATCACCCTTACCCTGTTCCTATTGGTCCGACAAGCCCGGTACCCGACTCTAAATAATACAACGTTTATAGATCATAGGGTGTCCGTGTGCCGTGAGGGTTAACAGTTGACTTGTTGAATCTTCAAGAGTCAATGATCAAATTTTATGGGTTGTAATAAGAGGAGTGTGGCAATAAAATCATCTTTCTTATGCAACTCCATGAGTGTAAGGTTGTGAAAGGTCAACATCTTGAAAGGCTAAGCAGTACCTTGATGGATAGGGCTTTTGGATGGCAACTTTATTTAGCTAAATAGAAATGATCAGAGGGACAACACTGGTTTTGTTGCTCAATTGAAGAAGAATATTTGGTGACTTGCAACTTTTTATCTCTTGCATGAGGGACATGAGTCCCTATGGTGTTATTTGAATTACAATCCAATTGTTGATGTTTTTTGGCAACAATGGGAAGAGCAAAAGTTTGGGTACTTTTGAAGTCATATATCACTTAGAAAGATATTTGAAGCCACATGTTGTGAGTGTGCGGATGCGGTGCGTGTGCGCAGAGAGTGCAAAGGGGAAAGAGGGAGAGAGAGAGCACGACACAGGATGTGGGGTGGAGCTTCCAAATCTCACTGTGTGAGCACCATGTGAGAATGTGAGTGAGAGCTCCTTATTCTTTGTATGTATAAAGAATAAGGGGATAAATGTGGGCAACTGAACACTGGCCGACGGACACGAGCAAAGCACGGTGAGGCACACCGCCTTTACCTAATATTCTCCCACTAAAGGCTGTGTGCCGATAAGTGGCGAGAAGACTAGCCTATAACTAGTATATACAAGAGGTGAGAGAACACGACTCTCAACCTATGCCCATTGGCTCACTCCGAGCATGCTCTAGTGTAGATGCAACATGCATACCACTAGGGCTAGATCTAGGATGACACTCATGATGCAGGTATCGAGTGATGACCTGTATGGCTCCACAATGCACAATGCCAGTGTCAGTCATCGCACGATTGACAACTCCCACTGCAAATGCACCAACTACATAAGCAAGATCAGGTCTCAAAACCAAAAGGTCAGACATGAGAGACCGAAAGCCGATGAAACATGCACTATGTGTGCCAACCTATCCCTGTCAGTAACCTCAGTGCCATATGCATCCTCATCAGGAACTACTTCACTATGCATCACCATGTCAGCATCATCTGGCAAAGGCATGTCCGTTGAGAATGACTACAAAACCAAAAAATCAGCACCACTGCAATCACACACAACTGTCTGAAGGACACTGTCACCCTCAAAGGTATCAGACGCATCATAGAACAATGCATCGGTATCTGGCTCAACTGATGACTGACAAAGCTGTGCATTCCCAGAGATACCACTGTCTATGTGAACGTCACCACAAGACAAATGCACAGACGCATTGAAATGAGACTCTGGTTGAGCCCTGGTACATAACGTATATCTCGTAGCGTAAGCAATGCACCGCTAGGTAAAGACATGCATACATCTCCACCACCCTCTATGTCATATGCTGAACCATCAGCAAACTGCACACAACCAAGTCTCCCACTAGAGAAAGAGCCAAACAAATCACGACGTGGCGTCACGTGAAAAACTGCATGCTCGTCTAGTAGAAAATGCGTAGACAATGTGCTATCCCAAGACACAAAGTAGTCTAAAGGCAAGTCTGAAGGCAAACTAGACTCAAAAGTGACATGCCCATCACATGCATACTCTTTAGCATCTGTCCTCATAGTAGCACCATGCATTTGCCTCTTCCACTGCCTCATGTGCCTGAAGCAACGACGCCTAATATGCCCCTTGTGGCTCGCCGTGAAAAAAAATCATCTCTCATGGCCATGCCAAACAATGGCAAACAATGCTCGAGATCACAAAACTCTCTCAACTGAGAGCAAACCACTATCTCAAGTAGACAAAGTGAGCAAACTATTAAGCTCACAAGCCTCTACAACAGGCAAACAAATTTGACAAAATTTTGGCAGAGTCTCCCTTGTAATTGGAGAAAAAACTCAATAGTACACCGCAAATGGAGACAACACAAAATGCCCAAATGGCCAAATCCGGGAATGTAGTCGTCCGAAATCACCTCACAAAGTCATACAAAGAGCAAGCACGCTCTAGTCGGAGTACAACTCAACGGAATATTGACAAAACCTATCAACTTGTTTGTTTAAACAAGATTTAATGGATGCTCATAAACAAGTACTCAACTGTGAGCATCAACCATGCATCCAAAATACTTAGTCATGATGGCTCCACATCTCCACATCTGTTCCCACATAGAGTATACATCAACACAAAACCATGTGTCGAGAAACTGCATACGGATGTGTCTTAGTCCAAGAACCGCATCCCAAATAAACACTTGTATACATAATTGCAAGTTAAATCAACACCCAATGGACTCCACCAATGTGACGTACATATCCCCAGACGCAATCTACACAATGATTTGCAATATACAAGCCCTTAACTGTCAAATCTTTTGTGTCTCAAAAAAACGCAGGTTGCTGCAAAAAATTCAGACATCAGAATTTCAAAAATTTGATATCACCATTGCACCCGAAACGTCGACAAACCTTGGGGTAGACCCCTAGATCATACAGATCCAAATCCGAGTGTGCAAGATATGCCAAAAACACTGTTTTCGATCCAAAAACGGAGCAAAAATTTGCTGCTACTGCAGAAATTTCAGAGGTCAAAATCAGCTCAAATGGACATCACCATTGCGTCTGGAGCATGCCAAAACCCTTGGTTACACCCTGACCTTGCATAAATCGCATTCCGTATGCAAAAGTTATGCAAAAAACGTTGTTTTTGGGGCTCGAAAAATGACCTACGAAAATGAAAATCTGCATTCTTTTTGCAAATATGATTGCAAAAAAGCATACACACTTGCAATACACTCTTCCCTCAAGCTTGGGAATGTCCTTCAAGCTTCCATAAGCACAGATCTGGTGGTTACTCACAGATCTCAAGCTTCCACCGAAAGCGAGCTTACCATAGCCAAAAGCTCACTTCTCTGTAGCACTCCATCTGTCGCGAAGCCAAAGCTGTGATACCAATTGTGAGTGCGTGAATGTGGTGCATGTGCGCAGAGAGTGCAAAGGGGAAAGAGAGAGAGAGAGAGAGAGAGAGAGAGAGAGAGCACAACACAGGATGTGGGGTGGAGCTCCCAAGTCTCAGTGTGTGAGCACCATGTGAGAATGTGAGTGAGAGCTCCTTATTCTTTGTATGTATAAAGAATAAGGAGATAAATGTGGGTAGCCGGACACTGACCGACGGACACGAGCAAAGCAAGGTGAGGCACACCGCCTTTACCTAACACATGTCACTTGGCAAGATATTTGAAGTCACATGTCACTTAGCAAGATACTTGAATCCACATGTCACATGGCAAGATACTTGAAAACTCTCAAGTATATGTTAGGGTGCAAGCAAGCTGCTTTGACCCTCTCACCACAAATTTAATGTTACCACTAGCAATAAAGTGTCAATGACCACTAAAGGAAAGGATTCAAGGACCAATAAATGGGGGAACAAAAAGGGTGGAAAACGTGGATCCAAGTTAGCAAAAGGTACATCTGCTATGAAAATAGTCAATAAAGCCCTACAAAAATGGTTTGAAGCTATCCTTAGCTAGACCAATAAAATCTGGAATAAGAAAGGGTGAAAAAGTGGATCCAAATTAGCAAAAAGTACCCCCACTATGCAAATAGTCAATAAAGCATGACATCAATGGTCTCAAGATATTCTTAGTTATGATCAATGTCACCAAATTTTATTTTTTGTCTACTTAAATAAATTTTCTCTCTATCATTGGCCATTCTAGTGAGAGAAAATAAAAATAGTAGAAGGGCTCACAATGGGCAGAGGAATGTATTTGTAAATCGGACAGATTTAGAATTCGAATGCATTTTTGAAAAGTGCCAACGAAATTCAATAAGGACTCAACGGGATATTTGCAAGTCTAGAATGGATCTCGAAAGACTCCAAAAGTGAGAAGGCTAACTAAAATCCAAGATGGTATTATCCACACATCTTAACCTAAAGCTATGTGGAAATAAAGGATGTTTGTCCATAAGATTCTCATGCAAAAGAGAAGGTAAGAGGAGTAGTTCTATAAAAAAAAAGTGCTTTACAGGACATAAGATAAGTATTATTTGAATAATTCAAAAAAGGACATTTCTCAAAAAGAATCCGCAACACACTTTTTGAAAATAGTAAGTTGAAGAGCTTTGTAGCTCAAGTTTTTTTCATTTGAGGACCACAAAAGGGAGATTTCTTAATTTTTTTGCAGGGCTGTAACAGAGTGCAAGGAAACATTTTTCTTCTTGGCTCTTGAAGCTGCATGCAATCCTCAGCTTAAAGAAAGCTCTCCATGCTCTTCTCAAGGCTCATTATCTCCTCTCTCTTTCTCCCACATGAGTCTTCATAGCTATGGCTACTCAAGATTTTACATAACTAACTATACAGGTTACTAGTTCTTAATGCTTACATATCCTCTTTCCAACCCAATTCTCTGTTAATTCCCATGGATCTTGTCGCATGCAAGGTGTTTAGGGCCTTGGGATTGAGATCAACAATCTAGGTTATCTCTTTCTATTAACCTGCATATTTTACAACTTGAACACCATGGGGGCTGTTGTATTAATAGTGGACCCTTATGGGGGTTACCTTTGGCTTACCAAAGGTAACCACCATTACCAAACAAAAAGTTCAAAAAGATCTGGTTAGTTTTACCACTATTGAGAGCACAAAAAGATTGAAAGGATTTTGTTAGCTTTAAGACGGGCAATGTTATGACCATGCTCTCATCTTGATTAAATAAAAGAGTTTAAATGAAGGGTGTGCAAGATATGAAGAGCTTCTTCTTTATTCAAGAAGAGGAATGGTTGTGATTGCTAACACAAAATAGTTATATCTCACAAGGATCTTTTGATTCACAAAGCACCATCACTATGACAATGGTTGTAAGCAAAGCATTAGGAAAATTTTGAACTCATTTTTGGGCCCTTTAAGAGTGCCACATCATCAAAGTTGTACAAAAGAAAGCAACCCGGTAGACCCCTCTAAATATTGCTTAGAACCCCATGATATGACCTATCATTGGAAAGTTCTTGAAAAATGGAATCTAAAGAGCCAAGGTCTGAAAAGTTTGGATGACTTCTATGAAAGTTATGCCATTTTTTTTCAATCAGCCAGGTTTTGTTACCGTTACGGTAATCTAAAATCACCTTTTTCTAGATCTACATGAAGGCAATGTCCGATACATGCATGCTATATATCAATAGATAGCATTTGAAGAGTAGATTCTAAATATCCAACCTCCGAAAAGATTGGATCTTATTTGCAAAAAATTTACCGATCCCCACTTTTTGAAAACTATGCCACATCAATAATTCTTACAAGGCCCATTTTTTAGTCCAAACTTTTCCTAATGGGAAAGAAGAAATACAAAGATACAAGAGAGAGATCTCTTGTGAATGAAGAAGATAGTCATGTGTCATGCAAATGTACATCCTAGGAGAGGCCAAATAATTCCCTCACCATCACCTCCCTTTGGGAGAAGAAGATATTCAAGCTTTAATTATTCTCATCATTCTAGGGAGAATGAAAACAATCCTAAAAAGAAACGAAGAAAGAAGAAACCATCCAGCTCTCCCTCATTGCCAAGTTCATCTAGATTAACTTGAGTTTCTCCTACTCAGCTAGAAATACTCTCAAAGCACACAAGGGGAGAGGCCATCGATGCTCTCATGCTACCTATATGAGAGCATTCTTGCCTAAGAAAGTCAAGGAAGGAGGTAAAAGAATAACCTTCCTCTTGTTCAATGGAACTTTTGGCAATGTGGACAAAGTTCTAAGCTTTAGCCATCAGTTTAATACACCTTTGGGGATAAAATATTTTTGGAGTCATCTAAACTTTGACATGTTGCTATGCATCTCTAGAAATGAGCCTTTCAATGGTGGGCAAGCCTACTCTCCACATTAGGAAGAGGATGGGGTCTAGGAGGTACTCTCTATTTACCATGGGATTATGGAGGTGATTAACATTTTGACGATTAGGTGCACGCCATGTGTGCAAGAATGGTGGGTGTGTAAGAGAGGTCAAAGGATGCATTTTCTCCCCCAAAAGGAGGTGGACAATTTTATGATTTTCAACATTCCATAGCACCTACATAAGATCTCTGATTTGAGTTGAGATTATAGATATGTGGTCTACATGCCGAGATCTTTCTGTAGATATGCTATATGATATGGTTTTGCCCTCTAGATTTTAAATTTCATTTTGGGGGAATATTTTGATTTCAAATAAACCATCCATTTTGCTCGTTTGAATTCAAAATCTATTCCTTGATTGGTTTCTTAACACTAAAGGTTTGAATCCCTTAAACTACCATATAGAGAGGTCCTCCTAGACCCCATTCTCTTCCTAATGAAGGGAGAAGCTCTGAAGACTTGGAAAACATGTTGAGCTACTCTCACGAGGCAATTCTTGTCCAGTGGGACTTCCAACCAAGTGCTTATGGCATGGTAAAGCCTAAAGCTTGATGACGGAGAGAACATGCAAAAATCAAGCTTTAGGAAAATCCTAAATCTTGATGATGGAGAGAACATGCAAAAATCTATGGATTTAATTTGGGACCTACATCTCAAAGCTATGGCATACAAGCACATTAACTTCTTAGAGAAAAAGTAGCAATTGTGTGTTGGGATCCCTAAAGATTGTAGAGACTATATCAATACACAAAGACCAAATACTATTTTGAAGGTTATCCACCACTCAATGGTAGCCTCCAACATCAAATTCCAAGGTTTGAAAAATGGTATAATGGGAGAGACAACTGACAAGAAAAAGAAAGAAAATCAAATGAAAGTGTTCCTACCAAAATTGGGTGTTTCAAGCTTTGCAAGAGAATAAGTTATTCATTAATCATAAAAAGAGTGAATTCTTCTTAGAAAAGATTCAATATTTAGGTCATATTATCTCAAAATGATAATAAGTTATTCAATTATAAAAAGAGTGAATTCTTCTTAGAAAAGATTCAATATTTAGGTCATATTATCTCAAAGGATGGTATCCATATGGATCCACAAAAGCTTGAGGTGATATGTAATGTACCCAACATTTTTCAATAAACATATTTCATTTACTTTGCAAATATTAAAGGTTCGCATTTTGTTAAGTCATAAAACGTTCAAAGGGAACGACCGTTTGAACGTTCGGATCAAAAATTGGACTCTGAAATTATTAATTATGACCTTATTCACTTAAAAACAATAGGTTGATGGGAAAGTTAAGCCTCAAGACTGTAGCTAAAGATAAGAGTTGACCTTTTAGGAAAGAGAGAGCAATTTTAGGAAAGGAGGAGTAATTTTAGAAGAGAAGGAGTAGGAGGAGTACTTTTAGGAAAGAAAGAGTCTTTTTAGAAAAAAAAAGAGGAGGAGTTTAGTTTAGAGTTCTTTTCTTGAAAGCCAAGCTTCTTTTTAGAGGCTTAATCGTGCATCGAATTCCATGTCCGTAAAAAAAAAAAAGCTTCGAACGTGCACGAACTTATCTCTCTTTTCTTCCCTCTATTCTTAGTTGGCCTTGAAAGCCTATATAAAGACTCCTCTCCCTTCACTTTGAAGACACACACTCTCAAAAGCGGAAGCTCTCTTGCCTTGACGTCGGAGTTAGCTTCTCTTTCTCAACCTCTCTCCCTCAAGCTCTTACCTTCAAGTGATCTCCATGTCCAACTCCCTCTCTACCATCGTCGTGTTGCCCTTCGGATTCTTGAATTCTCTTTCCCTTTTCTCTACCTTGTTGCGATGGCCCCGAAGCGAGTGCAAAGCTCGAAGGATGTTCATGTTGTTCCATCTTCACGGAAGGTGCAAAAGAAGATATCATCTACTCCAATCATATCTCAAGCGGAGGTATCGACTCCGACAGAAGGTGAAATCGTGCAACCTCAAAAATGGGAGGTAATCAAACATGTCGCTAATCCGGTAAGACAAATTTGTAATTCTGCATTGCTATTCATGTTGACTTGATAAGCTAAGCATAGGGAATCCCTTAAACCGCCTAAGAAACGTGATTCTATCACAAGAGACAAGCATATGTTTTCATAGATTAGTGAAAGAACGGTTTGATAAATTGTCGTTGTTTGTTAAATTGTTATTGCTTGATGAATTGTTATTGCTTGATATTGGTTGATACGAAGATTTGGTTGATCATGTTTGAAGAATCATATCAAGAGAAGAATTGTTGAAAGAATATATTTTGTTCCTCGCGGGTAGCGAGATGATTTGGCGGTTAGCGAAGATTAAGCTGAGGTTATCGACTCTTTTTTGTTCCTCGCGGTTAGCGGGATGCCTCGGGGGTAGCGGGATTCCTGGCGGTTAGTAAGATGCCTTGTCGTTAGTGGGATGCCTCGCGGGTAGAGAGATGAGTGGCGGTTTCTTACAGTAATGTATTTGTCACATCAATTCACTTCTACATCTAATTTATCCTCACTTCTCAAGAAACTCCCAAAATACTACTATCATTTCTTATTCTTTTTTATCTAAATCTAGTTGAAAACAATATAAATTCTACATATTATAATTCTATACTATAATTCCTCTATATGCACACAAGTGGCATCAATTCAAAGCACATTCTCATACAAGAATGCGGTTGTGGTTCTAGCATCATTCTTTCTGCTGCCTTAGCCTCTGCACGCTTGGTCAAATAGTCCATAGCTACAATGATGTATTGAACTTGAGTTCTATAAGCACGTTCTTGTATTGGCTCGATAAAATCTATGTCCCATTTTGCAAAAGCTCTAGTCCCCCATCATCGGTCTTAAAGACATGCTCTCTACCTTGGTTGGCATTTTTGCTCGTTGGCATGCATCACACCTTTGAATATATTCTTTGGCATCTACAAAAAGTGTAAACCACCATATGCCTACCACTAAATATGCTCTAGCGGGGGTGATTTCACTAGAAAAGTGACCTCGAGCTAGCATGTGCTTGTTCTAGAATGGGTATATATTCCTCTTCATTTGCACAAAGACACAAATGTTGATCCTTTCCTCTTTGATACAATTGGTTTCCCATAAGAGCATAGTCTCTTGCTTCTGTTTCAACTGATCTTTGGTGGCGTTTACTCATACCCTCCAAAAATGTTCTCCTTGATAAGTAAGTAACTAAATAGTTACTCCATTTACGAACAAATGGAACTTGAAATAATGTCACATAAGGTATGGGTGCTTGTTTATGGCATTGAAGACACTGTTTTACAAATGAGTGAACATCACTTAAATACTCCAAATCTCAAGATCCATTGCATAGTTTGGTCTTCGGCAAAGTGAAGTCCTACTGTGGTAATGTGCGCTTGATTTAGTTATTGGTTTTTCTCCTTAGGATTAATGCAAAAAGTAATATTCCATCCCAATTTTTTTGTATAACCTTCCAACAAGTAGTTGATACATAGTTGATTGCCCAATTAATTCGGTTGTAATAGGAAGTGGTATTTGAGAATCCACTTGAGTTATGGTATCAATGAAACCATATCTTCTGACCAATGGGGTATCATTTCCACGGAGAACAGATATGCATCTGGTAGATCATCGTCTACCCCTTTTGGTGGTTCTTCTGAAATAATTTCGGATAAATTATCTGTTCTTTGGTGTGTGGTGCCCTTTTTTACAACTACAGTGAAATCAAATTCCAAAAGAATGATGAATCGTCTCACTATTCTTCCTGTGTTGCAGGGCTTGTTGACCAAGTACAACAAATCTTGGTGGTCCACAAAAAACACAAATTTGTTGGCTAAATAGGTAATGTCTATACTTTTTTACGGTATAGATCATTCCTAATCCTTCTCTTTCGGTGGTTGTATGATTTTTTTCTACCACATTCAATTGTCTACTGGCATATGAAATAGGAAAATCAATTTTTCCGTCTCCTGATTGAGCTAATATACATCCAATGGAAAAATTGGAAACATCAACATGTATATGAAATATCTTATTCCAATCTGGTGCTTTCAATATTGGGGCTGAAGTGAGAGCTTGCTTAAGCTTCATGAAGGACTCTTCACATTCATCAGTCCATACAAAGAGTGTAATCAGGCTATACATGGGTTTTTCAATTATCGCAGACATGTAAATGAATCTCTGTAAGATCCACAATGTCCCATGAAAGCTTGAACCCCTTTGACTATTGTCGGTCTCGGCACTTCAACAATAACATGAATTTTATCCATATCCATCGCTATGCCATTTTTAGACACTATATGTCCAAGAATTTTTCCTTGTCTGCTCATAAAGGTGCACTTTTCAGGATTTAAGCAGATCCTATAAAGTCTACATTTTTTTGAATACCTTTTTGAGGTGTTCAAAATGATCAACTCCTCGGATTGATGAATGTACACATAAATCATCCATATATACCTCCAAGAAATTCCAAAGATATTCTTTAAAAGCATGGCTCATCAATCTTTGAAACGTGGTAGGAGCATTAGTTAACCCAAAAGGCATAAGCCTATAGGCAAAAATACCCCATTCATTTGCAAAAGCAGTTTTATGTTGATCTTTGGGATTAACCAAAAGTTGATTGTACCCTGAAAAGCCATCTAAAAAGCTATAAGCTTCTTTTCCTGCAGCTCGTTCTAAAACATGCTCGATGATTGGAAGAGGGCAGTTGTCTCTAATGGTGGCTGCATTCACTTTTTTGAGATTGACACACACTCTTAATTTCCCATTTTTCTTGGGTACAACCACAATTGACAACACCCAATTTGTGTGTTCAATTTCATAAATGAATTCAACTTCCTTGAGCTTTTCTATCTCTTCTTTGATGTTTCTAGAAAATGTTTCATTATAAGTATATGGACGTTGTCTACTTGGTTTAGCATCATCTCTCATAGGTATGGTATGTTGACAAATTTTTGGATTAATACCCTTGAAATCTTTATAAAACCAAGCAAAGATATCTTGGTACTCTTTCAGTAAGCTTAGCAAAATCTCTTCTTCTTCTCCAGTCAAATCGTGGGTCTAGGCTCTTCTCTTGGTTTGGCTGGATCTATCTTCTTTGCATTTTCAGGTCCTTCATAGGATCATCCTGTTTTCTTAGTTCCCTTACAGGCTGTTAGACTATGATCTTTCGATCTTGGAGAGTATATTTCTTGTAATGGGATGGAACACTCATTACATCTCTACTTTCTTCTTTTGTCATTTCCATTTTAGTGGTATACATCTCCTTTAGAGCTTTCTTTAACTCTTGATATTTCTTCTTTTGTTCAACTTAGGTCATGGATGAATCATCATCCTAGTTTTTAGGTTTTGATTGAGTTTCCTTTCTCTCCCTCTAATTCCTAAGAAGATATGGTGACAGGGCGGGGACCCCACATGTGATATCGGAGCTTAGGTTAGGAAACTAGAAATTCGATATTGATGGAAAATTTCAAAGAGAAAAATTGAAAATTACAAGCTCTAGTTTGAGAACATACTAGCATCCATGTTCCAAGAAGATGCTGACATTGAGTATTGCAGTTTCAAGGCCTTTGAAATAATATATTTGGAGGCTTGCCGCTCTTTAAATTTTACTTTTTGTTGCAACATGATGAAGATTCTGATGAAGGCTTTCTCTCCTCCATCAACAAGAATCCAAAGAGCATGGGACTATGAAGGTGGCATCTTCTACATCAATGTAAATAAGCTGGGATGTCTTTCCTCTAATTTAAAGAAGTTTTGATGGGGAGAAGAGCTGCAAGTCATCCAGCTTTACTACTTCCTTGGCACTACTAGGGATGACTATGCTGTTAACTCTGAATATGGCATTGAGATGACTTTAAATGAATGGTTTTTCAATCAAGTGGTCAAGGTGATCCCTAGTTACAGGATCAAACCATTTTTGTCCCTGATATGTTTCCCCAAAATAAGAGCCTTGTATTTTATGACCCTCTCAATGATCTGCACAAGAGCTACTACTCAAATGAAATAGTGGATTGTTAAAACTTAGCTACAAACACCTATCGGTTGTACCACTATGTCCTCGGGAATCTTGCTATGAGACTTATCTAGCTTTTAACAAAGTTAACCCTTGTATATATCATGATAGAACAAAGAGATGCTTGTCTAGCTTCTAAGAAAGGCCAACTTTTGTATATATCTTGAATAAATAAGGTTGTGTCGCCTTGAATTAAGTGAATTAAATTGTGTCTCAAGTTTTTTTCTTGAGTTGTTGAAGTTAAATTACTTAGTATTGTAACGAGTCTTAAATTAGACCATCGATAAGTGTATTATTGCATAGGTACCATCTACTGCCTTTTATACATTTCTATTCACAAGAAAAAACTTATCCTTAAACAATCCTAACCTCACAACTTCAAGGGTGAAGGGGCTAATATAGAACGTGATGCTGAGGTTTGGATTGAAGCAAATGAAGATTATTTTGAAGTTGCAGGGACTCAACCCAAAAATCAAACAATGCTTGCAATATTTTGTCTCATCGGAGATGCAAAGATCCGGTGGAAGCAGCATTGCAAGGATTTGGGTGTTTTGAAGTCTTCTCAATCTTGGGAAGATATCAAAACTACCGTAACAGGACGCTATCTTCCACCAGCTCATAAAGAATTAAAAATAAACGAAGTCTTTTCTGTTTGCCATTTATCTTTAACAGTTGACGAGTATTCATCAAAGTTTGTTACGCTAAGAAGATATGCTCCCAAAATGTCCCTTGAACACCAAGTAGCACATTTTTTCCAAAGGCTTTAAATAGTCATCTTGAAGCCCTTAGACCAACATCTTTACAAGATCCTTTGCTAGGAGCAAAACCTTTGGCCACAAAAAATTAGAAGAACGCCTATGAAATAGGACACTATCTTCCACTAGCTCATAAAGCTATCAAAATGAACGAATTCTTTTCTCTTTGCCAGTTATCTTTAACTTGACGAGTATTACACAAAGTTTGTTACCCTAAGAAGTTATGCTCCCAGAATGTCCCTTGAACACCAAGTAGCACATTTTTTCAGCAACAAGAGTTTGCCTCTTTCTCTTGATGATGTCAATGATCTCCTCATGGCATTCACGCTTTGCAATGCCAAGGACTTCTCCCAGAGTAAATTCAACCTTGCTATTCAAAATCCTATCCTCCAAGACCTTTTTAAAATTTGTAGCAACCTTAATATCAAATTGTAATTTATAAGCTAGGACTTTTGGCTTACCTTTTGTTGGCTCTTTTGTCTTCCTAACACCTGTTGTAGACTCCTCCATAGTACTTCAAGTGGAGATGCTCCTTGTGCTAGAGGTGTTTGGGAAGGCATTAATTTGCTTCTTCCCCCACTTCTAGAAGCTCTTTCTAATGGTCCTTCATCATCATTCTCATGTTTGCGCTTCTCTTCTATAATAGACTCATTTTGTTGGCATTTTGTAATGTAGGCATACACTGACAATGAGTCCACTAGATCATTGCATCCTATTTTTGGGCTATGCAATCCCCTACCTCATGTAGGATCTATTTTGTAAGCTTTCCTTTCCTAGAAAGTTCCACAACATTTGGACACAACTTACCATCATCATTACTCATAGAACCCTTGGAGTGTTTGATCTTTGCTTCATAATAAGTAGCAACCTCAACTATAGATACAACATGGTTAGAATCCATATCCTCTACCATTTTTTGCATTCATCCCTTCCCAAAGTTAGTTCTCATGGGTAGACATGTATCCCTTGAGTGGATTTTACCATCCTTGAAGAACACAACATCTTTTTTTAAAGAATCATTAAAACTATCACAATCCCCTTCTTACATGATTTGTGCTATCACAACATATACATCTATGAATAAATCCTTCTTTGGTTTGTTGTCTTTGCCTTGAGGGTAGTGATGATGGTTGTCTCTTCTCTTCAAGCTTTGCAAGTTTAGCTTTAATTCACACATGCCTTTCACAATCTCATCTAGCACATATTCATCAACTTTTGGAGCTACTGTAGAAGGTTTTACCATCTTTTTCGGAGCCAAGAAGGTAGGAGTAGAAGTATTGACTACAATCTTGTCTCTCTTTCTTTGTCGCTTTGCAAGTAGTGGGATAGCATCTTCAAATTCATTCCAATTAGTCTTTAGTCCTTGCTCAATATCTTTGTCTTCAAGTGGCATCTCCAAGTTTTCTTAAAGTTATTTTTCTATTGCTTATAGGAAAATCTATGTCTTCTTTTATTCTAATGTGGCCTTTCCTATCCTTGTTAGTTGAAAATAGAATCTCCCAAACTCCTTGAGCAACTCTATTGGAGAGAGTCACTTTTTTGGCTTAGCTATCCATTCCAAAAGTGTTCTTTTTGTCACTCTCTCTGAATCTTCCATGAAATACTCCTCCATTAAACTAGCATGCTGATGTTGCATGAATGAAGCAAATGCTTGAAACATTTTCATTGTAGCCGGATCAAATTGCACACCATGTTACCTTGCATGATCATTCATTACTCCCACAAAATTTCACCCTAGCGAGTTCACCAAAAATATGTCAAGAAGTTGGAGTGCTTTCTAGGAAGGTACCAGACCTCTAGTTGTGAGAGCTTTTGAGGGGATAGCAAAGGATTCACATCAGGGAAAATTTGGACTCTCAAAGGGGACCTATAAGGAGGCTCGACTTTGCCTCTCTTGTCCAAAGTGGCCAACCCACTGAAGTACATAAATGCTTTGTCAAAACCCTATCAGCCAACATATCATTGGAGAGATCTTAGAAAGTACATTCTAAATTCCCAAACTCCGACAAATTTGGAGTTGATTTGTAGAAGTTATGGCCTTTCCACTGAAGATAAAATTTGGGGAGAGATTCCATTTATAAGACGGAGTTGTCACATCAAAAAATGAAATCTTCTAGAATATAAGGAATTTGATGGCATGCTATATATCAATAATAGATCTCGATGAGTACATTATAAATCCAAAAGGTCTGACAAGTTTTGATCTCATTTGTAAAAATTTTACCGTGCGCCCATTTTGGACAAGAGGGAGAAAGTAAAAGTCTGCCCATTTGAGAGTCCAAAATTTTCCTAATGCTTAATGAAGTTTAGTATTTAGTGATGAATGCGTAAATTGTAGCCATAGAAGACTCTTTTTCCCCCACTCATGTACACATAGAACTTTCAAAATAAGACAAGATGAGAATATCTAAGATTAGATCATATCAAATAAAGGGTAAGATGAAATGATTTACTGATGCATTATAGTGACTAACCTTTGTCTCCCAAATAGACCTCGAATTGTTCTTTTGGAGATTGCAATTTTGTGCTCACAATAATGTATATATTTTTCCTTGCAATTGGAATGAGTTGTATATATAAGTCATCATGGTTCATAATCAAGAAAGACTCACCCTATAGAGGAAACTAAGTATGTGAACCTATATAGAACGAATTAGAATAATCCATGAGTGGTAGAATAATGGAAAGTGGAAAGAGAAAAAATTATTGTAGTCTCTCGGGTCCAAAAAGAAACACAATTCTTTGTTGAGAGAAAAAGCTAGGATACGAGGAAGATAGAGGTAGAGATAGAGGTTTATTTAGAGATAGATATGTGGTTAAAGAGGGAGATAGATGGAGAGATGGATATGTGATTAGAGAGTTCAATAAATAGAGAGAGACAATAGCAAAGAATGTAAGGGAGAGAAAGGTAGATTTGGTTAGAGAGGGAGACAAATGGAGAGATAGAACAACAACAAATGTAAAGAATAGCTCCGTACACGATACACCCACAAGTATGTTGTTGATTTGTCATGAAGAAGAAAATGATGGGGAGAACCCTCAAGAGTTCCACTAGATGCAATGTGAATAGGGGATGAGAAGTGTTGAAAATGATATGTTCTTTTGTTGTATGAGCTGGCAGATTAGGATCTACCACTTTGCTCATATCTCCTCGGCTACAACTCCAAAAAACTATAAAAGCCATTGAGCATATTATTCAGCTCCACGAGCTACATCTTTTGTGAAGAACACTTTTTCAAATATCGATGGAAAGTGGATACCAAAAAATTCACAAAAACATATCTTTTTTTGCTCTACAAAAGTCTTCAGGTGGGCCCTTTGCATTGAACTTCCTTATGGTTTCAACAATACACACATCATGATGTATGTAGGCATGACCTTCAACCTTGAATTTCCTTATGGTTCCAAGAATATACACACCATTGTGCATGTATGCATGATCATGACATTTGAAAAGAGTGTCCAAGAGTTTATATGCATCCCAATAGAAAATCAATATTAATTTAAAGTAGAAAAAAAATGATTTTAAAAAATAAGTATAGTATCATCATGATAGCTATAGGATGTGAATATGAGATAAAATTATATAAATAAAACTCATAGTGGTTAAGGATTTTTATTCTCATAAATCTCAAAAGTAAACTTTAAAAAGTCACTCTGAAGTTTATTTAGATAAATAACATGATACATGCTTTTCACGACCCCCCGCCAGAAGTCGTCATTTGTACATAGCCAAGAAGGGGGGGAAACCAAAAAATAAAAAGATAAAAATTAAAATTTTCATCTTGCATCTTGAAGACTTCTAGCTCCATGCGTGATGCTAGCGTGGGCGGAAAATTATAACTAATCGAGAGGATGCAATTGGGGGATGCTACCTAGTCATGAATCAGGTTTTCTGCATGCATGAGCTTCATGTGGAAAAGAGTTCCATGCATTGGTGAACTCCATGGTAAAAAGAGTGAAGCTTGGAAGGTCAAGTGGCCGGATCCACCATCCTAGGATTTTCTATTTAAAAATTGCCTTGTGTACAGATAAGATGCTTGGTGACATCTTGGGCCCTTAAGGCATCTTGAGATGTCAAGCCCATGTGGTGCATAACAAAAGACTCCAAAGCAAGGTGCATGTGATGTGGACCATGTCCCTCTTTGGCTCATAAGGAAATGGAGAAGAATCAAGCCTTTTCCACTGTTTTTTCTGATTTTGTTTTAGGGGAATTATGCCCATAGAATATCTAGACCCCCCTCCATGACTTCCCCTTGCCCCCCACCCTCAAATTTTGTGGAAAGCAAGTGGGACCCAAGATTGGAGTCATTTGGGGTGGAAAAACTCATCTTTTTGGTGTTTTTCATCACCTAGTCTTTCCTCACCTTACCCTAGTCACCTTCTTGCTCGCACACACTTGTTCTTTCCCAAAACACTCTCATTAATCAAGCTTCCATGGTTTCACTTCCATGGTTGCACTTCATCCCCTTCCCCTTTCTTGTGAGTGACTACACAAATGAATTATACACTATGTATGCCTAACCCACACAAGATCAAGTGCTCATTGTAAAACCCCATCATCGATTTCAAAGCCCCTCTTATCCCATCAAAATCAACCACAAAAACTCAAAAAAAAACACCATCCTTTCACCTCCTTCCATCCAAGTCTCATTCACTCTCACACACGTGCACCATCCTCTCCATTATGACCCATTCTTCTCTCTTCATTTCTCCTCTCTACCACAAAAGGTGAGATAAATGTCCAATGTCTTTTACAATACTCAAGGTTGAAGATCAATCTCTGCAAGTAAGTGGTGAAAGATCACCATTTCAAGTGCCAAGGCGAAGCATCAAGGAGGTCAAGGCGGTGGCCCCAGAGCCCTAGAGGCATCTCAATCTGCCCCCCCCCCCCCCCCCCCCCCCCCCCCCACTTTGGCCCTTAATTGTAATTAACTTTAAATGTAATCAAGTGGGAGAGGCTATATAAATAGCCCCCACCTTGCTTTAAAAAATCAGCCCCTCTCCTTGGTAGTATGTCTTAGTTATTCCCTATGCAACACTAGATTACCACTTGTGTAGTGTTGCGGTAGGATGGTTCATGTCCTTGTGTGGGTATCTTTGTTGGCTTTGTGTGTGATTGCAATTTTTTTCCACTCCATTCCATCTTAAGGAGTGTCAATTTCTAAGCCCTTGGATGTTGTTTTGTGTGTGTTTGAGATGAGTGATTGTGAATGTTGAATGGTGAAGGTATAATCTAGATTGAGTTATTGGTGCATCTCTATTATTCATCTTTTCCCTTCCTCTCTCCCACTCCCAACCACATTTTTCATGTTCCTCCTCTCTTCTCTTCCACTCTCTCTTTCCATTTTCCTTCTCTCTCTTCTCCCCTCTCCTTTCCCCCCCGAAATCTCTCTCACACACAATCGCTTCTATGTGCATCATTGCAGCCATTGGAAATATTAGTCAAGAGAGGTTTTGAGTGGGCACCATTTCAAAATTCTCATGGCATAAGAGTGTTTCCCTCACCCTTACTTTCATCTACTCTAAAAGGATTGTGCACCCCCATTGTGCATAAGGAAGATAGCTTAGTGAGGCTGCAACACAAGCATTGCGTAGAGGCCACTGTGCTTGAAAGTTGTCCCTCATTGGATGGTGTGTACTATTTTTTTGGCTTCGTTGGATGAGCACGAACATCCCTAGATCTTGTGTGTGTGTGTGTGTGTGTGTGTGTGTGTGTGTGTGTGTGTGTGTGTGTGTGTGTGTGTGTGTGTGTGTGTAGCTGTTTAAATCTTAACTAATAAGACATAATTGAATTTTTACATTCAAAAGATAGCTGGCCAAGGAATAATGAACTGATTTGTACAAAAATAACTCAGTATCAGAATTATTCAGGTACAATGATTGTAGGAAAGAGATCCTCTTTCAGTAGGATTAATAAAAGAACTTCACCGTTCCTCAGTGAGTATTTCATTACAGTAAGGTTGCTTGCCAAAGAAAAGAAAACCCTCCAAGATAAGATAGAGTCCTTACTTGCATCCATCCAAACAAGACAACAATTCAGTTAGCCTTGGATGTGTATTACAGGTATCAATGGACCATATCAGTTGTTATCCATGTCCATCTTATAGGTTTCAGTTACTTTAGACAAGCTAGGTTATTCATTAGAACTGGTATTTTTTGCAATCTTTTCTTATTACTTCACAAATGAGTGTTATAGTCTACTTTCTTAGAGTCTTACAAGTTGGCGAGCAAGTTTTCCCGAGCGAGAAAAAAACCGGGCGAGTCTCTCAATAAGTGATAATAAGAGAATAGAGATGGGCCTAGAGTATAGCAAAGACATAATTAAAAAAACATTACAAACCGCATTGTGGACCTATCCTTGCATACACGAGAGAAAAAAGTAGGTACACAATAATATATGTGATACTTATTAGAGATGCTGAGAAAACATTACCAAACCCCTATCTACATTACTAAACTCCTATCTAGATCAATAATCTAAGCCATATTACACCATTGTTCAAAGTTACATACAAATTATTAACTTGAAGCACACTCATCATCTATGAAGCAATGCCTTCTTCGAGGTCTTTTAATTAAAGAAACATTACAAACCGCATTGTGGACCCATCCTTGCATACATGAGTGAAAAAAGTAGGTACACAATAATATATGTGATACTTATTAGAGATGCTGAGAAAACATTACCAGAGCATTACCAAACCCCTATCTACATTACTGAACTCCTATCTAGATCAATAATCTAAGCCATACTACACCATTGTTCAAAGTTACATACAAATTATTGACTTGAAGCACACTCATCATCTATGAAGAAACATTACAAACCGCATTGTGGACCCATCCTTGCATACATGAGTGAAAAAAGTAGGTATACAATCATTCCTAGACCATGAAACAAAGAAGCACTCTCTGCAATGTAAAGAGGTGGAGGTGGTCCGGGCTTGTGGACCAAGAACATAATAGAAGTGTCGCACTACAAGGAAAAAATAAATAAATTTTAAAAGCTGCACATTCACACTTGCTTACCATGAAATTATAAATAGAAAGATCACCTCTTGTTGCTCGCCAAATGACACTACATAACCGTAAGGTGCATGATGCAAAACCACCACACGTCGATGAATGATCAACTCCGATGCCCTGCAAAATCTCTCAACCCAAAAGATTGTGTCTCCTACAAGAACAAAGCC
Organism: Adiantum capillus-veneris; assembly: GCF_014529385.1. Classification (NCBI taxonomy): domain Eukaryota; kingdom Viridiplantae; phylum Streptophyta; class Polypodiopsida; order Polypodiales; family Pteridaceae; genus Adiantum; species Adiantum capillus-veneris. The sequence goes on along the minus strand of NC_140946.1, from coordinate 130,311,201 downwards.
ATCAATGATAAAAAATGAACGTATTAATGACAATATCAATATCTAAGAATGATTCTTTTACCTGCAAGAGACGCCATCACAAGCAGCCACCCCGAGTCTGCCAAAGTACTATGACTCAAATGAATAGCGGATCGTACATGATCCTCTGTACATATATCCCATGAAGGTTGAGGTGATGGTGAATGTAGATTGCCTCCAAAAGGCAAGTCAACAAAGATGAAGTCTGCAGCCCATGACACTGATCTACCACTCCTCCTATATGTAATCTTTGCAGATCGATCTCTACTCATATGCTCGTGTACAGGCATCCATGATCTAGACTGCACACCGCTACGAAAATCTCCAGCAATTGCAATATAGTCACCAAGCAAAGCAACACACCTAGTATCACTGCAACTAGACTGCTCAACATGCTGAAAATGCAATGGTGTAAAGACAAACTGAAGGGCACGTTGCAATCTCTGTGTGCCCCCACTCTCTGCAAGAACAAAAACATATTCTATATAAACATGAGAAATATAATTGAGTTTCAACAAGACTCCAAAAAAAAAACAATATTATACCCGACATATCATCAATCACATCGATCACATGGTCTGCAGTAGCAGATGCCTTTTGGGCCTTCTCCAAAAAGCTTGTTGCTTCAATGTAGAAAAAAGTATCAAGATAATTAAAAATCTCCAAACTATCGAAGTTAAGGGTATATGCAAAGAGATAATGACTTTAACTTACAAGTTTGAGAGGGTGAACGAGATGGTAGAGGATGAGAAGATGGAGCAACAACATCTGTGGCTTTGGGTAGTGGAAGATCTTTGGATGTGACTCCTGTAGACTGCACATTATGCAACTCTCTCTCTCTAGCAAGGACATGGCCTCTATCCATGTCGATCCACCAAGGACAATGCTCAAGCTCCCACTGTGAGAGTTGATGCATGGTCGGTGGATACATGCATCCCTCCCCACTCTCAATGTGAGTCCAAGAACGTGCAAGCACAGGTATTGCAGCAATGTGATGCATGGTCAAGAGGTGAGCAAAGTATCTACAAAAACCATCAAAGAATTATTATAATCTTAAACAAGATGCAATATGCAACATTAGTTGAAGCCCATTTTATGATATAAAAATAGTCAAAAAATTATCTACCTGTAAACTAGTCGCTGAGAAGCCATGCGAGAGTAGTCAATCCTCTTTAAGGCTTGCAACTCTACGTCCTTTGTTTTGTTCTCCAAAGCCACCTCAAGAGGAAACAAAAATTTCCTTCCCTCCACCACAATCTCGGTGTAGTACATATCCATGGTGCACGAGGGAGGAATATCAATCCCTCCTGGCACATCCACATAGTCTACAAGAAGCTTCTTAGATTTATCTAAGATCCTCTGCAAAGCTCCCTCTCGTTTTAGCCACCTTTCACCCAAAGCATGCAAAAAAAATCAAACAAATAACTCAACATCAACAATTTCTTGATAAACTATTTGCATCCAGAAGCTCACCCTCGAAACTTGTGGTCTCCTTTGACCATGCAATAAGCTGCACGGGTGATCTTGCTTGCCTCTAGTAATGACACCCATAAGATTTTATTTTCTATGGAAGCATCATGTAGAGCAATCAAGTTTAGTTTCTCAAGAGTAGCCCAACTATCTTCCCCCCATTGAAGGCTCATCACACGATCAAACCAATCCTTCCCTAACCTTGGGTCAACAATGTTGAGAATCTACCGAACAAGAATGTTAGTTAATTGAAATCACCGCTCACCATAGATAAAAGAAAACACTAAGAAATGGTTATATACCTTTCCTACACGATCCGAAAACTTATAATAAAGATCATGCATGATCTTAACCTCTTCTTTTTTCAAGTCCTCGCTAGAAAGCAATGGTTTCTTACTTTCTAACTTAGCGTGTAGTTCTTTCGACATTTGAACCTTCAAAATAAACCAATTCTTTTCAAAACAAAAGGCTTCCATTAAAGATAACAAAAGAGAGATACAATGTCAAGCACACTTACATCAAAAAGAAGTCTAGCTAGATATCTTCGTGTTAGAGGATGCCATGGCTCCTCTCCCTTTGTGGTTCTCTTCCTCATAGTGTCAATCAATTTTTGGTCATTCTCCGGCAATGCACGAAGGTAATCCTCATGATCCGCAGAGCAAATGTTTGAACAATTTACCAACTCATCTTGTAGATGAGATGACACTAGAGCATGGGTGTTCATACTGATTAAAATATTAGTAAGTTGATTAACCTTCAAACATATGAAGTTTATCCACAAACAAGAATATAGTTGCACTCACACATTCATGCGTTGCAAGCTCGTCAATAATGCTATTTCGGAAACCTTTGTAGGGTCGATGATCGTACACAAGACCCTACAATGCTTCTCTCTGCTATTGGAAAACATTTCTCTAATTGTTGCTTGCCATGCTACTGTCCTGTGATTTCCTTCCCACACATAGAACATTCTATCACGCAGTGACTCTAGTTGAGGCTGCAAAGCTAACTCCTCTTCATAATCTTTATTTATGTCTTTCCAAATAGGGTCCCAAGTGTCAACAATATCGGCTATTTAAAAAAGAAACAAGACTCCAGAAAATGTCAAACAATTAAAAGAAAAACAAAAAAAACCAATTCACAAAATCACTCCAAAATAGTAATGATTACCTGTCAACAATGTTTGTTCCTTTTGACATGTTTGCAGTGAAACAATAAAGGCACCTTTTTCCTTTATGTAACCCTCTCTGGCAAATGCAGCTTTTAATCCAGAAACGTCCGATCTAAGGCCACAGACGTGAGCATATGGAATGAGTCTACACAAAGGCACTAGTGGACACTCAAAACAACTAAAAACCCTTGTGGTTTTGAGAATGTCCTCTCCTCTATCCATATGCAAATGACTATCATCTTCAAAATCAGCAAATGATGCAACCTCAGGTGCAATATGAAATGGAACCAATTCCAAAGCTGCCTCTTGTCTAGCTATTTGAGCATCGACTTCATTCATTGACCCTAAGCCAATGTCAGTACTTTCGCTCTCATCACCAATATTATCATTGTCATCAAAGTCCTCTGTGATTACCACAGACCTCACTTGATCACTGCAAATTGGATCAATAGCCATAGGTCCTTTTCCTTTTCGACGAGAACATCTCTCAAGTGGAGGACTACAGACATATTTTCACATAAAATAATTAATAACCCTTTCAAAATAACTTTTACCTAAAAAATCATAATGAACTATTATTTGTTTGAGGTATAACCAAGTAGGACCATTTTCCTATTAAATCCACAATGTCACCCAATAAGGCACACCTTAAATCAATTCAAAGCTTTCAAACAAGATTAAATAACCAAATTTAAGAATGTCAACTTCCTAGTATAAACTGGATTTGATTAACAATTGCTCATAAACAATCTGCTTTTTGGCAAAATCATGACATTTACATCAATTGTCGACACTAGAATAGATATCAATATTTTGGCAACCAAAGAGAATGTATAATCATACAAAAACATAGTCGAGAACTTTTGCTTTACTTAAAAAACAGGAAAATTTATCAAATATCCCTCTAATTTCAAAATCTTGCAAAGCACCCCAAAAATTAGGTCATTTTTTTCAAAATGCCCTTCAAATTTATCGAAATATGTGTGACCAATTACATGACAAATTTTGGACAATATTTGAATAACCTAGCCAAAATAGATACAATGGAATTTTCGTAGTTATGGTAAACTTTTATTTAAAAAATCATGCAAAAAAAAGGCCCCTCATTCGCCCTTGAAGCTGGATAGCTGTCGGAACTGTTCCGCGCTGGCGCGGAACAGTTCCGACAGCTATCCAGCTTCAAGGGCGAGTGAGGGGCCTTTTTTTTGCATGATTTTTTAAAAGAAAAATTAGAAAAAAATCCGACCTGCAATTGGTTGGTCGGCGTCGTGGCGGCATTCTGAGGTCTGATCCTTGGTCAAGAGGGGGAACGCAAGCAGTAAGAGTGAGTCCTACTTGAACTCTGCATTACATAGAGTATTGCGTCACATAACAATATATCAATAATTTATGGAAAAAAACCTTCCAGAGCATTTCCGCTGCTGCTCTACATCTTGCATCAGACTAACCGGTTCGTTGCTGCAACCATTCCGTGCCGGCGTGGAATGGTTGTAGTAGGGAACCAGTTATGAAGCTTGTTGTTTTGGGCATGCCGCGTCCGGCAATAGCTTAATAGAGTAGAATTGCATGGATCTCTCACCTGCGGCCTTAACTGCATGACTCTCTCTCTCTCACCTGCGGCCCTAATTGCATGAATCTCTCTCAAATGCAACCCTTACCATATAAAATTTCAATAGTCAAGCTTAAGCAAGGCTTTAATAATTAGGTAATACCATTATTTTCAAAAAAAGCGTGTGCAGAGCTTTATTGACAGTTGAAAATCGTGCGCAGGCTCGCTTGTGATTTCCTCCTGTAAACATTCCGCGGCGGCGCGGACTGGTTGCAGCAAGAAACTGCCTGGTTGAAAATGGTTGCAGCGCGGATCATTTGCTGCAAGAAAGAGCAAGAAAGGCTGAATAATTTGCTGCAAGAAATGCTGCGTGAAATCATCTGCTGCGCGGAAAGTTTTCTGCAAGAAATGTTGAGAGCTGCAGACCCTAAAGCCGGCCTCTGCTACGCAGCGTGCCCCAGCCCTGGATCATTGCTAGAACCCTTCCGCGCCGACGCGGAATGCTTGCAGCAGGGAATTAACTTGTGCAGAGACTAGGAATACTTGCCTTGGCCACCGACAGACGGCTTGAAATATTCGAAATGACTTCAGCTTCTCTCTCTCTCTCTTAGAGCTTGAAGAGTATTGCCAACTCCATTCTGTCACAGAATGGCGCTCTCTCTCTCTCTCTCTCTCTCTCTCTCTCTCTCTCTCTCTCTCTCTCTCTCTCTCTCTCTCTCTCTCTCTCTCTCTCTCTCTCTCTCTCTCTCTCTCTCTCTCTCTCTCTCACAATAAACCCTGCTTAGCCATGACGAGATGCGCCGCAAGGAAGTATGCCTTTGCTAGGTTTAGACGTTTTTGTGGAGGTTTCACACAACACAAGGTGTGTCCAATAGGACAATCCGTCCACCTGACCATACACAATACAATGATGAGCTTGCCTCGATTGAAAAAAGATCGAGTAAGATTGATAAGTATTTATCGAGGACAATAATCACTTTGTCTTTATTTTCACGCACCAGAGGAAAATATTTTATATAGACCTATTCACGAGACCCGTTTTGTTAAAAAAAAAACCGAGGTCCGGTGTATTTTAACCGGTTGAAATCCTACAATCCCAGTTAAGTTTTGAGCTTGCCTTGAAGAAAACCGTGAAATTTTCACAGGTTTGTGTAATTACCGGCATAAGCTTCAAATTTTGACAAAAAATAGGGGGAATTTCAAGTGTGTCCTTATTTGGTTAGGACCTATGTTTTTTTCTTGACCTGGTCGAGACATGAAGACACTGACAACGACTCTATTACCAAAGATGATTATCATTACAGAATTTTTTTGTGCTCATATCAAAAACAAACACCGCCTGTAATATTTATGACATTATTAATTATTTGAAATAATACCTTTTATAGTGGCGAGTATTTTTCTTACTTTAATCTACATATATTCTATCTATTGGGCCTGCGTGACATACTTTACATATGTATCTTACAAGACATATGTTTTGTTAGCAATGAGCAGACACATTACAATCTACGGACCCCAACGAGGTCAAAAGCTTGTTCTGCTATTTGACAGTCGGTTTCAAGAGATCAAGGTTGACACTCTAAAACAACATTTTGATATCCCAAGTGGACATTTTTCTCTGTGTCCCCTAACATTGTCTGGAGATAATGGTCATCTTCAACGTGGAGAGAACAATGTTGGTGAGCCAATTTACACCCTTGACCACGAAGTTTCACAGTTCTACAATATTCTTGCCACCGCTGATTTATTTCCTAATGTTGTTGGTTCAAAAAATTCACCTATAGTTATCAAAGAGCAAAGTACCGACTTGGGGCGTCCATGTGCGAGTGTTATTGACATAATCAGAACCCTACCATTACAAACAAACCTTTTAGTGGCCTTGAGTCAAGTTCAGAATGTTATGCAAGTGTTGGAGATCCCATGTCAATATGATGGGTATGTTGCTTTTGAGCTGCCACCACAAGGTGAAAGCTCAAGTATGAACGGTATGGAACAACGTTTTGATGGGCATTCCTGGGTGGAATATGTGACATGCAGTAGTGATTTGTTCAAAGGTGTTGTGCGCTTTAGTAGATGTTGTGGCCATTTGCGATGTGTTAATCTTGATTGTAGTTATCAATTGAGAACAAAACTTCCAAATGAGAGTCAGTGGAAGGGACGATTGTCACGAGCACCTCAACGGGGATTAATTGGAGCTGAATTTGGCAAGCTTCTGTGTGTCCATTGTCATCAGATGCCAGAATGTGTAAATACTTGTGCTACAGTCATTTATTATTGCATCCCAATTGAAAAGGAAATTGTGACTAGATGTGCAATTCATCTTGGTTATCACAAGCATCCAGTGGCCGAGGGAAAAAGTAGAGCTACAGACAAAGTTATTTCCAGAGCTTTGCTTGTACGGGAGGCTTTAGATCCTTTGACTACAGCCAAACAGTTGGAGAGAGTAACAATAGAAGAAATTGTAATGGATAGTCTCATGGGCCTAAGTTCCTCTAAGAATACTCCCTTAGCCGAAGATGAATTTGCTAGGTTCCTTGACACTGTGACTCCACTCTCTAATAAGCGTCATGTGCAACAGAGTTTGGAAACATCCAAAAAAGCCAAAGGTATCACTTCAATGGGATTTGAGTCCATATTGAAATTAAAGAGCAATAGCCGATACCCATACCTGCATAGTGTTCTATTTCCAGGTCAGTTAGAAGCCAAGCAACAACCTCACGTTTTCAAAATGTCTACAATGGGTCCTGGTAGTGGGGTGGACTTGGTGAATCATATGCGTCCCGGAGGTAACTTGCAGGATATGTGGGTGCACTTTGACCATGTGCATAGAGTGGATGGATGGCCTACTATGTCAGCACATGTATATGATCCATATGTTCGAGAACTTTTAACATTTGCAATATGTGAATTTACAGTTGAAAATAAACATGCACAGATGGAGTTTTGGAGAATGCTTAACAAGGCGGTGATGGATCTGGGATTTGAGAAACCAGAGTTTAGAGGTTTCATGACAGATGAAGCTAATGCAAATTGGATTGCTGTTCGTACTGTTTACTTTGGTGGTGCAAATAAGAAAATGCCTGAAAAAGAAAGATCATGTGTGTTCCATTGGGAGCAAAGTATGGTTAGGCATACTTCAAAGTGTATACGTCCCTCTTACCAAGAAGAGCACAAACTTAAATGCCGACAGTGGATGCATGCCTCCACAGAGAATGCTGCCAATGTTTGTAAAGAGGAGCTTAGACAATTTTGGCGGGCTGGGCATGCCATTGAGTCAGAGATTCCATCATTAGAGACATGGTTGTCTTGGTGGGATGTAAGAGTCCCTCACTTGGGAGATAGATTTGTTTGTCAAGATGTAGCAGGTGCTTTTGTGCCAAGAACCAATCTTGCTGAGGCAAAACATGCAAGCATGCGTGCAGCTATTGGATACAAGTCTAGTATTGGTTTGTATGAAGCAACATGTGCAGATATGGCTCTAGCTGTGTTGCAGAGTGTTAGGTACAATGCATACCTTAAAGGGATTAACACATGCACTGGACCAGGGGTGGCAGATTTGGCTGCAAGGTTTATGAGTCAGCAAGCTGCTGGTGGGTCAGGTAAGAAGCTTATAGACCCAGCACATTCTTCTTTGCAGGAGATGCGCATGCCAAGTCCTGAGACAAACAGAGATTCAATGAGGGAAAAGAGTGTTCGAAGATCTAGACCAATATTGGAGGACCCTAATGAAATACTAGAAGATTACAGTCACAAACCTGAGTATGTGACAGTCACAACGGCAAATGGGCTACGTAGGCAGAACCAGGATTCCACAACTCCCCTATGTGGTTGGAGCAAAAAGTGTCTCGGACTGTGTGGGAAATTAGGCATACTGAGCCTGGGAGAAAAATGACATGCTTCGGTGTTCTTGCAGATCATAGTACAAGATGTGGGAGGTTTATTAATGAAATGGCACCTTCAGTGAAACACGGAGTTCCTGCACCAAGCTTTTGGGGAAGGCGAAAATATCCTGCAAGAGGATCCAATTCGGGAGGCATTGTCGAGGGGTTTGTATGGTTCTGCAACAGTAGTAACACTCATACCTGGAATGTGGATGACCTGATTGTTGGTCCTCCAGGACCTGCACCTGGGACTTGGATTGTGGCAGAGGGCACTAATCTGCAACCATCTGAAGTTGAAATGTTATTGAACAATGGGTTTGTTCTTAAAGAAGCACATGCAAATGCTGAGTGCAGCCGCAATGTTAGAACATGTGTTAGCACACCGAGTTCATTTCGTCCAAAATATAGGGATGGAAAACTTGTTAGATGGAGATCAAAACTTATAAGAGATTTTCAAGATAGGATTGCGCAGGGAAGAACAATGGCAGCCAAATTAGTAAGGGAGGTAATCGTGGTCCCCAATGTATCACATGTGTTTCATGTTAGTACAACTAGGTCAGTGGAGAAAGGTCTTACGTATGCTGTCACACTTGCAGACTTCCCTCGATGCTCGTGTGAGGATTTTCAAAGACGTGATAGTAAACGTGTAGCATACATGCCTTGCAAGCACATCTACTTTGTGTTTTTTAGAATATTGGGTTTGGACTCCATTGCCCATGAGTTTGTGCATCAATCTGCACTTACAAAAGTAGAGTTGTTCCAAGTTTTGGGAGGTTCTCGAATAGCATCATAGGTTATGTAGTTCATGTGTCGACTTTTTTGGGCAATGTACATGCCAAATTTTTGGTGGACTATTTTGGAGAGGATTACCTAGAATTGCGCTACGCTATGTGTCGAGTATACAATTTTATAAATTTTATGAATACTTCTGAAATCTAACTTTGTGTCCATCCATCGGTTCATGAATTTGTGGTACTAAAAATAACATGCATGGGATAATTATTTTCTTTCACAATTGTTGCTCTTGTGCAAATTTACCCTCGAACTTGCTCGGAATGTGCCTTCGCTCGATTTTTTTTGCTCAGTGATTAGAAAGCCTCCTTTCTTACATGGTGAAGTCCATTAAGAGTCAAACTATTTCGAGATCCATAGCTCAGTAACCATATACTTACCTTCAGAATTAGTAAATCCATGGTATCAAAGGTACCCCTTTAGCTAAGGGGATGTGAAATCCGACTTACTTTTTGTCAACCAAAGGTATCAAATGAGGGTGATAACTACCTCGCTTTTAAAAAAAAACCAATAAGATACCAGTATAACCGGTTAGTAGAGTAGCAAGACTGCTAGGTACACTCCTTTTCGAGCTACTATTGAAGCAAAAAACTGCCATATACTTACCTTCTCAAACAGTTTGAATAGAGGACCATTTCATAAACCATAAGAAAATTCAAAACGTTGGGTTATAACCAGCTTTATTTCCAAATATATATGATGATCCTTTCTTCATAATGTGAGCACGCACAGTGATATAGAGTACCTAGTGCCTCAATTGCTACACAGGCTAAGGGTACGCCCATTTTTTGAAAAGAACTAATTATGCCGAGACTAGGAAATGTGAGAATCGTACAGTAATGTAAAATTAAAACAGCGCCTCAGTTATTATACAGGTCAAGAATAACCCCAATTTTTTTGAAAAGGACCAGTTATGCCGAGATTAGGTAAAGCATGTAGACGGTAATTCCCTACAGCGGGTTTTAAAGAAACCCATTTACAAGATCATATCGCAGTATACTGCACACAGTTCCTTTCCAAAAAACAGCAGAAAAACCCTATCTACCAATGTATGCCAAATCAGTCCAGCTTGTCATTATCTTTTACTGGCCTAAGAGGTGCCAACCACACACAATATGAAGAGCCGACAGACCCCGACAGTTTACCAAAGATGCGGCAAAACCAGTCCAAGGTCATGAGCACCTCCCATTTGCATTACCATGATGTTATATCATACCATGTTAGCCCATAGTAGATGGGGGTGTAACATGCCCTAGTTATCATACTAAGCAAACACCGTTACCTCATGTGTTTATCTCCATTGGTACAGTCATAAGAAAGGCCAAAAAAATAGTTGTTTATGCACAAGCAGTCCCAAGGCCCACAATAATGTCCCATTCTATGCATATGAAGTCTTAAGGCAATGCTAAAACATGCCTCGGCCCAGTAGTTTCATTCAAATAAACCAGTTAATCAGTGTTTATATCAACAGGCTCCCAATTGAAGCCAACCATGCCATAATCCATAATCAGGTACCTTACCACAAAATCCATAACCAAAAACTCATGCCCGGGTACCTTTCCACAAAAAACCTAGGTAAGGTCCTAAAGCGGCAGAAAAAACCCAACGTGGCCATTTGTACAGTTAACATCACTCCCTTAGGTGTTTATCCTACGTCATATGCATGTGAACATATATGTCTATAGGAAAATTTTCTACCATCAAAAAATGGTCTTCTTGTTTGGGCCCCAAGTATTAGATGAAATCCTTAGATCCCCACATCCTATCATCCTGCCTCTACTGGATTATCATCACTCATTCGATGTATCTATTTTCATTTTGTTCTAGCTCCATGTTCGTTAAACTCAGTTCCAACCCTTTGTACAAACCGTTGTGATTTTCAAATCATTATATATATTAAAGGTATTGCAATTTTGAGATCTTGAGCAGATGGATTTCCCAAACTTCTACAAGAAGCCGGGCGAAGTCACCCTTGATTTTCTAGACAATCTAGAAATGGCCTTCTTGGTATCCGAACAAGATGAAGAAGCTACTAAGGTCAAAGCCTTCCTACTTTTTTTATGAGAGGGGGCCAAGGCTTGGTACCAGACGCTCCCTCCATATGTGAGAGAGGATTGGGAGAGACTAAAGATGGCCTTTCTCAGCAACTATCAACATCAAGAGTCCCTAGATGAAATCTGGAGACAACTTCAAGAGCTCCACCAATCTTTGCGAATGGTATAAATCATACAAAGAGCAGTTTCTCAAACTTTGGGAGAAGTGGTCATCCTCCTTAGGTGAGGGAAAAAGGGCACCGACTATCTGAAGAAGGATTTATTCCTAGCAGGGCTCTAACCCAATCTTGCAAAAAAAGGTAAAGGGAAAGTTTTTGGCTTCTTATGATCAAGTTATCCTTCATGCAAGAGAAAAAGACCGCAAGCTGAAATTACAAGCTCAGATATGAGGAGGAATCCAACCTCCATCCATGGCACAACAACGAGGGCCAGTGGGAGGGGTGGTCCCAGTTGACCCCGAAACCTCACATCAAGAATTATTGCAGAAAATTACCAACCAACTAGGAAGCCTCTCCCTAAACTTGGTTCAAGGTTTGAGATCCCCGCCACCGGCCAATGGAGCTAATCGCGAAGGCGATCAAGCAAGCTAGGGAATATGTATGCTACAATTTTGGGCAGGTAGGGCATGGTATGTATTACTGCTCCTTTCCTCGCCAAGGGAATGAATAACTCCTCCACGTGATAGGCCACAAGTCAGGCATGTTGCACCTATGGCACCACCCATACAAATCATGGCCCCCCCTGCACCACCACCACGGCTTGCACCAGTAAAAATTCCATGCTCCCTCTTGGGGGTGAAGAGAGGGCAGTGTCAGTGATTAGCTTAGATCAATGCAAGGACAAAGGGAAAGCGAAGGTGAGTGAAGTTGATGCGATGCCAATCAAAAGGGTAAGGAGACACAAATCAGGATGCAAAGAAGAGAAAGGGTAGATCTAAAAGACATATTGGCATGGAGGATTTTCCATTGGGAGTAGGATCACTGCCTTATGACCTTGTTGCAGACGTCAGCAAGCAAGGACCAAAGATTACTTAGTAGCAACTCCTCCATCTTTCAACTAAGATGATGAGGGCATGGTAAGCACCAGGAGGGCTAAAGGTAAGTTCATTGGGGCCATCAGTGCCTGAGAAATCAAGGACATGGTACCAATGGTAGATGTTGAGATCAAGGATCAATGGATCTCTAATGTCTATATTGATGAAGAAGCAAAAATTTGTGTGATGATCAAGAAACTTATGCACTAGAGTTAGAAGTGAATGAGCACACTTCTTTGCAGGCAAAGATGGCCAACAATTTTTGAGTTTCTTGCATCGGCAAGGTCTCTCTCTCTCTCTCTCTCTCTCTCTCTCTCTCTCTCTCTCTCTCTCTCTCTCTCAAGACACACGAAACACACACCCACACAAACCTCTACACACACACACACACACACACACTCCCTCAACCTCTCTCTCCCCATCACCCGCTCTCTCCATCTCTCTCTCTCTCTCTCACCTCCCTCTCTCTCTCTCTCTCTCTCTCTCTCTCTCTCTCTCTCTCTCACTCATTCAAACCACCTTCTCTATCTTGTTCTCAACAAAATATCTCTCCCTCTCTCTTAGTATACACTAATACACACTCTCTTTCCCCCTACACACACAAGCACCTACATACACACACACTCACTTACACACACATACGGACACTGCACGCATATGGGCACGCACACATTCAAACAAGCACATGCATGCCATACGCAAGTACAAGAAGAAAGACCAGAGAAACTCGACACCGAAGCCCAAATCAACGAAAAACAAACCAAGAACACACGATGGCGACCATCATTCAAAGAAAGACACTGAAGGAATGACCCGATTGGCGGCCCCGAAAGTGACAAACGCACTACACCGATGCACCAGCAAAGCCCGCATTCACTGGCATCTCGTCCACGATGCATCTCCACAATAAACATCCATAGGGTAATCTACTTTTCCATTTTCAAGCCAAAACCTTGTATAAAAAACATTTGTATATTGCCACCTCTCTCTAGGTGATGGTCACAAAGGCCCACCTAGGAGATATTATTTTAAAATTCTCCTAAAACAAAGCAAGGGTCAACCATCTGGCACCTGACTCCTTGCTTTGTCTCTCTTGATTAGGGCCCTAACCTAATCAAATTATCCTAAGGGCTTGTAAAAATCATAGCTTGCTAGGCCATTTGCGCAAAGTCAAGGAACTTTTAGGGAAATTTCAAGTTGTACAATTACATCATGTCCCTCGAGCAGAAAATCAAGAAGCAGATGATCTAGCTAGAGAGAAGCTGCAAGATGTTTCAGTGGTGGGTGCTATCAAATTGAAGCTGCCTCTCTTCCAAGGTAGCGATGCTATGCCTGACATCATGAGTTTCTTGGACATAGGAGAGTGTCCTAAGGATCTTACTAAGGGCCAAAAGCAGTGGCTTGTGTGCAAGGCAACAAAATACTGCCTTATCAATGACGACCTCTACTACAAGGGTAAGGATCAAATTCTTAGGCGTGTACCTCTCTCTAGAGAGATCACTGAAATCATTTCAAGTTTCCATGATGGTGTTTGCGGAGGACACTTTGCACTTGACATCACTAGTAGAAAGATTCTACAAGCCGGGTTTGTATGGCCTAGTCTACATAGGGATATGCATCATTGGTGTAAAACATGCAAGGAATGTCAAAAAGCAAGGGATATGAGGCTCACATATGAGCCACAGACTCCTATAATCTCATATGGACCATTTGAGAAATGGGGAATTGATGCTATTGGGCCTTTGCCAAGGAGCCAATCAGGTAAATTTTATATCATCATGGGTGTGGACTACATGACCAGGTGGGCTGAAGCAGTTTCCACCACCCGGATTACAGCTAAGGAAGTGGCTAAGTTCGTATTTGAAAACATTTGTTGCCGTTTTGGCACTCCTCTTGAAATAATTTTTGACAGGGGACCAGGTTTTAGAGGAGACCTTGTAGGAGAGCTAATGGAGAAGTTAGGTATCTCACGACGACACTCAACTCCCTACTACCCACAATGCAATGGTTTGGTGGAAAAGGTAAATGGTATGATCTGCAAGATCATCACTAAACATGTAAACAATCACAAAAGTGATTGGGACAAGCATCTTGTGGCTGCACTTTGGGCTTATCGCACTTCATTTCGCACATCCCTTGGGTTCACACAATATCACTTGGTGTTTGGTAAGGAAGCCATTTTACTCATTGAAGTACAATTGGCTAGTCTCAGGGTGCTAGCTCGGTAGGTGGAACATCCTAATGCTCATCTCCACAACCACATTCTTGATCTAGAGAGGCTTCAACTAAACAAAGAAGATGCTAACAACTATTATGCAGCACAGTCAGAGCAACGTCGACTTACCTTCAACAAGGGACTTAGGGAAAAAGGTCTCAAGAAAGGTATGTTGGTCATACGGTATGATAACAGATTTGACACTAGAAAGGATAAAAAGTTTTCACCCAGATGGGAGGGGCCATTTGTCATTAGAAAGCGCTACGCCAATGGCAGTTACCGATTGATGGATGCAGATGGTAGGCTCCACAAAACACGTGTCAATGGATGGGAGGTTGAAGCAGTACTTTTTGAGGTTTGATCAAGCACCTATGATGGAAATCCCTGAGGAGGGAGACTCCTCCACCTCAATTGAGGAAGGATCAAGTACAACGCTAGAGGTATGAATACCTCTAGCCTTCGGGGGAGGGCTAATGAGGCAAGCTTTTCCATGCATGGGAACCCCCCATATATTTTTGCCCTTTTACCAAAATATTTCCTATTATATAAGTTACTTTTGATTTTTTTCTTCCTTTTTCACAAACGTTTTCGCCTTTATTAAATAAATAAGACTTATGCTAATCAATCACAATGTAACATAAATAAGTAAGCTTTCTTTGTTGATATCTCTTTTGACCTTAAATATTAAATATATATATTCTAAATTATATTATATATTTTAGTATTTTTCATGTATGTATATTATTCCACCCTACCAAATATTTTATTCACTAGTTTTCATTTTCAAACCTCAACCCCACTTTCAAATTTCAATAATACCTCCATCTAGACGATTGCGACTCTTTTCAAAACTCTAGGTCATGTTTTCATACACATGAAGGAGCTTACACTTGAAGGCAAGAGAGAAGTCCACTCAAAGGGGACCACCAAAAGACTTTTGCAGCCACAAATAATGTTTGGCTGAATTTTTTAAGTAAAGAAGAACCCCGAATCTGAAGGAGCGTTCAACATGAAAGATGTAGCTCGTGATCTCAACTTTTAGCTCAAATTTTTTCAGAATTTTTGGAGTTATGAACACGGAGATATAATTTTTGTAGTGGACCCCAGTTTTCTCGTGTAATGGTGACACAGGCCATCCCCAATTTTCTTCCCTCTAGAATGGCTATGGTTCTACAAGTCTTCAAACATGATTACAAGAGACAAGGCTCTTTTAATGAGGTATTGGCAAGTCTAGAGTGATTCTATCACCATTTTTGGAGGATCCATCTTCATCAACAACTATCCACCTTTGACAATCTCCCTTGTAAATTTCTTACCTCTTTCTTCTCTCCCTAATAAGCTTATGTCTAGCCAAAGCTAGACTATTGTAAATATCTCCTATCCTCTACATCCTACCCACATTCTCTCATCTTCTCTCTCTATTGACTCTGGTATTTTAAATAATGAGGAGACAAGATGGGAGCCACAGTCACATGCACCCCATTTTCCTAGTCACCAAAGTGGGACACTCACCTCAAATAGAAATATTGCTAAATCCTCCCCTCCTTCCCTATATAAGGAGGCCATGAGAGCTCACTAAGGGGGAGAGCACACACACACACCTATCCATACACACTCTTGTGCTACATGCTTGTATCATGAACCCTAATCACATAATCACAACACCATCATCATCACCATCACCATGCACAAAAGATGAGCACCACACCTCCACACCACTTGTAATTAAGGGTTGAAGGCACAATTTCAAGAAGAAGAAGGGTGGACACACTCATGATATTCCTCACCATCAACTCCCATCTCTCCATTATGCCTCCTACGATCTTGTCCCCTTCTCATTTTCCTGCCATACGCTACCTATTGTATTCATCTTTTGCAAGCAATCAACACACTCCATCTTGGTGCCATACTTTGTGCCTCTTTGGATACATCTCATTGTGAGTATGGTATATGCTTGTTCCTTGTCTTTTTTCTTCTGCTTATGTAAAGGTGTGCGGATTCGCCACCATACACACACACACTCTCTCTCCCTCTCATATTCCTATCATCTTGCTACTTCCATCTTGAGGTGTGCGGATTCGCCACCTCTTGTATGATAAGTGAGCATACTCGCAAGTTTCCCCTACCTCATTATCTTCCTTACTAACATGCACAAGTAGCAAGCCCATTCTCACTCATTCACCACTCCTCTCACCTTATTCTCCGACCACCCCATTCCACATTTGGGCGTGGATCTTGAAATTGTTTTCCATGGAATGCTTCATTGTGTATATGTATGCGTCCTAGCCGCATATATTGCTAGGTGGTGCCCCTATTGTGTATCCCCCATGATGAGGCCATTGTGCATAATCTTGGTGTAGAGGCCACCAGGTCTATTTTTTCACTTCCGCCTCTCAACGGCACTGACAAAATTCTGCACAAAATGACGAAATTGCTTGTGCAGACCTGCATGTAGTGGAAACGAAGGCCGAAATGAGCCCGAATTAGAAATCTGAGCAGACTAATCTCTACGAGCTGTCCTGAAATTTTTGTCAACCTGGAACGCTTGCCAAAGCTCACTGAAATCAGAGAAAGTGAGCAGGCATGTGTTGGATCAGCTGGCGACTAAGCCCGGGAGGACGCAACCTGCTCTGATACCAATTGTTGGAATTAGGGTTGCAGAGAAACGCACACAGCTTGGAGAAGCTCAAGGCACACAATAGAGAGTGTGCTACTTAGTATGCAATGGAAAGATGCATATATACAATGCTCGGGGAAAGAAACCTCCTAAAGAGGGAAAAAATACCTCGGCGGTCCTAGTGTATTCATACACATCACTACCACATGTATATGGTAACAATGGGAAGGGCCATTCATTGTCAAAAAGCGATACGCCAATGGCAGCTACAAATTGATGGAAGTAGATGGTCAAATTCACAAGACCAGAGTCAATGGATGGAGGCTAAAAAGGTACTTCTTAAGGTTGGATCCGGAGTTCATGCTAGATATTTCAGAGGAGGACAGCCCTCCAACTCTGTTGCTAGATAATGAGAAGGAGAGCTAGAGGCATGAATGCCTCTAGCCAAAAGGGGAGGGCTAATGATGGCCGTCTTTCAAAGCTGTGGCGGCTGTGGAAACAAACCCCATTCGAGGAGCATGAATTTTTTTTTAAAAAAAACATTTTTTGTGGGTTCTTGCATGCTTCCACCTCCCTCCTTGACCAGCACTCACAGAGGGGGCTGCCAAGCATCACCACCCTCTCCCTCTCCTCCATTCTCTCTCTCTCTCTCTCTCTCTCTCTCTCTCTCTCTCTCTCTCTCTCTCTCTCTCTCTCTCTCTCTCTCTCTCTCTCTCTCTCTCTCTCTATCTATCTATCTATCTATCTATCTATCTATCTCTATCTCTATCTCTCTCTTCCCCCAGTCTGGCGCCACCCTCTCTCTCACTCTCCTCCATTACCACAAGCGGCCAAAATCTCTCTCTCTCTCTCTCTCTCTCTCTCTCTCTCTCTCTCTTTGTATCCTTCTAGAGATAATCGGTCTCTCTCCTATTTACCATACTGTAACCCTCGGGTATACTTTAACCCTTGGCAATTATTGACTTTCAAAATCTACCAATTGTACTCAGTATACCTTGCTCTCCTAATAAAAATTGCTATCTATTGTATGCCCCACCACATGGCTTACATGCATGAACTGCTACTTAGATAAAAGAGCCTTGTGGTTATTTGTTTCATAATTGGTTTGTACAAAAGGATTTAACCAATATTATGTGACTTTGGTCGACATGAGTGCCCTGATTATTCTGACGATCTGGATGTGGGTGGATGCATTTTCTTTTCTCCCCTTTCTGACGCTCTCTATTTTGGGATGGTGGAAGCATGGATACCACTTTGTACTTGGGGGAATCGGTGGTGATTAAAGACACTGTTGCTGCCGTGTGATCCTTTCCCGGATATAGGCCTGGCTAAGCAGGACTGGAGGAGATTGTGGTGCTATATAAGGTGAGCTACAAGCTCACTTGGTTTTCATTTTTCAAGTGTGTGTGTGTTCTCTCATTGTGTGTATACTCTATATTGGTTTCTTCATCGTACAAAGCTACACTTGGGGGTCTACAAAGCATGGCCCCTAGCAAGAAAAACGTGGTGGATACTACTAAGGTAAGGAGGAAATATTTTTTTTTGGTTCAAACATTTTTTATAATGTTTCAGGAAAGGCATGATATGTTCTCCCAAGGGGAGAGAATTTGGACTTATTGCTACAACAAGTGCTGGTGGTATTGAAAATGAATTTAATGAAGCTTGTAAGTTTGGGAATTGAGGGGGTTATTCTCGTACTACTGCTCTTTGGGTTCTTTTCTGATAAAAAGTGTTGTATGGATTTGTTTGGTTGGGGTTTTGGCTTGCCAACGGATTTGGTACCAACTACTGTTTGCATAGCTAACTAGCTATTGCTTTATGCGGCCCTATGTAGGGAAGTTTTTGTTGGTCTCGGGTGATACTAAGAGTTAGTATCCACTAGCTTGCATACTATGTATACGGGTGTTATGATTTCCTTTAGTATCCGCCAGCTTGTATACTATATATACAGGTGCTATGTATACAGGTGTTATGATTATTATGCATACAGGTGTTATGATTGCATACTATGTATCCAGGTAGTTTTGGATGTATTAAGACAGCCAGAGTCGTTGGTATTGATGACAAAATGGTAGTAATGATCAGCAATAGCTTCTCTTACTGCTCCTATTTTTGAGGTTTTAGTTAAGGCTTGACTTGATGATCAAGGCATTGACAAATGACGATTAAAACTCTTAATAATTCTATTCTGGTACTGGTCTTCTCAGACATCTAAAGGTAAGTATACTAGCTTGTCTCTGGCCGCAGCTAGCTTGCATAATATAATTATTATTTTTGAACCATTTGGCTTGCCTATATCTTAATGGGGTAGTCTCCCCCACCTTCTTTGCTGGGAAGATGAAAACATAATACTATACCTGCTATGAACTGGAGTATTGAGGTAAGGCCTTTTTTGCCTGGCTATGGATATATAGGATAGATGTTACATATGTGAACAAGTACTAGTTCTGGTCTTTTTCGGCCATTGGAAGGTAAGTGTATTTGTTGGTCTCGGGTGGCAGCTAGCTTTCAGAATTGGAGTATTTTTTTTGAATTGGATTGCTTGCATATCTCTTGATATGGTGG
The DNA here is from genome assembly GCF_014529385.1 of Adiantum capillus-veneris. Taxonomy (NCBI): domain Eukaryota; kingdom Viridiplantae; phylum Streptophyta; class Polypodiopsida; order Polypodiales; family Pteridaceae; genus Adiantum; species Adiantum capillus-veneris. Next base: position 130,291,833 of record NC_140946.1, on the reverse strand, counting down.
TGTTTTTTCCCCACCTTCTCTTTGCGGGGATGAGTAAACATGTTACTATAACTGCTCATAAGTTCATTCTACAAGCGAGAATATTGGAGGTAGATTTTCTTGGCCTGGCTATAGATAGATTAGCTAGATGTTTCATATAAACACAAGCTTGCATTTCAAAACATTGGTTCCAATTGGTGGCACCAATTATTGACCCGGATCAAGGTGGATTTTTGGTATGAATATAGGGCAATGAAATATGGGAAACTCTTTGTACGTGATGGTTTCTTACAATTGCTGCTCTTTTTACCAGACTCAAACATTTTTAGATGTAGCTTCATTTGAAAATAATGCTACATCTGGAACTGTGATATAGTATTCGGCCTAAATTTTGGTCGGGTTTGACCATATAACCAATCATTTTGGGAGGCTATTAATCGCCTATGTGCAGTCTCTTGTCCTCTTTATGGTATATAGGAGCTGTTGTTACTGATTCTGCTTCACACTTACTTCTCTTTTATATGGTATATATAATGTAATTGTTTGAGTGGGAGTTGTTTATTGCAATTACTCTTACCTACTGCTTGGTTTACCAACAACTAAACTATCCAGTTGGTGCTTCATATGCGGATGATGCTATAGTTGTGACTATTGTATTATATTCGTCTCGGTCTTAGGTATGGTTATTGGAGATAGAATTTCTTTTACTACTTTTTTGTTGAGAAAAATAGTTATGTTGCATGTATACATTTGGTCGAGGCTTGCCTTGCCGTTGCTAGATACCAGCGGGAATCTCTTACTGATGCTCCTCTAGTTCTGGCTTTTTCAGCCATGCGAAGTTTTACTACAAACTGGAGTATTTGGGAAAATACTTTTGGCTTGGAGGTGAGTATTACAGTTTCTCTTACATGTTACTCAGTTTACCAACAGCAGCAGCAGTTATGTAGAGATGGGATTTATTTTGTCAATGATGTTGTATCTGGGACTGATATACAATTTTCAGGCCCCGAATTTGCTTGGGTGTGACCATATATCCGGTCATTATGTGTTGGTATAAACCACCTGTGGGCTTTCTCTTGTCCTTGTATGGTATATAGGACTATTGTAAAGTATTCGGCCCAGGATATAGTGTGTGTTGACCTTATATCTGGTCTTTTTTGCTAGTATTAACTAGCTTTCCACTTCTCCTCTGTATAGTTTGTATAAACCTTATGTCTACTTGGATATGGTCGAGAAGCTGATGGGATTTCCACTAGTTTATCTGGTATGGAATAATGAGTGATTGGTTCTAATGGTGTTTGCAAAACAAGTGGGTAATGGGCTCACACTGTTGATCGAAAAAGTATCTCTTCAAGTGCTTGTCCTTGAAATATTCTCTAAATTCCATTTGCTTTGGTGTTCGCTCTTCATCTGGGATGTATGGTCTCCTTTATCGGCCTAGACTTGGATCTCACATAAATTTAACATAATTGGCTATTCGGTGGTAATTACCTGGAGGAAGATATAACTAAAAATCTCTTTTATTTTGCAAAACAAAGAAAAGTTTACATAGAACTTTGACTTTAATAAATACATTGAATTAATTTTCTAAAGAAAGTCTTCTGGAAACTGATGGGGTTAAGGAAGTATAAATTTCTTTTAGCTGATTATGTATGTCAATTAAGGAAATTTTTAGGCTCTATTTCACATTTGAATTTTGATATTAAACTTTCAATTGGAAGGAATACTGTACATTTTGAAAAATTTAAACCCAACACTTTGATGATTTGTTTCTAGAAATCATGGCCTTTAAGAAGGCTATTACACATCATTTTCATTTAAACAACATAGTTTTCTTCTTAAGTTAGTACCAAGGTGACATGGATGACAACTAGGTCACCCCAGTTACTTGTTATGCAGTTTAAAAACTAACGAATAGTTTGTTTTCTTAATGTGGATGCAGATGAGGATGTCCTTTCCTTGGCTGTTGTTTGAGAAGTTGGAATGCTTCTCACTTATACTGTCTCACTAATCAGGACCTTCTTACCCTATTATGGCATGATATCGAGATGTATCTGTTTGGATTTTCAGTCGAAGGAATACATGATTTGATACTTTGAACTGTAGACCTTGGTCTTTATAGTTTTTCTCATGTGTTATGTATATTGATAATAGTTTAAGCTCTCTCTGTCTATCTATCTCTCTCTCTCTCTCTCTCTCTCTCTCTCTCTCTCTCTCTCTCTCTCTCTCTCTCTCTCTCTCTCTCTAAGTTAAGACACAAACACCATATATGCTCCTACTTCTTGAGTCGGGATCTCTTCCAATTGAGGTTATGGGCATGGAAAGGGTTGTGGAGTACATGATAAAGATGCATCAAAACCCCTCACATCGACTTCCTACAATTGCATGGGAAGCAAGCAAAAAAGTTCAAAAGACGCATAAAAGCAAGATCTTGAGCACGGGATGGATGCAAGACATAAAGAAGTGGTTTGGGAGATGGGATGCATTACACTTGCTACATGATGCTTCAAATGACTCTCAAGTGAATGAAGCTTTTCTACAACGCCAATGTATTACGGCTTGGGAGAAATCCGGTGGGTCACGCTTCATACATTACACCACCTATATTGCCCCCAACTACAAAACCATGTTCTTCGCTGAGAGAGGAAACCGTACTCACACTTACATGCTTGAGCCTATTCCCTTGTCCGCGATACGCACTATCGCAGCAATTCGGCTTAGCTCCCATTTCCTTCGATGCGAGATAGGGCGTTGGGGCAATGGAGAAGAGTCAAATCGATTGTGCACATTATGCTCACTGCAAGTTCGAGAGTCTGAGTACCACACACTACTAGAGTGCTCAGCTTTTGATCACATCCGAACTTGCTTCTCTCACATTTTCAGCCATAACTTAGACCTACACACTTTCCTCTCCCAGCCAAAGTGTGGGCTCTCCATTGCGACTCTCATCACTACAATTTTGGAGCATCGAGAGTCACTCATCAGCCATACACATACTACATCACATGTAACTTTGGTCCCATAGGTCATATTTGACCTCCGAGGACGATAATAAAATCTATCTATCTATCTATCTATCTCTCTCTCTCTCTCTCTCTCTCTCTCTCTCTCTCTCTCTCTCTCAACACACACCAAACACTCTCACCCACACAAACTTCTACACACACACACCCTCAGCCTCTCTCTCCCCATCACCCACTCTCTCTCCATCTCTCTCTCTCTCTCAGCCTTGTTCTCTGTGTTGAAAATCTCTCTCTCTCTCTCTCTCTCTCTCTCTCTCTCTCTCTCTCTCTCTCTCTCTCTCTCTCTCTCTCTCTCTCTCTCTCTGCAAAATATATCTCCCTCTCTCTTACCATACACTCATACAGACTCTCTTTCCCCATACACACACACACAAGCACCTACACACTCACACAGTTACATACACGCACACTCACATACACACACATACTGACACTACACGCATACATACACACACACACATTGAAACAAGCACACGCACGCCATACGCACGTACAAGAAGAAAGACTGGAGAAACTTGACACGGACGCCCAAAGCAACGAAGACAAATAGACCAAGAACACGGGATGGCGACCATTATTCAAAGAAAGACGCCGAAGCCATACCCCGGCCAGCGGGCCCCGAAAGTGACGAACGTGCTACACCAACGCACCAGCAAAGCCCGCATTCATCGGCATCTTGTCCACGACGCATCTCCGCAGTAAACATCCGTAGGGTAATCTGCTTTTCTTTTTTCAAGCCAAAACCTTGTATAAAAAACATTTGTATATGCCACCTCTCTCTAGGTGATGGTCACAAAAGCCCACCTAAGAGATACCATTTTAAAATTCTTCTAAAATAGTGCAAGGTTCAACCATCTGGGACCCGACTCCTTGCTTTGTCTCTCTTGATTAGGGCCCTAACCTAATCAGATTATCTGAATGCAACCTGCACCTATAAAAGAACACTGAGAGGTCACTATCAAGGGCAACGCTCGGGGGTTAGCACTTGAGAAGGAAGCCATGCACACACACTTACTGGGTCGTCACACACAAGAGTAGCATCTCCGTGTATATGGAATTTTTCCTAGAGAACGCACTATAGTCTCTCTCTCTCTCTCTCTCTCTCTCTCTCTCTCTCTCTCTCTCTCTCTCTCTCTCCATGGTCTCCATCTTGTTGAAGCTAAGTTTTCTATAAATACCACTTTGAATCAACATTTCCCTCACATCCTGAGGGGTTTTCATCATCTACGTCTCTCTCTCTCTCTCTCTCTCTCTCTCTCTCTCTCTCTATATATATATATATATATATATCTACGGTGTGCTGTATTAGTGTTATTTTGATCACTGTTGTTCGTGTCCTATCCGCTCAAAGCTAGGTGGTGCCCCCTATTTACTCCACGGGTTCGGCTTGCACGGTCCTGGCGTAGAGGCCGCTGGGGTCCATTTTGCGCTTGCGCTTGTCACGATGAACAACCCAACCTTCATGGAAAACTTAACGACCTCTCTTCTTAAGCAAGAAAAGAGAAACCAATAGCTCTGATACCAATGTAACAGAATATGCCTAATAAGATGAATTGTAGTGGAATTGAAGTAACAATAGTGAGAATTTCCTTAAGAGGATTCTTAATGAACATAAGGAGAGTACTTGATTAAAGGTAGAAAAATAAGCATTATACCTAGTTAGCTTGGCATGAACAATACTTGCAAAAGAGAAAGAGAGAATTAGAGAAATTGACTACATTTGAGGACCGGATTTACTTGGAGTCAGTCCCCCTCCAAAGGGCTTTTGTATTATAGATTCTCCCTTGAAGAGAGATGGTATAATACATGCTTTGTGTTCCTTGAGACCTTGTTGATACCATGAAGATGGTAATCTTGATGCACCAATATTATGCCCGTAACTAACTTGCAAAAACAATAACTTGTCCCCGGCCTCAATCCCAAGACCTCAAACACCTTCAAAGGTGGAGAGAGCTAGCAGGGAGTGAGGAAGATGAAGAGAAGAAGATGTATCTCAACGAGAAAGAAGTAGTCTCCTCACATATAATCACTCTTAGAGAATACCTTAGCATAGTGATAATGAAGATGAAGAGATTGATAAGCATTGCTTTGAGCATAACTCTTAGTTGGATTTGCATTCCATACCCAAGGGGTGTTGGTGTAGGATCTCCACTTCTCAAACTTGGAGAAGGAGATGACTTGTGTGCACAACACACAATGGGGGAGTGTGTGTGTCGCTTGTGGAGTATGTGTGTGTGTGTGTGTGTGTGTGTGTGTGTGTGTGTGTGTGTGTGTGTGTGTGTGTGTGAGAGAGAGAGAGAGAGAGAGAGAGAGGATTTGATTTTTGCTACTTTATTCTTGCTACAAGCCTATTGGTTCAAGCCTTGGGCTAGCCAATGAATGGCTCTAGTCATAACAAGAAAGGGGTGTAGCATTTGGACAAGTGTCCTCTTTTCCCCCTTTGAGAGAAAGATCTTAATTATTTAATTGTAGCATTTGGACAAGTGTCCTCTTTTTCCCCTTTGAGAGAAAGATCTTAATTATTTAATTGAATATAAATTCTCATTGGACTTTCCTATAGGTCATCCAATAGGATTCAGACATGTTATGAGGGCAATATTTCTAGGGGCCTGACATGTGGCCTTAATGCCTCTTGAGTTTTGGGCTTGCCTTGAGTGTGTATGTGTCAGTGTTCTCTCTCATGCCCCTACCTTTAGGGCTCATCTTTGACTTGAATACCTCAAGCACCTTGGTCATCAAGCAGGACAAGCACCTCAAGCACCTTAGTCATCAAGCACGACAAGCACTTCAAGCACCTTAGTCATCAAGCATGACAAGCACCTCAAGCACCTTAGTCATTAAGCACGACAAGCACCTCAAGCACATGCCTAGTTTGCCTAAGGTCTGAAGTACCTAAAGGTCCTCGGTCTAAGGACTTTTAACACTAACCTTTGGATGTAACCATCTCTCCTCTTGGTCCCCTACTATTGAGATAAGTTTAGAAGCACTTATTTCACAGTGCTCTTTGGTAGACCATCTCCTTTTGGACCCCTATTGAGATGCAACCATCTCTCATTTTGGTTTCCTCGAGATAGGTCTAGAAGCACATATCTATATCCTAACTCTTCTTCCCCTTTTATCTTCCTATATTAAATGATCAGTTTAATGTGAGAAAATCATTTGGTAAAGTTAGATATTAGATTTTATGACACAACGGAGCACTTCTCTCTGTTTTTGTTGAAGTAATTCTCTCTCTCTTACGGACAACATCACCTTGGCGGAACGCTTGTCTCTGTTTGCTAGAAGTTGAATTCAAAGAGTAATTAATTTAACATTGTCCTCGTTGCATTGTCTTTGAGTATCGAAAGCACAAATTGGAGCTCGCCCACAAGCTCGACTACAAGAATCATCTCTCTCTCTCTCTCTCTCTCTCTCTCTCTCTCTCTCTCTCTCTCTCTCTCTCTCTCTCTCTCTCTCTCTCTCTCTCTCTCTCTCTCACACACACACACACACACACACACACAAACGCCAATGGTAGTGCCTGAAGGTGAGAAACGACAAGACTGGCAAGATTCTCTCTCTCTCTCTCTCTCTCTCTCTCTCTCTCTCTCTCTCTCTCTCTCTCTCTCTCTCTCTCTCTCATGCGTGCACGCGCGCACACACACACGCGCGCGCACGTGCACCGGCACACAACACACACATATGCACGCACGCACACTCAAGCATCAATAGGTATTGCTTGCTATAATTTGCAACCCAATCGTAGGTTTGGAGTTTAGCTTGCATTTTTTTATAAAAAAACCTCAAGCAGCACTAGCGATATTGCTAGTGCTTGAGGTTTTTTATTTTTTAAAAGAATCTCTGAAGCGCTCTCTCTCCATCCCCCTAGCGCTCACCCTACCCCCTCTCTCTCTCTCTCTCTCTCTCTCTCTCTCTCTCTCTCTCTCAGACAACTTCACCTTGGAGGGTCCCTTCTCAGATATGAATGAGCAATCGACCCACTTCTCTCTTCAATCCCTCTCTCTCTTTCTCTCTCTGGCAGACAATTTCACGTAGGCACCTTCACCTCAAGGGTCCACTTCACAAGTATGAGCTCTCAACTAACTTCTCTCTATTCGTTTCACAAGGTTAACAAACCATTGCAATTGATTGCTTGATCGTAGCGCTCTACTTTAACTGGCCTCATTTTAAAAACATTAAAGCTCAAGCACTAGAGATATCGCTAGTGCTTGAGTTTTTTTTAAAGAACTCTTGAAGCGGTCTGAGGGGCTCTTTCTCTATCCGTCCTTGCTCCATGTTAGCTCTCACCAACCCTATCACAGAAGAGTCTCGTGCATGAAATTGTAGGTCTTTGGGCTACAAGAGCTTCTCCTTGCTTAAGACGGTGGTTGTTGGCTCACGAGTTATCGTTCATCTCCTAAGCCCTACTTACTTGTGGCGCCTTGCGGTGTTGATGAGTTGCAACCCTTCATATAGCCGTATTAAGTATTGGGGCCTTGATACATTTTCAACTTTTGTGTTGGTACTTGCTTTGAGGTGCACTCTCATGAGTTGTGACCCATTATTGTGAGCCTTAGCTTTAAAGATTCGCTATCTCTATTTTCTCCCTTAGCTAAAGTACCTTTGCCTTTTTTGTGCCTTTCTTTTTCCTTGAGATGGTAGGGTAAAGGTCCCGATAAAAGGACGCCATAGAAGTAGGAAAATTCTTAAGTACAAAGGAGAGGTAAAGGTCAAACAAAGCTCCAAGAGTACTTGGACAGTGTGAATGAAGTGAGCATCGTGGATTGGTCGAGACAGTGGTTCAAACCTCGCGAGAGCACGTCCTTCTTTTGGAGCATGTCAGTCTTCATCTACTGGGGCCCTCTTTTTTTACACAATGAAACAAAAATTACCATCGCAACCCCTTTTTGATTCGCTGCTTCCATTATCGTCTTTTGCTGCAAATTATTGGTATTCTTAGCATTGATCTACTCTTTTCAGCGCTCAAAATCTTGAAGTATAGCCCGAGATTGAGGCATTTCAATCCCAATGTCCTTAACTTGGCTCCTCTACCCTACTACTACCGATTGAGATCCATAATTCATTTCCTGTTGAGATTAGAGTTTGACATCTTGGGTCGAAAATTGAAAAATACAGTTTCTACAAAAAAACACTAGTTCTCTGCTAGAGTGATAGAGCCTTAACTTTTTCATGCTTGATGATTGCCAATGTATATTTATAGTATGAAGTCCTAGCACACTAGATATAGAGCCATTCAGACACCAGAATCTCCAAATTTGGGCCACGAAGTAAAAAACTTTGTTTCTATTAAAAACTGTTAGTCCTCTACTAGAGTGATCGAGTCGTAAATTTTTTCATGTTTGATGGTTGTTGATATATGTACCTAGTACAAAGATCTACATCAGATATGAAGCCATTCGGACATCAAAATCTTCAAATTTGAGTCAGAAAGTAAAGAACGTCATTTTTGCTTTAAAAAACGCCAATCCTTTGCGAAAGTGATCGAGTCAAAACTTTTTCACGTTTGATGGTTGTTGATGTATATACATAGTACAAAATCCTAACTCACCAGATATGAAGATATTTGGCTAGCATATATTCTAAATTTGGATCAAAAATGGAAAAGCACAGTTTTTACAAAAAAGCGCCAGTTCTCTGCTAGAGTGATCGAGTCATAATTTTTTTAGTGCTTTATGATTATTGATGTATATATATATATATAGTAAAAAGTTCTAGCACACTAGATATGAAGCCATTCTTGAGAGAAAAAGAGACCAATAGAGAGAGGGATAGAGGGACAGGGGAGTTAGAAGTAGAGAGAGGGGGAGAGAGGAGTTAGCAATAGAGAGAGAGAGAGTGTCAGGGAGAGGAAAAGAGGGACTAAGAGAGGGAGAAGGAGAGAGAGAGAGAGAGAGAGAGAGAGAGAGAGAGAGAGAGAGAGACAAGAAGGGGAGTGGGAGAGATAGTGGAAGATGGGAGTGAGAGGTAGAGTGCGGGGAAGAAAGAGGAAGACAAAGAGTAAAAGAGGGTGGGAGAGGGGAGTAAGAGAGGTAGAGAGAGGAAGAGGGCTCTAAAGGGGAAGAGTTAGATATAGAAAGAGAGGGAGAAGGAAGGGGAGAGAAGTATTTTATATATATATATATATATATATACACACACACACACACACATATATATATATATATATATAGAGAGAGAGAGAGAGAGAGAGATTTTATTATTGTCCTCGGAGGTCAAGTATGACCTATGGGACCAAAGTTACATGTGATGTAGTATGCGTATGGCTGATGAGTGACTCTCGATGCTCCAAAATTGTGGTGATGAGAGTCGCAGTGGCATTAGGAAAAGTTTGGATACAAAAATGGGCCTTGTAAGAAATGCCAGGTCAGCTTAGAGAGAGATAATAAAAAGTCCCTAATTTCATTTTTGATATTCACTTTCAAAAAAACTCGGATATCAGATTTGGGGGGTACGTTTATTAAAACTCTCAAAAAGTGCTCAGAAAATGATAACATACAACGGCTCCGAATTGAATGCCGATTATCTCAATCTTTTGGATTTTTCAAAACTAAGATTTGGCGCTCAACGAGGTGCATTGAATGTTATTCTTCTCCTCAGTTTCGCATCTCTCTTGCTTTTCGCCCGTGTGCAGTCTCTTCCCTTGAGCGCTCTTCCATTTGCTCCACTCTTGCGCTCTCCTCTGTTTTGAGCTTTCTCATTCACCAAGTCGTCTCAACGTCATTATCATCTTCACACAGAATTCAGACGAGGAGTCAAAACGATGTGTATCATATGCATATCGAACTGTCCAGAGAATACGAGCCCCTCTAGAAGAAGAATAAGCGAGGCTGCATCCTTTCCGAAGCTTCAAAAGAGAACTTCAGACTTCAAGGTAAAAAAAGCGTCGTCTTTGGGTGGATGGCAGGATGTATCCTGAGCATCTTGTCACCAACTCAACTCCACCGTTCAGAAACATAACGTCATTGCTGAACTATGTAGGAGACGGTTATTCTGGTTTATATGGCTACACCAAGCATTTGGCGGCCAGAAATGATATTCTTAAGCTTGAGAGAGACCTTGCACACAAAGAAAACTTTTGCTTGAAGCAAACTGTGAAAGAGTACGCTCAGCAACTGAAAGGCAAGGATGAAAGCATCACGCAGCTCACGCAGGATCTCAGAGAAAAAAATATTGTCTTGGGTCCTCGGTTAAGAGAACGACGCTTACGAGACATTGAACAGCTGAATGTTGGTTCTGGGGGTTTGAAGAAGAGGGTTAAAGCAATCAAGTAAGAATATTATCATTCAAGCAGGTTTAATTCATCTTTACATTTGTAGTTTTATGTCTTACTTTTCATATTTATGCTTAGATCGTTGCTACATCCTCAGTCAAATATTGACAGTAACACACCAACTTCTTCAATTCCTTATGGTCTCATACTAAAACGCAAAGATGTCGCCGGAATTTTGGATGATAAGCGCTACTGCAAGATTGTTGCTAAGCAACTTGACACTCTTTTGAAACAGAATCAACTCCAAGCACGTGATGTTCAGTCAATTCTGGATGAAGCCGGAATATCTAACAAAGGTTATTCTGCAATTTTTAGGTATGTCTGGTGTTTGAATCAATTGTCTTCACCTGTCAAATCAAATGTCTGCAATTTTTTGGTATATTGGGTATGTGTAGCATTTGAAAACTTGGAAATAGTCCATTTACTTAATTTTGTGTTTACAAAACTATGCAGCAACAAAGTAAGAAGTTCAATCTCAAGCACACGTTGCTGCCAAATCCTTTCTCCATTCGAAAGATAAGACTGGAGGTCAACCAGGAAGTGCTTCAGGCACTCCTTTTCACATTGAAGCAATGTACAGATCACCATCAGCAGAGGAAGTGGTCTATGACAAATACAATAATATATTTTATGATTTAGTAGCTTTGCAGACATATATTGTTCAATTGTTGGAGGTTTCTCAAGAGGAATGCGATGGAGTTTTGAAGTTTGTGCTTAAACTGGATGAGTGTGAGCTAGTGAAAGAGACAAAGGTTGAGCGTGTCACAATAACACTTATGAATAGAGCATTAGATGAAAGCATTGCTTCAAACGACCCTAGAAACTTTAGCGTGCAATCCGAAAACAATATTTTCTTATTAGCCACATTCAAGATTTGATATCAACAAGTTTTTGCTTAAAAAAATGGTTAGACATGTTTCATTTGATTGGTTTGGTTTTCCCATTTCAGGTGCCTGCAGAGAATTTCGATATTCTTAATTGAGTTTTCCATCAAACAAGTATTCCTGAAGTCATAAGCAAACAGAGAAATGAAAAGACACTCGATGTATTAGGCATGGGTTCATACACAGTAGAGTGGCATATGGCTGGAGATCTCAAAACCCTAAAGTGTATGTACAAGATCTCAAAAGGAGCAACAAGTAAAAGCCCTTGTTTGTATTGCATGGGAGGAGTCATTTGTCTTGACAAAAGAAATTGGAGGAGAGCACCAGACAGGCACTTGCAGGACCTTAACTTCTGCCCAGTGTTGGATATTCCACTATCCAGAGTACATATTTGCATGATGCATGCACTCTGCAGAGTCATTAAGAAACTTATGTTTTTGTACATTTGTTTTTCTTGGACCACTCGGCCAGCATTAGCAAAACAAAGGGCTATATTATCATTGGATACAGTTTTCTCAGATATGGGCTTGCATGGAGGACATGTGAAAATAGAGTAGGACAAGAAGAGGTCTAAGAATGGTCGAGATGTGCCAAAGAAGTTGTCTATAGGTGGTGTGAAAGCCCGTCTCTTCTTGTCGATGCCACCAAGTGGCAGACAACTCAAAAGCCAAAGTGCTCAGGAAAGGTTGACATTGAGATACAACCGGTAGAGAAACTTGCACAATGCGGTGGTTGACCACGCAGACAATGGTGCAGCAAGGACTCGCAAAGCGAACGTGTGGAAAAGTTTGGATTCCATATTCAAGTTTTGTGAGCTCAATACTTGGAGAGATACTGACTATACATTGTTTCAAGACGCTCTGGAGACCTTCCACAGGTCTTTCATAGCTACATGGACAAATCAACACATAACTCATTACATGGTATATTACATTATTTGATAAAATTGTGATTATATATTTACATATAAACAATAGGCTGGTCTTTTTTGCAGCATATCATATGAAACCACATGCCTTGGTTTGCTAGGCAATATGGTAGCTTGGCTATATGGTCTACACAAGGTATGGAGAAAACTCACTACCAAGCCCATACTGGCTATTTCATCCACACTCGTCACGGAGTTGGTGCAAACAAAGCCAACAGTTTGGAGGAACTATATCAATGGACTTATCAAAAACTTATGCATAGAACACACCGAAAGGAATGTGTCAAAGATAGTCAGATTGGCCAAGCAATGAGATTAGCAAGCAAACGACAGAAGAAGGAAATATGGGAAGCATCTTCTGTGGCATCGTGACATGCAGAGTGGCGACTTCAAAAAGAACGCATTGGAAAAACTTGAACAACTCCGACCCAAGTTTTTTGAGACTTCCTAAAGATAGCACATTGTAACACAATATAATTTTTTGTGCCAAGAGAAGACAATCAGTCACAAAAGTGAGAAACATAATGTACTCAATGTTTTGATAGAAAATGTACCATTTTTTGGCATTGACAATATACATTGGAGCTTCTCTATTCTTCATCTTCGTCAGGAAAAGTTACAAAATATTCTGGCCTTTTTGCCTGTTGTGTGTTATCGTCTTCTTCTTGCCTTGGTCTTTTGCAACCTAGTCCTACAGGTTTGTTTGTCGACAGTACATTTGTCTCCACCTCAACAGCCACAAGAGAAATTTCTTCAGTAGGCAGATGCACAATTGGTTGTTTGTTGTGAAACATAGCATGCTTGTCATACTCTAGTAATTGCATAGGGTTACATATTCTGCATGCCAAACCATATGCTGCTTGGGTCAAAAAATAGTGACTACGCAAACCATACATTCCTGGCCCTTGGCCAAACATATACAATGCGGCCTTTTTTTCTAAAAGCATTATTTTATCTGCGTTCCACCTAATGAAGGCCCCTCCTAAATATCTTGAAAGTGTCTTCAACGTCATCAAGGGTAGCTCCGCGTTGTCATTGGAGAAGGACGAATGGAAGACCAAAAAACTCGGATACTTAAGATTCTTTAAGTATTGGCCGAGAGAGGAATTCTTCCCTAAATCTCCCATGCCTCGTCCACGAGGGCGAGGAATGAAGGTATCATCATAGACCACCAACTGCAAAAAATTAAAGTTATGAAATGAGATAAGTAGAAACCAAAAAGGTAAGGCAAAAAAAAAAAATTACCTTCTGGTTTTCATCTTCCTCAAGTAAGTCCTCATTCCATAGGTTGATTCTGCCCTGACCTCTAGTGGGCGCATTGGAGGTTGAGGCCAAAGATGATGAAGAAGTGCTTGCCTTACCCATTTCTTCAATCCCTAGCTTTTTTTGCACTTCCATGAACTGCTTTTCTGTTGGAAGCGTGCGCTCATACCTAGCAACATCATTGTAAATCATCACAAGTGCACTTGCGGGGTCAACGAACTCATCCTCATTTACATGGGCATCTATAACAGAATACTTGTTGTGCTCAGGGTCAATGACAGCATCCTCCTCTTCGCGATTATGTGCCACAATGGCAAGGCAATAGTCTTCTCGAAGGTCAAAAAGCTCCATAATGTCGTTAAGCATGACATACTGCAAATCACCAATAGGTATGGTAGGTAGAACACTAGTAGGCAAAGCACCCTCCTGAAGCTGGACTCCCTCTGAAACCTGCAAGGCAAGGCTTCCCTGAGACTTGGACTCTTGACCCTTCCCAGTTTGATCCTCTAGCGAGGCCTCTGCAGCATCAACATGCTCATCCAAAATTAAATGCAAATATAAAATAAAACATGCATAATATTCAGCCACTCGACACTTGCGGTTATGAAGTGTACACTTGTAGTCTGTTATCCGCAAGTGCACTGGCAGCTTAAGGCAACTCCTAGAAAATATGTGTTTCTTGGAGGAGTCCGAATTGATATCCTTCATGTGAACAAAACGAACTCCTTGTATCTCGACAGTGCCATCGGACGTTTGCTGCTGGTAGGTCTGCTCAAAACCTGATAGGTAATGTTGCGCCGAGACAATCCACTCATGCAAAGAAAAATATGGATTGAACATCGGCCTGATCTCTGTCTCGCTGTTGAAGCCCAATGCGGTATAGAAAATGAGATAGTTTTTCTTGGGGGGCATCCTGAGAGCAAGGCACTTCCTCCTCTGTTTCAACATTGAAGGGGTCCATAACGGAAATTCAAAAGCGAAGATAGACGAGAGAGCACAACATCCAAACAAAGGGCAAATGGGGGAGCAAGTCATATTTATAGGACTCCCGAGGACATTGATAACATCGATTGACGTGCATCATGCGACCGCCGTGCATCATGCAGTCGCCGTGATGATTACGCCACGTGTCAGCGGCCGTCGAACGGTCGCGCCATAATGCGAAACTGGTGTCGCCACTCCACAAAAGCACTTCTATCGCGTTTTGGCGTGACAGCTTCTTGTCACGTCATAACGCGATACGGCCAATCGAGAGTACTCAGGAACGCCCCGTATCGTGTTGTGACGCGACACCTTTTTGTCGCGCCATAGCACGATACTTGTGGTCAAACTAATCAGGACCTTACTTATCGCGTTTTGACGCGACACCTTTTTGTTGCGCCACAGCACGATACTTGTGGTCAAACTAATCGGGACCTTACTTATCGCATTTTGACGCGACAACATTTTGTCTTGCCACAACGCGAACACTGCAATTCGGAACCATCAGGGTCCGCCTCCTCGCGTTGTGCCGCGACATACCGTTGTTGCTAGGGCAACCCGTTGGGGCGCTTCTTTCCTCGTCGTGCGACACCGCGAATAGGCAGTGCCACTAATTCGGCACCACCAATATCACGTTGAGTCGGCATGTGCCATGTGGCGCGTAATCATTATGCTCACACGCTTCCCGTCATATATCGCAATGTCATGATTAATGCAGCCGCCTCTTCTCATGATTAAGATGTGATTATACTTATTCCGCTAATATAAACACCCCCCCCCCCCCCCCCCCGCCCCCTCTTTTTCTCATCGTTTTTTCCGAAGTGTCTCTAGTCACTCTATGTTTTTACCCACATCCAGATTTCCACATTTCCTCGCATTCTCCTCGTTCAGGTCATGGCCCGCACAAAGCAAACAGTAAGGATGGTTTATCCTGGCCAATCTAGTCCGCAGGGCTAGGCTAGCTCGTCTGCAGTGCAACCGTCAACATCGCAGGTGATTCCGAGCAAGACCATGCCGCAGTTACGGGCAACAATGCAAAGAAGAAGATACGAGCAGAATAAGAGCGTTCTACTCAAACTTCGTAAGCTCCAAAAGCACATTTCATTGGCAATACCTAAACTGCCATTCCAGAGAGTTGTTTGCGAGATTTGCGAGCAGCACAACCTGAATTTCCGGTGGTCTCGTGCAATGGGGTGCTTGCACGAGGCCGCCGAGGATTGTTTTGTAGAGCTTTTCCAGGACAGCTACATTCTCTCGACCCACACCCATAGGACAACACTGATGCCGGTCTCCGAGACATCAACACACTTCGCCTTCTCAGGTTTAGGTATGACAAAACAATATCGCATGCCGGTATTTCAGACCGAAAGATGGACAATATTCTTAGAATATCACCTATTGACAAGGTCAAAGTTCATGAAGTGTCTACACAAACTCATTGATACAGCACCCGTCTCAACACTGAGCGGGACACAACAGAAGACGATAGTGAAAGATTGAAGAAGTTACGCCTTGAGATGATGAAGGAACAAATGGTAGATGCCATCAGCGACGCCAACGCTGATGATTTGTCATTGTTGTTTCCCTATTTCCATGTTGGCCTTCCTCTGTGGGGACGCATTCTGTATTTTCCCTATCACATCCACGAGATTGCAATTTTACATAACCGAACGAGGGAACTCACAGACTCAATCATCAATTGCTTGCTTTGGTGCGTGCTATTCTTTTTTTCACAATAAATTTTTTTAATATATTGAATTTTGTATGACACGAATTTCTTTACAGTTTTGTAGTTTCAAATTTGCCTTGGAATATGCAAAATGATGTCGCCGTCCTTGACTCAAACCTCTCGGACGTTTTGACGGCCGAGAATACATCTTTAGTGGAGTAGTTGACTAGTTTCAGTCAGTGAACATGGAGACGGCAAAATTTTTTGTTTTGTCTTATCATGAAGGGTACGCAATGTTTTCAATAGTAAAAGTATTTTATCTTGAACTCTAATTTGTTGTGATGACATATGTTTTGCTTATGTTTATTTGTAACAGTGCTCATTGGAGTCTTGTTCTCTTACACCTTGAACGAAACCGGTGCTACCTTGCTAATTCAGCCCATGGATTTCATGGTGAAGTACGTAGGTAAGAGGTTTTGTATTTTGTTCGACATCGCATAGAATTTTGTTAAAAGTTGCTTATGAAATTTAATTGTATTTTGTGCAGATCTTTTCGGAAGCTTGTGTCTACTCTTGAAGCTTTAACACAAGAGCAGATATATGATAATCTTACGATTATTAGTTGCAAAGTCCCTAAGCAGGACGATGCCTACTCTTGTGGATGGAGGGTTTTAACCAATGTATCTTAATAAGTTAGTAGCTAAGTTAATAAACATGATGTTCTTAACGCGGGTAAGAAATTTTGCAGATTATTCAAAGGCTGATGTTTCTTCATTTAGAAATAGAATGATTGAAAACTTGATCGATTGCGCGACCATGCGTCCAGACGGAGCACGTGATGCTTTTGTCCCTCCAGCACCAAGGCCCGCGCCTAGGCCTCCGCTGATAAGATACCCCTTGTCTGCCATACCAACACAAGCACATATCAATATCTCCCCAGATGCCTCCCCAACCCAAGCTCCCACCAGCTCTCGTCCTCAAGAAACAGCTCCAGAACCCTCAAACCCCCCACCCAGCACCTCTCCTACTCATGAAGCAGCTCCAGAGCCCCCAAACCCCCCGCCCAACACCTCTCCTACTCATGAAGTAGCTCCAGAGCCCCCAAACCACCAAGCCACCACCTCTCCTCAACCTCAACCAACAGCCCCCACATCACCGCACGCACAAGATTAGAAAGAGATTATGAAATGTACTTTTGACAAATTGATTACAAGCAATGGATCGAAATTTGACTTTTGTTTTGATTATGGTTCAAAGTTTACAAAATGCTGTGTATAGCTTTCCAAAAAAATGGGAGAGTGAGGATCCAATGGTGTTTGGTAATGTAGAGAGCTGCCTTTGTCGAGTAATCTTTGAGAATAGTATTTGAATCATTGTGTACAGTTAGTTCACTATTTCAAGTCTGTCCCTGGTAATATGTGCACAAAGAGTCGTATTTTCTTGTCTGTGAGGTACCTGCAATGCAACGTACGCGATAAGACATTGGGATACATGAGCACGATAGAAACATTAACGTATAAAAGTAATACATGTAGCTTAGTACCTTTTGCATGTTACACTTGAAAACAAATTTTGAAGGCAAATTGAGATCGGACTCATTTAACAGATCCCTTCGAACCTGTCTTAAAGTGACATTTGATCTGACCACAACAACTGTAAGCAAATAATTTGAAAACCATATCTCGATGGACATCAAGGGATTAAAAGCATTGTCACTTAAATCTTCATCCATAGCTACCAACTGACCATTCACTCGATGCCACCTCATGTAGTAGAAAGAAACTATAAAATTCAGTGATGCTATCATACACTTGCACACAACCGAGCGCTTGTCAACTTTGCATAAAATTCCTTCAGAATCACTGACATCCCAACTATCATCCAAAAAATCAAGGCAAGTTTGGGATTTGCAGATGAACATGGTTTCTGTTTTTCTAACCTCCTCACGTGGAAGAAATCTATAAAGATATGTAATGGCATAAATAGACTGACTTGTACTTTCCTGCTTGCAATGTTTGGTCGCAAACACTTCAAAATTTTCTGATGAAGCTTGAGTCTAAAACACTCAGAGGTTCTGAAGTTGGAACTGGCCACTTTGGGGAATCTTGTTGGGGAAGAGGGAAAGGTTTCAAAGTGCCAAATCCATGGACAAAGCAAGGGGCGTTGTAAAAGTAGTTGTAAAAGAAAACTCCCCTCTCTGCGAGAGCTCTTCTCGCACTAGTTTTGTACATAAGTTCTCCCACCGAAGCATGAAAAGCATCAAAAATACCAATTATGCTCTCAACTGGTTGCCAATCTTCTTTGCTAGAAGGATAAATATCTGCAAAAACAAAAGATAAGAGAATGGTCACAAGAAATAGTCAACAAAATAACTTGAAGGATCTTTAAAGACTTTTTAGCAATATAGTAGTCACACAGTTTGGTCTATGAGCAGGAAACCCCAAAGGTGACTGTTGTAGTCGTAGTTCGGAGTGCATATATGCATGCTCAATGAGCACCTCTTTCACTGTCTTTCCCGTTTGAGACAAGCGAAAATCTTTCACATGTCCTTTGTAGTTGTTGATAAATTCATTTTCGATCCGTTTTCTTCTTGTAGAACCCAACTACCAATGGTGACTGTGGTAGACATCCAGCGACCATGGTCTAAGTCAAAGTTGTTGAATAGTTCCACAGATTTAACAGAGGCGGATGGTCGTCGTGGTCGTCTTCCTTCCATCTCTGCTTCTATTAGCTACGAAGTGACACTACGCAAAAACGATAGAAGAAAAGAGGCTCACTAGTTTACACAAGAAGTAGTAGCTTGAAAAGTGTTCATCAAAAGGTGTGCCTCATTGAATGTGAGTTATGGCACATTCGGCGTTCATCGGCCATGGCAGGGGAATAATTTGCACAAATCGCGTCGTATCTTCTTATTCAGATCTTTTTAACAAAAAAAAACTCTTTTTTGAAAACGCAAAAATTTGAGATAAAAATCAAATAAATTGGAGCTACCGTTGTGGTGACTCAAACTCTATTGGTCGAACAACATTCTCTCTCTAACGCCAAAAAGTCCTTTTTTGAGTCCAAACTTTTTCTAATGGAGAGCCCACACTGTGGCTTGGAGAGGAAAGTGTGTAGGTCTAAGTCATGGCTGAAAATGTGAGAGAAGCAAGTTCGGATGTGACCAAAAGCTGAGCACTCTAGTAGTGTGTGGTACTCAGACGCTCGAACTTGCAGTGAGCATATTGTGCACATTTGATTTGACTCTTCTCCATTGCCCCAATGCCCTATCTCGCATCGAAGGGAATGGGAGCTAAGCCAAATGGTTGCGATAGTGCGTATCGCCAACAAGGGGATATGTTCAAGCATGTAAGTCTGAGCAAGTGCCCTCTTTCAACAAAGAACATGGTTTTGTAGTTGGGGAAAATATGGGTGGTGTAATGTATGAAGCGTGACCCATTGGACTTCTCCCAAGCCATAATACATTGGCGTTGTAGAAACTTCATTCACTTGGGAGTTAATTGAATCATCATGCAGCCGCAGTGTAATGCATCCCATCTCCCAAACTACTTCTTTATGTCTTGCATCCATCCCATGCTCAAGATCTTGCTTTTATGCGTCTTTTGAACTTTTTTGCTTGCTTCCCATGCAATTGGAGTAAGTCGATGTGAGGGGGTTTTGATGCATCTTTATCATGTACTCCACAACCCTTTCCATGCCCATAACCTCAATTGGAAGAGATCCCCTCTCAAGAAGTAGGAACATATATGGTGTTTGTGTCTTAACTTGGAGAAATTTTGTAAGAAAATGCTTTTGGACATTCTCAAACTCTTTCCAAGTAGACTTTGAGATGCTCCTGCCCCACATTTCAACTCCATGAAGAAGAACCGGTGTCACCAATGCATCAAAAAGGTACTTCTTGAGAATCCAACACTTGATGTTTCCTGCATTACACATGTTCTCAAATGAATAATATGTTCTCTTTCCTACTTCCAAACGACACATAGCACATTCATGCCACTTGTGATTGGACGGAACCTCGAGGCCAAGGTACTTAAAGCTCTCAACAACATCAAGTGTGTCATGGTTGTACACAATGCATGACCTCTCCTTATGGTTGGTTTTCACAAACATAACCTTTGTTTTGGATTCATTCACAATCATCCCACTATGTAAGAAAAAGTTCTCAAGGACAACCATAAGCTTTTGTGCATCTTCTAAAGTGTGTGCTAGAAGCATACATCATCCGCATACAACGAGAGAGAGAGAGAGAGAGAGAGAGAGAGAGAGAGAGAGAGAGAGAGGGGAGGAAGGGATAGGGGTTAGAGAGAGAGAGAGAGAGAGAGAGAGAGAGAGAGAGGAAGGGATAGGGGTTAGAGAGTGAGAGAGAAAGAGAGACAGAGTGGGAGGGGAAGAAGGGTGTGTGTAATGGAATTTGCCTTAATAGTGTGAGAGTAGCGGAATTTAATGAGAGTACTTTCAAGAAATGATTTTGTGAGCACAGCGGGTTGACATAATTGAAGATAGCAACATAATCATAGCAATTAGTTAACTTGGCATAGACAATACTTTTGCAAGAGAGAGAGTTTAGAGAACATGACAACAGTTGAGGACCGGATTTATGTGGAGCCGGTCCCCCCTCCAATAGGCATTTGTATTATGATTTCTCCCATAAAGAGAGACTTGTTACAATACAGTCTTTGTGTTCCTTGTGACCTAGGTGATGCCATGAAGATGGAAGGCTTCATGCATCACAAACATAACATAAACTTGAAGAAAGCTTTAACTATCCCAAGCCTCAGTCCCAAGACCTCAAACACCTTCGAAGGTGGAGAGAGCTAGCAGGGAATGAGGGTAGGGAAGAGGAAGAAGAAACATTTCGTAGGAGAAAGAATTAGTTCCTCACTTATCATACTCTTGTTGCTAGCATACATAATAGCATAGTAATGAAGAAGAAGGAGATGGCAAGCTTAAGCATTGAAGCATGGCTCTTAGTTGGATTTGCACTCCATAGCCAAGAGTGTTGGTGTAGGCTCTCAACCTCTACTTGCTTGGAGAAGGAGAGGGAGCTCTTGCACTTTGCATAGTACACAATGAGAGTATTTGTGAGTGTGTGTGGGTGAGTATACCCCCTAAGCACCCCCCTAGCTTGCTTGGGTCGACCCCCCCTTGTAGCTCATGCTTGAAGCTCATTGGACCCCTCCAGGCCTAGCCAATCACAAGCAGGAGCCATTACAAGCAACATGGGTAGCCTTGGGACAAGTGTCCCCCTTTCCCCTTTGAGAGAGAGGACTTGATAATGCAAAATCAATTAGATAATTCAAGTAATTTATCATTGGACCCCTTTGAAGCCTAGCCAATAGGCTTCAAGCAACACATGAAGGTAACATGGGTAGGGACCTGACATGTGTTCTTGCTGCCTCTTCAAGCTGGGGCTTCCCTTGTGAGTGTGAGTGTGTGTTCTCTCTCTCTCTAATCCCTAGGAAAAGGGCTCGCCCCCCCTCTTGTAGGGATGCTTTTGACTTTAGGAGCTCAAGCACCTTAGTCATCAAGCATGACAAAGCACTTGAAGTAGGGGGTGTTCCCACAAGCATCTCAGGCAAGCTTCTCAAGGCACCTCAAGCACCTTAATCATGCACCAAGTCAAGCACCTCAAGCATGGAGCAAGTCAAGCACCTCAAGCATCTTAATCAAGCACCTCAAGCATGACAAGCACCTCAAGCAGGACAAGCACCTCAAGCACGACTTTTACACACATTATTGGAGGTCTTCAATGAAGCTAACCCTAAGGTCTTATGCTCCATTGGATAGCCTTGCTCTTGATAGACCATCTCCCATTTGGGCCCCTTTTCTATTGGCCCCGTGTTGAGATAGATCTATAAGCACATATCTATATCTTAACACTTGTTCCCGTTTATTCTCCTACATTAAGTGATCAATTTAATATGAGAAAATCATTTGGGTTGGTTAGATATTAGATTTTATGACAATGTGGAAGAAGATGACCTTGGAGAAGGGGAGGAAAGGATGGAGGAAGAGCGACTGGTGGAGGAAATGGAGGAATATAGGGCGGCTAGAGAGGAGCTGGAGGGAGGAAGTGAAGGAGAGGGAGGATGATGGAGGAGGAGGCTGAGGGGGAGAAGCAACGAAAGAGGAGGAAGCACATGGGTGAAGAGAGGAGGAAGTAGGAGGTGGAGGTAGGGAGCAGTTCTCCCAAAAAACCAAAGCTCGCTCCTTTGAGCTCGCTCGAAAACCTAACTCTTCCTCAATCCACCACTTGGTCATTTCAAACAAAATTTGAAAGGTGGGTGCATTCCAAGTCCACCCCTTGCCCAGTTGAAACAAATCTCTTTGCCTTCTAAAACTTGTTAGATATGGCCCAGTGATCAATCTAAAAAGCACCCACCCACCACAACTGGTTTGTTTTGGGATGCACCCACCAATCCATAACTTGATTAGAATAGTTATATGGTGGTTGTGGAATGCACCAGCTATTCCTATATTTGCTTAGAAATGATGAAGTGTTGGATTTATGATGTACCAACTCTTGCAAAATTTGTCTAGAATGCCAAAGAAGTGGACTTAAGATGCACATTAACTTTAAAAGCTTGTTTGGAGTGGTCAAGTGGTGGATCTTACATCCTTCACAACTTTTTTAAAATGGCCAAGTGATATATATGAGATTTATCCAATATTTTAGAACTTGTTTAGATTGGCCAAGTTGTGGATCCAAAATGCACCCACCATCTAAATCTTCGTTAGAAGGGCACTTTTTGGGTCTATATTTGTAAAACAAGTGTATAATTCTTAAATGTTTTAGCTTGCAATCACATTTACAACTATCACATGATTGCAACACCTACAAAATCCATCAAGAGAAAACTTATATGCAAAAGAAAAATCTTGCTGACTAGGATTATCAATGGCCTTATATGGGTGGAGATATGCATCAGAGCAATAGTATCAATCTTAGAGGTGCTAGCTCACTTTACCACTTGAGGTTCCTGCAATTAGGACCTAAGATAGCCTAATTTGAGAGAGGCAACTTGAGTGTTGCCACTAAATCCTAAGTGCTCTTCCTCACTGTTACACGTAAGTTCTACAAGGCATTCTACCTGCGAAAGCGCATCTAAGTGAGACGCGGCTCTTACCTCAAACTTGAAAAAGGGCTAGGGAAACACTAGATTTTGAACACATGGCCCTACGGCAGACATGGAATCTGCAAATTGTTGGGACATAAGGTCATGCAAGAAAGAAGGAATGTAGCCTAATGCCACCATGAAAGCGATAGGGAGGGGACCAGACTCCAGGGGCTAGTAATTCTTAGTTTTGAGGGTAGATAATACTTTAATGTTTTCGATGCGAATGCAAGTTCTCTCGGGCTTAGGCTCTCTTTCACTCTCTCGATCGCGCCGGGAACGCCTGCCGCCCGGCAATGGGCATAGGATGCTCTCTCTCTCTCTCTCTCGCTCGCTGACCATACCAGGTCCTTGACTGTGGAGGCTGGAGTCCCGACGCCGGGGCCCGGCTCTTAATTATACTGCTGGAGCGTTCCGTGATTATATACCAATAATTTTCTCCGGTAACTGTGCCTAGTTACTACAGTGAGGCTAGAGTGAAGAGCCGGCTTACTAGGGTTGTCGTTGTCTGTATGCACAGTGGCTCCGTCATTCCGCGGGTCTCTCTCTCTCTCTTTCTCTCTCTCTCACACACACACACACACACACACAGCGTTGAACACTCTCTACCCCCTGTGCTCGCTTAAGCCGAGTGGACGAACACAGAGCACACTCCTTCGCTCGTGAATAATTGAGGTGAAGCACAGACCAGAACAGGAGTATGGGCAAGGGGGGCAAAGGCAGCTACAAGCACAGGCAGAAACAGAAGCAGATGGCGTGCATGGTGGTGCTGGCTCTGCTAGTGGCAGTGGTGGCTCTGCTGGCGGTCCTCTATTTCACCAACTTCAGGCCCCGAGACCCCAAGGTGGAGGTACCCACGATGCAGCTGCTCTCCCTTTACACAGCTGGCTACCCCGCCACCGTCACCTCCGCCAACCTAACCCTCAACCTGCAGCTCTCCCTCCACAACCCTAACAGAGCTCCCTTCTATTTGCTGGGCGACAGCGCCGCCTCCCTCCTCTACTACGGCTCCGCCGTGGGCTCCACACCGCTGCCACCTGCCACCGTCCTGGCGCGATCGTCCATCGCCCTCTCTGCTGCCGTCACGGTTGAAGGGCCCACGCCACTGGGAGGACCCCACATCTACGCTGATGTGGCCTCTGCTGCCCTTGAGGTGAGCACCTCTGTGGCCATTGTGGGTAAGGTAACGACATTGAATATGTTCTCTCACCACGCGAAGGTGGTGTCAAATTGTAACGTGAGTATCTCTCTGAGTGTGAGAGGAATCGAGTCTTTCACATGTCAAAAGGCCGTGTCGGTTGACACCTAGGTAGGATAGTTTTGAGGATCTAAGCACCATGTCCACACCTAGCTAGGCTACTTGAGATGCTTTTGTAGACATCTAAGTGTCTCTCCTCGATACTTTTTTGTGCTCCCTTTTTAGGTCTCGACTTTGCTCTGATGTAACTTCACATATCTCATTTTGCAAGCTACTTCTCTCTGGAAGATAGTTTTGAAACTCAAATTTGATGCCAATTCGTGGACAGCCTTCTCTGCATATCTCAAGATGTGAAATTCATGTTTCATCTCGCAGTTGGCCAAGCTTCGGTCAAGAGTTTGCATGATGGTGTTGGCATTAGCGTCTTTCTCACATCCATTCTTATAACTAGTACGGTGAGCCGCCTTCGATTGTCTCAATTTAACTTTTGGTCCTATCTTTATGAGAGCTAAATTTATGCGTCTTACACAGTCAATACAATTTTGGTGGCCCTACGATTGTCAAGATGTTTATTATGATTTTGCTCAAAGATGGTCACGAGCTTATTGATTGTGCTACTTATTCATATTTGGTTGAATGTTTCTTTTTAAATTGAGCAGGGACGAAGTTTATATTTGCCAAGAAAAACCCAATGAGGGTTTAAGAAGTGATTGCAAATCAACAAAACAAATCTACATTGGTAATGCATTGATGGACCAGATCGGTCTTAGCTCGTCTCTACCATTCTTATGTCTAGCATTTGTTGCAAATGAAAGGAAACTTTTCAAGACAGTACCATTCTAATACTTGCAGCAAAGTGATTTGCTTCTTTGGAATATTTTTGAAATAGGTTGGACCATCTACTTGCAGCATAGTGTTTTGCTTCTTTGGAATATTTTTGAAAATAGGCTGGACCACCCTTGT
Source organism: Adiantum capillus-veneris (assembly GCF_014529385.1). Lineage (NCBI taxonomy): Eukaryota > Viridiplantae > Streptophyta > Polypodiopsida > Polypodiales > Pteridaceae > Adiantum > Adiantum capillus-veneris. The sequence continues at coordinate 130,266,557 of NC_140946.1, read as the reverse complement.
CTTAAAATTGTGAGTGATGCATGACCTACAATCAAGTTGATCAAACTTTACAATTTGGCACCACTCTCCCCTAGGTGCCAATTTGTTCATGGTTGCAAGCATGCCAATATGCTTAGGAGCTAATATAACGTGAGCAATGGCTACCAACCAATTTGGAACAACAAAGCACAATGATATGTTGAAAGCCAACACTTGGCAACTTCGCCTTCAAAATGTAAGGAACATCAATTGGGGTCTTTCATGTCCTTCCCAATCCTTATCTAATGTCATATATGAGAGCAAATGCTTGAAGGGCTTCTCGTGTGCCCATTTCATGGTGTTACAAAATTGATGCTTGTTGAACTTTCTTTTATGTCAATTTGTGGAGGCTTGCTCTCAATTTGGCACTAGCAGATTAGCACTTCTTGTGTAAACTCTAAGAAAAACACCTTTGACAATCAGAAGCAATGCATTCTACCTTACTAGATAGCCCTCACAACCATGTCATTGGTTCAAGTATTAGTAAACAAGTAAATGTAGCAATTAGGAAAAGTGAAGGTGTCCAAAACAAGTACAGTTTTCATAAGACGTGAGGGCAATATACTCAACTTTAATTTTGTACGTTGAATATATGGAAGTTCTTAGGTTGAATGAGATTATCTTGCTAATTTCATGATGTAAACATGTTGCCATATATATGGTAGTGATTTGTGTGTAGACACTTAGGACTCCCATAGCACTTTTTCCCTCATTAAGAGGTTTTTTCTCCCATGCATTGTACATACATCCATCACTCTAGGACTAATCTACCTTTCTATTTGCGCACTAAGCAATACACTCTCTGTTGTGTGCCTTGAGCTTCTTGATCTTCTTCAAGTTGTGTGTATATCCTTGCAACCCTAATGCCAACAATTGGTATCAATGTAGGTTGCATCCTCTTGAGCATAGTTGCCAGCATTGTCAGTAGCTTCTTTCTTACTTTCTCCAAATTGGGTGAGTTTTGGTGAGTGTCATTAGGTCATGTAATACTTCAGGAAACTCATAGAGCATGGTGTGTCTCAACATTCTCATTCTGGCTCATTTCGGCCTCTATTTCCACTACAAGTACTCAATAAGCAATTTGTCCTTTTGTGCATAATTTTATCAATGCAATGTTTTACAAAACATGCCCCTTACAATCCTCTTCGGGTTGTGCTACATAGCACATGTAATGGAAATGGCCCATTAGCTTCGAGAGTAGCAAAATTTAGAGAAAGTACTTTTGTGAAATTACTTTGTGAGCATAGTGGGTGAACTTAATTGATGGTAGCAACATAAACATAGCATTTAGTTAACTTGGCATAAACAATACTTTTGCAAGAGAGAGAGTTTAGAGAACATGACAACAAGTTGAGGACCGGATTTATGTGGAGCCGGCCCCCCCTCCAATAGGCAATTGTATTATAGTTTCTCCCATCAAAAGAGACTTGATACAATACAATCTTTTGTGTTCCTTGTGACCTAGGTGATGCAATGAAGATGGAAAGCTTCATGCATCATGAGCATAACATAAACTTTCTGGAAAGCATTAACTATCCCAAGCCTCAGTCCCAAGACCTCAAACACCTTCGAAGGTGGAGAGAGCTAGCAGGGAATGAAGGGAGGGAAGAGGAAGCAGAAACATTTCGTAGGAGAAAGAATTAGTTTCTCACTTATCATCACTCTTCTTGATAGCATACATAATAGCATAGTAATGAAGATGAAGAAGATGGCAAGCTTAAGCATTGAAACATGACTCTTGGTTGGATTTGCATTCCATAGCCAAGAGTGTTGGTGTAGGCTCTCAATTTTCCTACTTGCTTGGAGAAGGAGATGGAGTTCTTGCACTTTGCACTTTGCACTTCACACAATGAGAGTGCATGTGAGTGTGTGTGGGAGAGTATACCCCTGAAGAAATCCCCTAGCTTGCTTTGGTCAACCCCCCCTTGTAGCTCGTGCTTCAAGCTCATTGGACCCCTCCAGGCCTAGCCAATTACAAGCAAGAGTCATACCAAGCAAGCATGCTAGTCTTGGGACAAGTGTCCCCCTTTTCCCTTTGAGAGAGAAGACTTGATAAATGCAAAAACAATTAATTAAATTAACTAATTTATCATTGAATCCTTGGGTGGCCAGCCAATAGGCTTTAGGCACACCATGAGGGCAACATGAGGAGGAGCTTAACAAGTTTCCCTTTTGCTTTCTTTGTACCAAGCTTGCCTTGTGTGAGGGTGTGTGTTCTCTCTCTAGCCCCCTCTTGTAGCGCTCGCCCCCTCCTTGTAGGGATAGTGATTGACTTTTGCACACCTTATCTCAAGCACCTTAGTTAGCAAGCATGACAAAGCACCTCAAGCTTGGGTGGTGTTCTCACAAGCACCTCAAGCTCCCTAGTCAACAAGCATGACAAGCACCTCAATTATCTGTGATGTGCATTATTACTCCTCACATTTTCTCAGCAAAATGAGCAAAACAAGCTTGGGATACTGTGTCTGGTTTGTATGCAAGTCATAATGAAGCAAAAATTGCATTGCTACATAACGATCTAGAGTCAAAGATTATGCAAGAAGAAGATTACATGGACACTTTTCTTGCTGGTATCAAGGATATCAATGAGCAACTCATTTTTGTAGGTGAAGTTGTTTCTACACACTTCACTTGTGCAGATTGTTCTCAATGCATTGCTAGACTCTTACCAGACTATTGCTAGTACTTGGAGACTTATGACCCAAGGAAAACCTCAAGATGTCAAGTTTGATGCATTATGCACATTGCTATTACAAGAGTCACTTTTGAGAAAGAACATGGCTAAACAATGTGTAGTTGAATAGGCTTTGTTGTTGCCTAAAGAGGTGGTAATAGCAATGCAGCCACTTCTCGTGGTTCTTCTGTGAGTATCAGATCACCTGTGTCTTATGGATGATAGATGTACGGTTCATGATCTCAGTTTTGATGATGAAACAGTTGTATCTGGCATTTTGTGACGTGGGATATATAAGCTCACTTTGTATGACAAGTGTGGGTAGAATTTTGCACACACTACATGTGTCTTGTGTTAAGTATGGAGCCTGAATTACCCCTTGTAACTTTTAGTATTAAAAATGCAAATTTGTGAGGCCCCTGTTATGAGGAGAAGCCATCGTGCGTGAAGAAAAATCAGTTGCCCGAAAACAAAAAATTAATGCCTAGTCTCAAGCTGGAATATTATGGCCGGAGGACGGCCGAAAGTGGTTGGAAAACGGCTGGTCAATTGGCCGGCTGGCCAATGGTCAATGGCCGGTGGCCAATGATCGAAGTCATTGACCGATGGCCGATTTCAAGGCGGACTTTTCTTCTCAAGGATGGCCACACATGGATGCATTGGAGAGTCCAACTTGGACTTATCTACACAAGGACGGCTACACACGTCTGCCTCTCCTAAGAGAGAGCAACCCTTTTGGCCTATAAAAGGAGGCCTCTTCTACACACAATATGCATTGTGGTGCATTGTGAAGTTGATGCAACAATGTGTGTGTGAGGTGGTGAGAGTGAAGCAAGACAGGAGCTCTATTAAGGGTATAATCCCTTTGTAACTTACTTCTTGTTTGAAGTACTAAAGCCATTGAGTGGCTGCTTTCCCGTGGATGTAGCCCACATTGGGTGAACCACATATATCATGTACTCTCTCTCTCTCTCTCTCTCTCTCTCTCTCTCTCTCTCTCTCTCTAATTTCTCGTGTGTGAAAATTATCTCTCCATTAAGTAAACTACTATAATATCTACTTAGCTACATCCTATTTCCTAACACCTTGAGGGGGCATTGTTTCAAAAAGGGGACTTGTACAAAAACATAGTAAGAGCCATATACAAAGTCACTAAGAATGACCTCTAGAGTAGCCAATGCAACTAAGTGTAGGTTCCCATTCTTATTAGTTATTGCCCCTCTCTTTAATCCTACAACCTACATGAGCTTGGTGCTTTCACGAGATAATATCACCAAATTCAGCCACAACATATTTTCCCTCAAAGACATGCAAGTTCTTGGCCTTTCATAGTTGTTTTGATTAACAAGATTTGGTCATTTGAGTGCAAACTAGAATGTCTTGGTTATGTGATCTTCCCAGTCGTTTGTATAGAAAATAATCTTCCCAGTCTTATGCACCCATTTGTAGATTTTGGTGGCCAGACCCTTTTGAACAGATGCAAGGGGTCCTCTAAAGCTATTATGCAACAAGAGCAAGAGTCAGAACCAAACCCTTTAGCACAAATCTTTTTCCCAGTGGGGATGGCTCTCCATAGCACCTTGAATGTAAACATTTTCATGAAGTTTGGCCATCTGGTCTCCCATATTCCCTAAACACTCATCTGCCATCGCATTTTTGACCAATTCTTTTTCATATCTTGATGAGAGGAGCAAACTAGCCTACTTTGTTAAGAACTAGCATGTTATAGGATTCTTGGGTTTTTGGGAGTGTATGGCCAATGCCAATCTTTGTAATTTAGGTCCGACCCAATCATAGGCATAGGTTTGGAGGACACGACTTCCAAGACACTAATGACCACCAAAAGTCTTTTGTAGAGACTCTGATTATGCTGGCTTACCAATTTCTCCACCTCTTTCTAGTAGAGTTTTCTATCATCCCATAGATGTGATATTTTAGAGATCCCTTCATTATTCACCTTTCGTGGAACTTCCCTTCAAAAAGGCTTCAAGGATTCCCTTTCAAGCTTGGAGAGCCAGAGGGACCAGTGAAAAATGGAGCATCTAAAGTATTTGAGTGTTTCCCCCCATTCCACAGTCGTGACTGCTTTGTTACACTTTCATGCAAGTTTCCCAGTGCAAACCTCAAGCTTAAGGAAAGTCCAACTAGGGGCCAAAATTTTATCATGCACTTTGGAGTCCTTCTATGTGTCTCCTTGAGAGACAAGCTGTGCTTTGTTGATCATGCCTCAGGCCATGACTACTCATTCTTGCCTTTGGTCAGTCAACGATGCAACTAGTTTAGAACACATGGCTTTTACATGGAACACATGGTACAATATCCTAATGTTACCTTGATTCTTGGGTCACGCCACCCATTCGTATTTTCCCCACTGGCAAGGAGTTGTGTCTTTTGTCTTGTTCTTCCATAGGAATCATTTGATATGCTTCTAAAATTCTTTCCAATGGAATTTGCCCATTTTTAGAGTCAGAGACACGAGTGAGGTATATGGGATCATGGAGGCGTTTATCTGAATGAGTCTATTGTGGAAAGGGAGTAGTGCATACTCCTACCTTCTTATTTTTAATGTGGATATATCTCAAGATTCAAATGTCCACCCCAAGTGGAGTGTTGAGGTGTTTGAATACAGTTCCCTTTTTGATGACTTCCTCTGACCATTTGGCAGGGTCGAATGAGTCACTTTTTAAGGGTCAAATCAACTTGAACTTTTCAATTTTGCACAACAAACTGAAAGCAATAACGAATAATTGGATGATCTCAAGAGCTCCTCTTAACATCTGTGAGTTGGCTTTGATAAAGAGTAGCAAATTGTATGCAAATAGTTTTGCAAGCAATTGTTTTCCCCTCAATAGACATAGACCTTGAATTTTGCCTTTTTTTGCATTGTCCTTGAGTGAGGAATCCAGAAAGTTTGAGCCAACCGCAAAGACCAATGGGGAAACCTTGCTTGATGGATTATTTGACTTCAAACATTTGTGAGTGCGCGGATGCGGTGCACATGCGCAGAGAGTGCAAAGGGGAGAGAGGGGGAGAGAGAGCACGACACAGGATGTGGGTGGAGCTCCCAAATCTCACTGTGTGAGCACCATGTGAGAGTGTGAGTGAGAGCTCTTTATTCTTTGTATGTATAAAGAATAAGGAGATAAATGTGGGCGGCCGGACACTGGCCAACGGATACGAGCAAAGCACGATGAGGCACACCGCCTTTACCTAACATTCTCCCACTAAAGGCTGTGTGTTGATGAGTGGCGAGAAGACTAGCCTACAACTAGTATATACATGAGGTGAGAGAAGACGACTGTCACTCTGTAACCGCTCTAGTGTAGATGCAACATGCATACCACTAGGACTAGAGCCAGGATGACACTCCTCATGCAGGTATCGAGTGATGAACTGCATGGCTCCACAATGCACAATGCTAGTGTCAGTCATCGCACGACTGACAACTCCCACTACAAATGCACCAACCACATAAGCAAGATCAAGTCTTGAGACCAAAAGGTCAGACATGAGAGACCCAAAAGCCGATGAAACATGCACTATGTGTGCCAACCTATCCCTATCAGAAACCTCAGTGCCATATGCATCCTCATCAGGAACCACCTGACTATGCATCACCATGTCAGCATCGTCTGGCAAAGGCATATCTACTGAGAATGACTACAAAACCAAAAAATGAGCACCACTGCAATCACACACAGTTGTCTGAAGGACATTGTCGCCCTCAAATTTATCAGATGTACCATAGAACAATGCATCGGTCTCTGGCTCAACTGAGGTCATCTCAACTGATGACTGACCAAGTTGTGCATCCACAGAGATACCACTATCTCTGTGCATCCACAGAGATACCACTATCTCACAGTGGTATCTCTGTGCATCCACAGAGATACCACTATATGTGTGAACGTCACCACAAGACAAATGCACAACCAATTGTGTCTCACAAGAGCCTGCCTGCTCTAACTGCCTAACCTCAGTAGGCACACACACAACTGTCTGAGTGCTCTGCCGACACAAAGGCAAAGCATCATGCAACCCACTAAAAAAGGAAATCCGTCTCTGTTGTCTATGGCTGCAGCAATGTCACAGAGATAGTTCCCTCTCTCACGTGACTAACATGCATCAGATATGTGATATCAACACTAGAACCTCTCGCTAAAACTAGCTATCCATGATGCAAACTAAAACCGTGCTCATCTAGCACAACATAGCACCCACTGTCTCTCAACTGACTCACGGAGAACAAACTCCGAGTCAAACTCGGCCATGGTGAATATGCCTCAGCACTAGCATTGCTCCACTTGGCAATGACAACTGAACATTTTTGGCACCACCAATGTCATGGACTAAACCATCAGTCAAGCGCACATGTCCAAGCAAACCGCTAGCATACGAGCAAAAGTACTCGCGTATCGACGAGACGTGAAATGAAGCATCAGTATCTAGCATCCTCTACGAAGGTAATGTGCCATCGCATGACATGAGAACCTCAAGAGAAAACGTGGAATCAAAAACGACCTCACCATCGTGTGTAGCCTCATACACAACATCTGCCTTCGATGTAGTCAAAGCTGAAGCATCCAACCTGTACTGACGTTTGCGATGTCTCATCTTGCAAAAATAACGCCTCTAACTATGTCCTCTGTGTCCACAATGCCAACAAGTGCACAGTCTCCGTCTTTGAGACCTGCATCTTGCTCTAGGCACATCTCTGGACTCTGAAGTGCCATATCTCTGACACAACAGCTGCCATAAATCTCTAGTTGTACATGCTTGCATAACTATGCAATAGACTAACTCTACTAGGCTCAACATAATTGTCAGCCGCGCTAGTGTATCCAAGTCCTCCCATGCACTGTCAGACATAGACTCTAGCCTCGCACCCTTGCCCTGTAGTGTCAATGCCTGGCCCAAACAAGTCAATGCATCAAGAATATGCCAACTCTACCAAGCGAAATCTGACCCATCAAATCTCGTAACAAAGAGCTCAAACTCTGACGTGTGTACTGCCATGTCTGGCAACCTATACAACCAAAGAGCAGTAAAACCAATACAAAAAACTGTCGGTAACCAGACAACCGAGACAGAACCAAAAAAGCAAGTGAGGAATAGCTCGACGCACAAAATACACACAAGGTCTTCCACTAGAACCACAATTTGTGGGCAATAGAGATGGATGGAATACAAGTCGCAATCCAAACTGCCAAACAGTATGGAAAACCTGTGACCAACACTGCCACAAACCTGGATGCGGAAACCCGTCGCAATCCAAAGCCTACTAGCACTAAGGCAAATAAAGCAAACAATGCTCAAGATCACAAACTATGGCGAGTAATCCAAGCCAAAATTGAGTGCAATAACTCAAGCCAAATATGGTGAGTACCATGCACATAAGAACAAGAACTCCTGGGAAAAATTTGCCAGAGTTCCGGCATAAAATGGCTATCTAACCCAAAATAACCATAAGCCAAAAGAGCATGCTCAACAAGAGCCAATGCGTAGTCAATCTACACTCAATACATATGAGCTATCCAAAATCTCAACACAAACTGTGCATATCACCTCATGAGACCATACATGCCAAATCACTCCTGATATGCAAAATCGTCTCATGCATACACTGTAGAAATAGGCATATCAAATGGCAAGATACCTGGATGCATAATCATTGCCAAATCACGGCACAAATGATGATCAAAATAGCTCTTATTGCCTCGATAAATCATGGAGCACTATGTCCGGAAAGCACACTACAAGCGCAACCACATGGCAATACAATAGAGAACCAGCCTATGCACTAACCGTGCATCAAATAAACTTCCACAATGGCTGCAAAATCAGCCTATACACATGCCAAAATGCCTTTCAACTGCCACACCGCTGTGTACACAAAGCTCTCTGATGGCAACAAAGTACACCTGTCTCGAATGCAGTGCGCATGTAGAGAGTGCAAAGGGGAGAGAGAGAGAGAGAGAGAGAGAGAGAGAGAGAGAGAGAGAGAGAGAGAGAGAGAGAGAGAGAGAGCACGACATAGGATGTGGGGTGGAGCTCCCAAATCTCACTATGTGAGCACCATGTGAGAATCTAAGTGAGAGTTCCTTATTCTTTGTATGTATAAAGATAAGGAGATAGATGTGGGTGACCGGCGGACACGAGCAAAGCACGGTGAGTCACACTGCCTTTACCTAACATTCTCCCACTAAAGGTTGTGTGCTGATAAGTGGTGAGAATACTAGCCTACAACTAGTATATACAAGAGGTGAGAGAAGAGGGCTCTCAACCTATGCCCACTGGCTCACTCCAAACACGCTCTAGTGCAGATGCAACATGCATACCACTAGGACTAGAGCCATGATGACAATGTGCATGTAGGTATCGAGTGACGACCTATATGGCTCCATAATGCACAATGCCAGTGTCAGTCATCACACAGCTGACAACTCCCACTGCAAATGCACCAATCCCATAAGCAAGATCAGGTCTCAAGACCAAAAGGTCAGACATGAGAGACACAAAAAAACATGCACTATGTGTGCCAACCTATCCCTGTCAGCAACCTCAATTCCATATGTATCCTCATCAGGTCCCACCTGACTATGCATCACCATGTCAGCATCGTCTGGAAAAGGCGTATCTACTGAGAATGATTGCAAAACCAAAAAATCATCACCACTGCAATCACACACAGCTATCTGAAGGACACTATCGTCCTCAAACATATTAGACACATCATAGAACAATGCATCGATCTCTAGATCAACTAATGTCACCTCAAAGAATGACTGACAAAGTTGTGCATCCCCAGAGATACCATTGTCTGTGTGAACGTCACCATAAGAGAAATGCACAACCTGCTCTCCATGTAGCACATCCGCAAAAGAGACATGCCTAGTCTCTTGCTCCAAACATGGCTGCAACAAAACCAAGACTACACCGTCTCGAACCTCAGACACATGCATAGGATATACTAGGCCGCTGCGGGCTCCTCTGGCAATCACTAATGAGCCGGAATGCATCTGGAAAGACTACTCTCTAAGCAATACATAACAACCAGAAGCTGCCAACTGTCTCACTGAGATCAAGCTCTGTCTCAACTGAGGAACACAACATACATGATGTAGCGTGTATGATGCACCACTGGGCAAAGACAAACAAATGTCTCCTGCACCCTCTATGTCAAATGCCGAACCATCGGCTAAGTACACACAACCAAGTCTCCCACTAGAAAATGTGCTAAACCACTCACGACATGGTGTGACGTGGAAAGCAACATCTCTATCTATAGTAACCACTGTGGATAAATTGTGCTAACCAAAGACAAATCTGCAAGAGGTACACTGGAGGCAAGTGTGACATCACCGTCACTTGCATAGACTGCCACTGGGACTCTCTCTCTTACCTGTGTCAAAGCCGTATCTACATCACGCATACATCTTTGTTGTTGTCTCATATGTCTAAAACAACGGCGTCTATTGTGCCCTCTGTGACCACAATGCCAACAATGCAAGTATCGGCAAGAAGGAGACTATCATCTCTCACTGTCACACATATCTGCAACCATAAGTGAATGGCTAAAAACCAAAGGATGGTGAGAAATCAGGGAAAAATCTGACATAATCTCCCCTATAAACTTAGAAAAACCTCAACCATGCCAAACTGGCAACAAAGTGGGAGGTAACTCGACCACAACACAATCATCAAAATCATGATCAAACGCATCAAAACTGATGCTCACATATGCCTAGAAGAAACTCCACAATATGCAAACTTTGCAAGCATAAACTGGGACAAACTACTCAACCGGGCGTAAAACTCATAACCGCATACGCAAGTAGAGAACAAACTAGCTCAAAATACATCCCACAAGAGAAACTACCTACAAAATCTGTAAAAACCTGTGACTAGCCTATATTGCAGCCACACAAGCATATGCAAATCTTCACTCCTGCGAGAGTGGGTACAAGAACACCAAACTGTGTCCAAACTTACAAAACATGTCAATGTGAGAGCCAAGCTCGATCACAAACTATGGCGAGTAAACTCCAACCACTATCCCACAAAAGCATACACAAAGAAAAAGCTCAAGATACCTATTGTGTCAAAACCGGTATGCAAGCCAAAACACTACAGAAGATATCCTCAACTGCAAATGGCAACACCTGTGGGAGTACTAGACTCAATCTATAGTTGGGAGTCAAAACTGGAAGCTCCAAATGGCCTAGCACTCATAGCTCAAGACCAAAAATGCAAAGCAAAACACACTCACGATGCACCATCCAAAACGGAAAACGCTGCACGCAAATCTTGAGTGCTACAAGCAATCGCAATCTCGATCGCACCAACGATGCGCATAAGATTATTGGGAAAATTTCACCAGAGTTTCTTCAGCAAAACGGCTACAAAACCAGTAACCAAAGTGGCTACACACTCAAAACCATGATCGACCAAAGCGCATCAAAACACACTCCAAATGCATGCACCAATCTCCACACTTTGCATACATCATTGCAAAGACCTACAAATCTAGTACACAAATACCTGCTCTACCTGTGACTGCCAAAAAAATAGGCTCGAGGCATACATTGCCGAGTTCAAATTGCAATCACATGAGTCTCCCTGAGCATCAGACCACACAGTTCATACATCGTATCCTCCCATTTGTGAGCAAACTTGCAGCCAATACCACTCTCACACCCGAGAGCAAACCATGTGTGGAACCCTCGACACACAATAAACAGCTACTGTTGCAAAAATTTTAGAGGTCAAAGTCAGTCCAAATGGACATCACCATTACGTCTGGAGCGTGCCAAAACCCCAGGTACACCCTAACCTTGCATAAATCACATTCCGTATGCAAAAGTTATGCATAAAACATTGTTTTGGAGCCCGAAAAATGACACGTGGAAATGAAAATCTGCATTCTTCTTGCAAGTATGGCTGCAAAAAAAGCATACACACTTGCAAAACACCCTTCTCTCAAGCTTGGAAATTTCCCTCAAGCTTCCTCTGGTGGTTCCTCACTGATCTCAAGCTTCCACCAAAAGCGAGCTCACCATAGCCGAAAGCTCACTTCTCTGTAGCACTCCATTTGTCGCGAAGCCAAAGCTTCGATACTAGTTGTGAGTGCACAAATGTGGTGCACGTGCAGAGAGTGCAAAGGGGAGAGAGAGAGAGAGAGAGAGAGAGAGAGAGAGAGAGAGAGAGAGAGAGAGAGAGAGAGAGAGAGAGAGAGAGAGCACGACATAGAATGTGGGGTGGAGCTCCAAAATCTCATTGTGTGAGCACCATGTGAGAATCTAAGTGAGAGCTCCTTATTCTTTGTATGTTCTAAAGAATAAGGAGATAGATGTGGGTGGTCGGACACTGACCGGCGGACACAGGCAAATCACAGTGAGGCACACCACCTTTACCTAACAACATTACCCTAATCTTGTTGTTGAAGAAGAGCTCAAAGTAGCTTCCCCTAGCGTGTGAGCCATCATGCATATTATGGTTCCAAAGCCCAACTTTCTCGAGACATTAGCAATGTATGACCATGAGATTTTGTCTTAAGCCTTGTCTAGGTTGAGTTGCATGAGAATACAATCCTGCTTAATGAAAGTAGCATACTCAATGCTGACCATCACTGCTAAAATGTTGTCATAAATAGATCATCCTTGGATGAATTCATTATGATGGGGGGTAATGACTTTGTCCAAGATTGGAGCCAGACTCAATGCACTAACCTTAGCAATGATCTTGTAGGCTACGATCATCATCGTAATAGGTCAATAGTGTTTCAAGACGGAGCAATAGATTAAATTAGGAATAGGCTTGATTAACACTTTTTTCAAGTTGGCATCCATCCTCAATTCATCATTCTTTCTAACAAAGTTGTGTGCGCTAACTGTGTAAGAGGAATTTTAAGCTCCTCCCAAAACTCTTTGAAAAATTCAGATCTTAGTCCATCCCACCTGCGAGACTTTTCCTTCTCCATTTCCATGATAGTAAAGATTTTGTGACACCCTCCATGGGAGAAAAATAAATGTTTTGTAGCCACTTTTAAAAAAAATCGAGGGTAAAGAAATTTCTTGGGTCTATCTAAAATGATAATGAGAGGGGATGAGAATTGCATTTACAAAAGAAGGCTCTATATGTTTGCATTTGTAGTTGCTTTGCATAGAATTTTCATGTTAGAGGAGATCTTGAAACTACCAACTTACATGTGCAATGGCATAACTAGAAACCTCCACTTTTTTTAAAAGCAAAACTCACAATTATGAGTGAATTAAATTGATCATCCCAACAAATTACAAGATCCTGCCATGCTCGTACTGATCCATGACATCATTGAGAGACCATAATTACATCGGCTAATTGGGGAGCCACCACTAACGGCCCGCCCCCTTATCCTTGGTACAAGGCATCAATAATCCTAGGCAAAACTCCACTTAAGAAAATTCTTAATGAAAAAGGTCGGTAATTGGGTGTATTGGGAATTGAAAGAGAGGGAAAAAGAGACTAACACACCAAAGGCAATAAGAACTTCAATACAAAATCATTGCTAAGTCAGTCACTCTTAGAAACTCCCCCCTCCTAGACACAGTCATCTCCCCTCATCACCACGAGTTTATCAAAGGAAGGTCAATTTATGACAATATCTTGGCAGTAATGGTGGGCATTGAGTATGCAGCTTTCACAAAGCAGGAGTGCATTCTACTTCAGCTAGACCTAGACAAGGCATATGATAGGGTTATGTGGTCCTTCATTGAAGATGTCATGAAATGACTGGGCTTTGGGCCTTGCCTATGTCATCTTATACATACTTTGAGTGCAGGCAGTCAATCGAAGCTCTTGTTCAATGATAGAATTGTGGGATCCTTTGAAGTCAAAAGATCTATCAAGCAAGGATTCCCCTTAGCCCTGCTTCTCTTTGCCATTGGCTCGCATCCTCTAATAAAGATGCTCAAAGTTGTTGCTGCACGGGGTGAAATTCAAGGTTTAACTTTGCCCGGCAACGACCAGCACCAAGATATTTGTAGACGATTCCCTCCTCTTTCTAAAAGCCTACCCTCAGGTACTCAGGAAGGCGCTAGAGATTGTGCATACATATGCTGTGGCTTTGGGATTGAAGTGTAGTATTGAGAAGTCTAGACTAATATCCCTAACAAAAAACGACTCATTTGACCCTTCCATCTGGTCATGGGAGATCGTGTCTAAAGGAAGGATATTTCGACACCTAGACGCCCCATTGGGGGTGGACGTCATGGATAAGCAAATGTTCCAGTGGGTCATGGAGAAGATCCATAGACAAATGAGAAGGTGGGAGTATGTGTTGCTCCCTTTCTCGAGTGAATCAAAAGTGATTGATTTATTTATGCTTCCTTATATTGCTTTCACCAACTCGCTCCTCAAAATGGCCAAATGTAACTGGAAGGAGTTTTTGAAACCTGCTAAAACATTCGTATGGAGGAACAACACTAGAGCCTCTTTGCCATGGCAATGGGAAAAGTGGGAAGTTATAGCTCGACCGATGGTTCAAGGTGGCCTCAAAATTCTCAACCCTGCTGTTCATGTTGAGACCATGTGTGCCAACTTTGTGTTCGCAATTGCAAAACAAGACCAGTCTTGGGCTATCATGATCTAGGATATAATTGAGAAGGAAAAAGTCTTCTCTAAAGGTGGGCAATGGAAAGAGATCGAGGTGCACAATAAACTGTTTGCCCCAAAGTGGTCCAGGTTGAGACTGGGTGGCATCACAGGTGAGCTATTGCGAAAGTGTAATAGGGCAACAAGGGTTTTGAAATGCAGTAAATTGACCAGGTACTTCTAGAACTCCATCTCACATTGGTCCCCTTGGATGTCTAAACCCGCTGGTGTAATTTTGAACCCTTAATGGAGAGAAATTGCGAGAAGGTTGAACAATAAAGGACTCCAGTGGTTGATCCACTTCTGGGATAATAACAGTAAGTGTTGGAAATTGTATGACTAGTGTCCAGTTCCAAGTCAATGGCATGGAGAAGTTGCTTACCAACAAAGTGGTAGAAGGCCTAGACAACATTCTGATGTCGATCTGAGAATCTACTTTTGAGTCGAAAGCTTGAAAATGGCCCATGTGTGCCATTTCTTTAAACCTCATACCAAGGGACTTTACCAAGCCTTAATGCACGAGTCTGTTTGGTTTGCCCCTTTGAACAAACAATGGAAGAAACAATGGCCGGAATCTCGTTGAGATGAGGTCACAAAGGTCATTTAGAATCCACAATGGCTGTATTTTATGAAGGTATTTATATGGAAGGTGTTGTGGGGGGAGCTCTGCCAACATGCGTCAAGATTCAAGCACGTGGGATCAGATCCGCCCAGTGTGCAGATCAGCTAGTAAAGACCTCGCCCACTTTTTCATGGAATGTCCAGCTATTAGAGGCTTGGCAAGGAAGGTGTGCAAACGGGTACAAAGAACGTTGAAGATAGGGTTTTTCAAGAAGAATCTGTGCCTTGGTGGGAAATAGTTTCAAAGCCTTGCATTTCTAATCTGCACGCGAATTGTCAGATACTATTTCTTTAGTAACATCTAGAAGACCAAGAATTGCCATGTCTTTGATAGTGTTCTCTCTGTAGCTAGTTTCTCAGAGATAGTGCAAGAAAGCAAGAAGTTCATATTTGTGTTGGGAAAAGACAAAGCTCGGATGAGTGGCTTAGGGAGACCCTCTCCATCCGCTCGAACCTTGCAGTGTGAAAGAATGTGCCTTCGATAATGTTAGTAGATACTTCTCTTATGTAACCATCTGGCCCTGAGGGCTCGACATGAACTTGAGACTGATTTGTAATTTTTTGGTGGCATTCTAATACAATTACTCACAATTGTGAGTTTTGCAATAAAAAATAAAAAAAAAATCACAAAGATATGAGCGTGCATATAATGGGAGGGGCTCAAGTAACATGCAACGGTGCACAACAGCTTAAATAACAGAGTTTAAGCTAACATAGAGATGGTAACCGCTCTTTAAGAGTAAAGTCAAGCCAACATTTTTTAAGAGATGGTACTCCTCTTTGTGAGGCCACATCTTGAACAACATGTTTGGGCTTAAAGTGGCTTGTTTGAGTAGATACCATTTGTACATCCAACTTGGTGTAAGAACCACTAGCAGCCACATAAGGGTGGTACTTCTCTTTGTGTGGCCACACCGTGAACAACATGTTTGGGTTGTAAAGTGGCTTGTGAGGACCTCCCTCACTTGTTCAAGGAATGCCTGGCTATAAGCTAGTGGCCTAGCAGAGAAAATCCGCAAATGGGTTCAAAAGACCTAGAAAGTAGGATTTTACAAGAACGACTTGTTCCTTGGAGGGATGGTGATCAAAAGCCAAGCTCTTCTAGTGTGTACACAAATTGTTAGATTCTTCTACTTTAAGTAAATCTAGAAGTCCGAGAACTATTAATGCATTTCTTAATAGATTTCATGATAGCTACATTGCAGCTACATTTTCTCACAAGGTCTCACCCATGAGCAAAGATTTTGTGCTTGTGTCAAGGCTGAGGTACAAGTTTGAGAAGGCTTTGGAGCCAATTCCTAGTGAGGATCTTAGAGCCTACCAAATTTTAAATATTCCTCCCGCTAGGCAGCAAAGTAAGTCAGGGGTTGTCATTGAAGATGTTACACATCAGTATGAGACAAGAATGGCCAAGGATATCAAAGCAGGCAAGGAGGTTAAGAGGGAGACAAACATGATATCAGAAGATGCTATACTTACAGAGAAAGCTATTCCCTCAGGACACAAGTATGATTGTAAACCCAAACATTGAGGTTGGTGATACTGTGCTATTTATTTGGCTCAAGTATGTGTTTCCCCTTTTCTAATTATTAGTGCATATCTACAAGGGCCTCATTGGGGGATGGCCTCACTGGGGGGATGGACTCATTGGGGGATGTATTTCCTTTGATCTTGAGTGTCTTATGAGGGATCTTCCAGAGGCTATGGCTATGCAAGCATCCATACTTGATCCTCTAGTGACAAAAAGTGCTTATTCAACAAGCAGGGAAACCTTTCAAGTATTTTTGAATAATTTGACATGCTGACATGCAATTACATAATAAACCCCTATATTGAAGCATAAGTCTTAACTCCAATTAATTTTTTAGATTTTGTGGTGTTCCTAGATAACTGATATTTTCTTGTAGAGTCCATTGGAGTCTTATTATCTTGAATCTCTTGGAGAAAGATGTTATATTTATGAATTCACTGTCAAGTATTCATGGGAGAAGTAAACTATAAGTTTGAAGTATGATTTATGCATACTTGATGGCCCCTTGTTTTCTATTAGTAGCTCTTTGAGTGATATTTACTTGCAGTGCTTCCAAAATTATTGTTTGTCACAGATTACCACAAATAAAGATTACAATATAGAAGATTTCAAGTACTACAATCAAAAGGTGCCTTTACAAACAGACTCATCTTGTGGATGGAGGGTGCTTGCCAATGCATGGAGAAATCTTGAGTCAAGGTGTAGGATGACTACACTCACTGTAAGTGTCAATCACATGTACTATTGATTAACTTTGACTTCTTAGCTTATGTACTTATGCTCTTTATTTTTTTTTCTATATGTTACACTTGCATGAATATCCATAGTCTTGGGTCACATGGGTGAAAGAGAAGGTTGTTTCTATGGTCTTGGAAAGATCAATAAACCCAAATGATCCAGACTCTCTTATGGCACCAAATCCAGATGATTCAGAGTCTCATATGCCACCAAAGTAAGGTAAAGCCACCAAGGGTTTGAATGCAATGAAAAAGGAGGACAGGAAGAAGATCCATGAAAAGAGCCTTGCAAAGAGGAGCCCTGTAAAGAAGAGCCCTACTAAGAGGAGTCCTACCAAGAGGAAGATCCCCACCAAGAAGAAGAGTCTTGCAAAAAGAAAATCATAAGCAAAGGGCCCTCCATTCCATTCACCATTGAAATTCAAGGTTCTCAAGCGTCATTCAACTAAGAATAGTAAGGAGGAAAAGCCTGGCTCACCTTTTAATCTTCCAGTCATGTTGCCAAAGAAGGTTGCCAAGTCTTCCAAGACAACCACCCCTCAAGAAGCCAAAGCACCACCCCCCGTAGAATTCACTGCTAAGACCCCCATGCCAAGCCCTGAGGAGCCCAAGTCATCACCCTCCAAGGAACCTAACTCACCACCACCCCCTCTTGAACCGACTTCACCCCCTTCTGAACACAAAAGAAGAATGGTCTCTGGTTGAGGATGTAGGATCCTCCCAAGCAAAAAGACAAGTGGAGTTTATGACTGATTACTCCACAAAAGTTTGTACGTTTTGTCCATATGAACATACACTCTTGGTGGTTCCTAATTTTGTATTGCAAAATTTAATACCAACTATTTGATTTTTGCTTTTGTATCATGGTATCATTTAGATTTAAAACCACATAGATAATGATCACAACAAAGTAGAAAAGACACGTAAATTTGCAAAATGTAATGCTTACAACATTGAAATCCCGTTTTTTCAATTCCTTAAAAGTGGCTCAAATACAACTCTCTTTGGGGGAAGACATGTGATGCAAGGGGTTGAATTATCCATCCTCGTGCTCACAACAATGTCATCCACTTTCAATCTATACTCAGTAGATGTTTCATCAAGAATCTCAATAGATTCTCTAACATCTTGTAGTCTCCAATATTTTGTTACTATCAGGCTTGTATGCTCAGTGTATGGATGAACTTTGAACTTTAGTTAAAACTCTGGACAATTTTCCTCAGAGTCGAGATGAATCCAACTACCTATCTTTCTTCTCCATCTCCTATACTCATAGCCCAGAACTAATGACTGACGACATAGTTGGTATGAGATAGACATAGAGTTTGGGCTTACCCTACAACTGATATTATTGCCAATATGGAAATTTTCTTTGGTACTCCATCCGTCTCCAAGTACAATATCCAGTTCAATCATAGAAAATCTTTTGTTTAGCCATATTGTCTTTGTCCTCTGCAAATCTATTATTTTGAAACATGCCACAAAGACATGTATAAGCAAGAACCATTGAACTTTAATCCTTCTTGAAATCCTACCAGGAGACATAGCTTTAAGGATGTCTTCTTTGATCTTGGATTTGAAGCTTGATATAGTACATGCATCAGGAGCTTCCCAATCAAATGATCTTATGGTGGGAATGGATAACTGGTGTAGTTCTTCATATGAACCGTCTCTTGATGGAACCCTATATTTTGCAAATAGACAAACAAATCCACTGTTTTGTAAAAAGAAGATGGCCTCTCAGCATACATAACATCTGCAATCCCCCCTTATGCTTGCTTTGAATGTTCCACTCACGCAATGCATTGTATCAAATAGATAAGATTTCTATTCCTTATAGTAAGAATGGAGTGTAGGATGTTCATCCAAGTATAGCACCATATCCTTGGCCATGTACACATATTGACCTTTAGCTAGCCACCATCCATTATTTGTCACTTTGAAAGCAAGAACACGACCTTTCCAATGGTTTTTTATTTTATCTCGTTTGGTTCTCTTCACTCTGTGTCTTTGCATGAAGTAAGCCTTGTTACCCAGTCATTCACATGAAATGATATGGGTTTCCAAAGACCATCCTCTTTGACGTTATGAAAGTCACAAGAAGTTATGTTATGAGAAGGGCCACAAGTAGAAGATGCCATGGAAACTCAGAGATCGGAGAAGAGAAATAAAAATACAATGACGGAAAGAAACAAAGCTCTCACAAAATGGAGGGAAGGTGAAAAAAGTAGACGTTTGAAAAAAGTAGGTGAGTTGTCATAAATGACCTTGTTTTTAGAGACTTCAAACATAGATTTAGTATATTTTGACAAAGATTTTGTGAAATATAAAATAGATCAAAATGTCAAACTTTGGATTGGGCTTATGATCAAGACATTTAGTAGTTCTCCACCAAAGTAGGACTATCGAGACCCAAGATAGAGGAGACAAGAGTGCCATACTTTTGTATACATGTCAAATGACTATTGGACTATTCTTTAATTAACAAATAGCCATTTTCTAGTCGTTTTTGGCCCTAATGATATTGGTGAATACAATATATCCACTCACAATTGTGAGTTTGGGAGAAAAAAAACATAAAATATAATTTAAGGCTATGAAATAAATTAATAGTTTCCACCACCTACACATGCAGTTTCTCAAAAGAGGTCAAAGATGGCTATGAATCATTTTATAGAGTTCAAAGACACCTATTAATCACATAGTATCGATAAAGGATGGAGACCGTAGTAGACAATCATACAACCATGATTCCCCACACAGGAAAAACTATAATGTAGACAGTAGTATGACCAACTTGAGGCATTCACCAAAGCGGTTTCACCTTTTAAAGTTGTAGATGTGTCACATGTGCTCAAGAGGAGGTATATTCTAGCTCCTATTAGTGGAAGGGGCTTATTCATTTAGTTTTCAAAAAAAAAGATGTAAGCATATGAAGAAAGAGGGGTTGTTTTATTTGAATCTATAAAATGTGATGCTTAGGATTTTGATCACATGTGATACACATGGTTTCTCAAAGTGCGCCCCCAACCAAGGGTATTCATTGCTACTACCTAAACACACACATATTTGATCAAATATGCTACTAGTGCTTTTGGAGCGGTCTTTGACTTGTAATAAATATTCGACTAGAGCTTACATGGGATTTAATGAAAACTAACCAAGAGAGTTAATTCTAATCATGGATGAAACTAGGCTATTAGAGCAAGGCTTACAAGGTATAATGCAGCTAGAGAAAGATAATTAAGGATTTTTGTTTAAATTTACAGACTATTCTTATGCTCTCATCAATAATCCTTGCAGGAAAATAAAAATCATCACCAAAATGATACGTGCGCACATACAATGAGAGGGGATTATAGTGTACACTTGAGATGTCTAGTTGTTGGGGTGTAGGCCAGGTGGCCGTGGGAAACTACCCCTGTTTATACTTTCACCTAAATGAATATAGGGAGAGAAAGGGAGACAGTTGACCACTCTCTCACTTTCCTCTCCACTAACCCAAACTCCCTGCTGTGTACTGTGCTTCATCCCCTTCCCCTTCTCCTTCCCTCTCTTGCACACACCCCGTACACGCGCTACACGTGCACAACAATTGGTATCACAGCTTCTACGGCGAACGACGTGCATGCGATTGCTTTTGACGACCAACTCGGAAGCGAAAGAGCTTTCCGGCTATGGCAAAGCTCGAAGCTCATGCTTGAGCTTGGCGGTGGCAGCAGATCCGACACGGATCAGAGCACTCAAAGGGGATCTAGACGGTTCCCAGCTACCCGGTGTGCGAAGCCCCTCTCGCGGAGAGGGATCTTGAGAGAGAATCAAGGGATCTCTGTAGAGCTTTGGAGAGCAGGTTAAATCTCTATTAGTGTATACTCTGTGTAGAAAGCAAAGCAATGGAGAAGCATTGCACTGTCTGCATCTTGAAGCAATTAAGCAGGCAGTAAAGAATTCGAGCATTACAAGGTCAACCAAGGCGAGCTCGTGAGCAACAAACCATAGAAATCTTGGGAATGTGTGTGTAGCTAGCTGCAGCCAGTAGATCTAGAAATTTTGCACGCAAATCGGGGATCTGCAGAGAGTGGTGCAACCAATTTACGGGCAAGGCATAATCGGGTGCAATCAATCAAAGTCTTGTGAGCAAGGCAGGCAGGTAGCGAGCTCGTAAGCAGTCCAAGGTAATCGGGCCAACTAAGCCAAAGAACTGTTGGAAATTGGCCATAAAGACTTGTGTGTGCAAGGATTGTTGAAGCTTCACCGCAGAATCGGGCTGTAAGGGAGTGGTGGTGTACAAATTGGACCAGGTCGGCAACAACAAGCAGCAAGTCACCAGGCGCTGCAGCTGAGAATCGAATGCAATTGGGGTGGATTTGCAACCGGCCGGCAGTCCGAATCCTAATACACACACACACACTCAGTGCCCAACGAGCAGCGCTGGAATTAGCGAGCAAGGGAAAGAGGCCGAGAGATCACAGGCCGACAGTCCCTGCATTTACTCACACACACACCGGCAGTCCCTCCTCTCTGCACGCTCAAACAGAGAGCATTCGACAAAGAATGCAATAATTTTTTTTAGCTTTGCTTGCACACTTAAGTGTGTGCAAGGGATCGCTCCCACGAGACCACCAAAATCTTTAGACAGCCCCGACTACCCTTTTGACATCCTCAACATCTAACCTCGAGATCGAGAGAGAGAGAGAGACACACACACACACACACACACAGAGACAACTTGAGCAAAAAAAAAAAGCAAGCTTGACACCGTGCTTGCAAGCGAGCACAAGCAATCGACTCCAACAAGCTTGAGAGCAATCTTGACAGATCGAGCGAGATCTACGATCGATACCGATCTGACTCGGCATTGACCACTCAATATCGGCTTCGAGCATTGGCATTTTACGGCTACTCGGCTAGCCACTTTCACCCAGCGGCAGCGGAAGGCGACATTGACATCGACACCGCTCATGCGCACCGGCTCGACACTGCTCATTGCGGCGGATCTCCGACATCCGACCTAGACACCGGGCGTTTCCCCAGACGAGCGCGTTCCCGGGATCGACGATCGTGCTTGCGACATGCGTGGGTGAGGTACCTCTATCATAGAGGAGTGACACCCGGCATCGGCATCGAGCGCACCGATTGCATTGTACGACACAGTTTAGGAATTCGACACCTTTGGCAGCTATTCGACTAGCATATTTCTGCCCAGTGGCAAAAATCGGCACATAGCAACACCGACACGCAGGTTATAGGTTACAGGGGGTTTTTCAGCCCATTCACTCACAGATTCTCCAGGTTATCAGACACAGCGCTTTCACAGGCAATCTGGCAGTCATTTTGACAGCAGATTCTCTGCGGACACATGCGTTGACAGATGCATTTGTTGTGAACACACTTAGTGCTACTGAGCTCTTTTGAGAGCAGATATCCCCGCAGGGATCACTTTCAGTGCATGCAGTAGTTCTTGGCGCCTGTTTGAGCGCGGTTTTACTCATGTACGTTGAGTTGCGGACACTGCCCACTGTACTACGTGTGGAGCCATTTTTTGGCTATTTTGACAGTTTTTTCCCAGCCGTTTCTGAGACTCGGACGGGAAGAGCCCTTTTTGAGACTGTGGCTAGTCCATTTTTGTCTGCATTAGCCTTTGGAGGGTCGATAGTGTGAGGTTTTCTTTGAGCTGGGGTGTGCTCGAATGTTGAGACACCTTCGATGATACAGGTAGCTGGAGTTCCCCTTTACGGTACCCTCGCCATAGGATATGTATCTGGACGGTTATTTATGCTTTTGACGTCGATTTGTCACTCACATAGCAGTGGTTTTGTGCATTAGATGCCCAGTTAGTGCAGTTGGCACATTTATATGCATTTTGAGTTGAGTTTTGACTCCTCATACAAAGGAGACTCTGCCGGATTTTCTTCCCGCAAGTCATGACTTTCATTGTTGGCACTTTTGAGTCTATTTCGGTTGAGATTTTACTCCCGATACAAAGGTTACTTTGCCCAAATCTCTACAGCTTCTCGCCATAGTTTGGCACCTCTCAAACCCTCTTGTCAGCGATGGCTTCTTCTTCAAAAAAGGAGGAGTATTTCATTCGGAAGTGCGATGGCAGCAACTTCACCATGTGAAAAGAGCGCATGAAAGATGTTTTGATAAACAAAGGCCTCTCAGAACCATTGAAAGAGCGCGCAGAGGATGATGATTATACACAAGCTCAATGGGAGCTTTTGGATGCAAAAGCCATGGCTACGATACGTCTACATCTAGCCGAGTCAGTCTTCTTCACTATCATAGGGAAGAAAACAACCAAAGAACTTTGGGATAGCTTATGTTCAGCATGGGAGAGCAAAAGTGCATCCAACAAAGTTTTTCTCATGAAAAAGCTTATGAAGCTCAACATGAAAGAAGGTAGCACAGTTTCTGGTCACTTAAATGAGTTCAACTCCTTGTTTAGTCAGCTGACATCTCAGGGCTTTAAGGAGTTTGACGATGAACTCAAGTCTATCTTCTTGTTATGCTCTCTACCCAGTTCATGGGATATCTTTTGCACAACCATTAGCAATTCAGATCCGAATGGCAAGTTAGAGTTCAATGCTGTCACAGATGCGTTGCTCACTGAAGAGATTCGTCGTAAATCTCTCGATAATTCTAGTCATGGAGATGCATATGTGGCTGACAGTTCAACAAAGACAAGAGGCCGTGACAGGAACAAATACAAAAGAAAAATTAGAGAGCAAAATCCTCGTAGTCCTAGCAGACACAAGAACCAAAGTAGAGACCGCAATGCCAGAAATGTCGAGTGTTACTATTGCCACAAGAAGGGTCATTACAAAAAATATTGTCGCAGTTTCCTAAGAGATCAGAAAAACATGCAAAAGGATAATTCTGGCAAAGGCAAAAGTACAGTAAAGATTGAGGAGCTCAATATTGTTGAGTCTCCCATACCTACCACTATAGTAGAGGATGCTCCTCCTCCAGTGATGCTCATTATGCCCATAGAGATTCATGCCGAGGTGACAACAGATGCCTCAAATGTTCTCATTTTCACTTCAGATCTCAATCCAGATGCTTTGGTTGCACAGGATGAGGGTTATGCACAAAATTGGATTCTTGATTCTGGTGCAAGTTTTCATGTCACACCACATAGAGAGTGGTTTTCCTCTTATGCATCCATGCATGGAATAGTCAAGCTTGGTGATTCCTATGAGCTTGACATTATTGGCATTGGTGATGTGAAACTTCAGATGCATAATGGCACTACTTTTGTGCTACAGAATGTCAGACATGTGCCCAAGCTTACAAAAAGCTTGCTTTCTATAGGGCAATTAGATGATCTTGGCTACACTACAGTTTTTGGTAATCGTTCTTGGATGATCCGCAAGAACAACCTTATCATGATGAAAGGTAATAAAAACAAATCCCTATTTGTTTTGAGTGTCGATGAACACTCTATCTATGTTGCAACTGCCATCTCCTGAGTTGTGGCATAGCTGGCTAGGCCATATTAGCCAAAAGGGAATGAAACACTTCAGCGTTTTGGCTACTTACCTGTGTTAGATTACACGAACTTTCCATTGTGTGAGCATTGTCTAGATGGCAAATAGACTAGATTGACATCTTTGCCATTCAATAAGAAACTAGGCAAACCTCTAGACTCGGTGCACAGTGATTTGTGTGGTCCAATGCCACATAAAACTCTAGGGGGGGCGAACTACTTTCTCACATTCATAGATGATTCTACCAGAAAGGTGTGGGTGTATCTCCTTAAGCATAAGGAAGAAGTTTTTTCGAGATTCCAAAAATTCCTCGCCATGGTTGAGAACCAATCAGGAACAAAGCTCAAAGCTTTTCGCACGGACAATGGTGGAGAATACGTCTCCGCGGAGTTCAAGGATTTTTGCAATAGAAGAGGCATTCGGCAGCAGTTTACTGCTCCATACACACCTACACAAAATGGAATAGCTGAAAGAATGAATCATACGATTCAAGAGCGAGTTGTCTCTATGATGTCTATGGCGAAGCTTACTCCAGATTTTTGGGGGGAAGCGGTTCTGACAGCAGTGCACATCATCAACAGGTCACCTAGGTCTCCTTTGAATTTCAAAATTCTAGAGGAATTATGGACTTGCAAAAGGCCAAGCTATGACCATTTACGTGTATTTGGATGTGAGGCATATGCACATGTGCCTAAAGAACTTCGTCGAAAGTTAGATCCCAGATCACACAAATGCATTTTTATTGGCTATGGTGCAAATGGAGAGATGGGATATCGTCACTAGCACCCAGAATCAAACAAAGTCATTCGTAGCTCACATGTGATTTTCAATGAATCAAAAATGCACAAGAAGCCCATCAAAGATGTTGAGTATAGACGTGTTCGTTTTGAGGATGTAGCCTCCGAACCAACTCCGTTCAGTAGTGTTGCACCTACTCCTCAAATGCAAAATACTACTATTGCTCTGGAGAGAGCAGAGTCCAGCAATCAGGCACTGAGACGCTCTGAGAGAGTATCATGTGCGCCCGAGCGGTTTGAGCCGAGTATACACCACATTTTGGTCACTGACATTGGAGAGCCAACCTGCTACAAAGAAGCTATACAAATGGAGGACAACGTTAAGTGGGAGCAGGCTATGCAATCAGAATACAATTCGATTGTGGCTAATGAGACATGGGATTTTGTTGAATTACCAAAAGGCAAAAATGCTTTACCTTGCAAGTGGGTATACAAGAATAAGTATACAGCGGAAGATCCCGAGCCTAGATACAAGGCCTAGTTGCCAAGGGTTTCAAGCAACAAAAAGGTGTGGATTTCGATGAGATTTTCTCTCCAGTAGTCAAGATGACTACACTTCGCACTGTTCTTGGCTTGGTTGCTATCCAGGACATGGAACTTGTCCAAATGGATGTAAACACAACATTTCTTCACGGGGATCTAGATGAAGATGTCTACATGAAACAACCAGAGGGATTCGTATGTGAAACCCAAAAACCAACGAGGACAAAATTGGTTTGTAGACTTAAAAAGGCACTCTATGGCCTCAAGCAAGGTTCAAGGCAATGGCATCAAAAATTCGACAAATTCATGCAGTCTCAGAGTTACATAAGAAGTCAAGAGGATCACTGCTTATACACAAAAAGATTAAACGATGGTTCTTTAATCATCTTGATCTTGTATGTAGATGATATGCTTATTGTCGTAGGCAAATCAATTGATGAGATCAATGAGTTGAAAAAGATGCTAAACACTCAGTTTTCCATGAAGGATTTGGGAGATGCCAATCACTTTCTTGGTATGCACATCAAGAGAGACAGGCAACGTGGAATTCTTGAATTATCTCAAGAAAAGTACATTCACAAAGTCTTGAAACGTTTTAGTATGCAGGGGGGGAAGTCATTGAGTATCCCAATGCAAGCATACTCCAAACTTAGCAAGGAAGACTCTCCCAAGACAGTGGCTGAGAAAGAGGAAATGGCAAAAGTACCATATTCTTCAGCAGTTGGCAGTTTGATGTACGCTATGGTAGCCACAAGACCAGACATTGCACATGCAGTGGGAGTGGTTAGTAGGTACATGGCAAACCCTGGCAAGAAGCATTGGGAAGCAGTAAAGAAAATCCTCAGATATTTGAAAGGTATAGCTAGCAAGTGTTTACGCTTTGGAAACAGTGATGCATCTATTGTAGGTTACACGGATGAGGATTATGCAAGTTGTGTGGATCGTAGAAGATCCACATCTTGGCTATGTGTTCATGTTTGCTGGAGCAGCTATCTCTTGGAGATCCTGTCTCCAAGATTTCACGTCTTCATCTACCACTGATGCAGAATATGTTTCTGCGTCTGATGCCAGCAAGGAAGCCATATGGTTGGCTCGTCTAGTGGGAGATTTGGGCATTCACGAGGTTCCAGTACTACATTGTGATAGTAGTCAGAGTGCCATTGCTTTGGCAAAGAATCTGGTGTTTCACTCAAAGTCAAAACACATAGAGGTCAGATACCATGTCATACGAGATGCATTGGCTGGCAAGCGTATCGAGCTTGTCAAGGTTCACACTGAAGACAACCCCGCAGATGCTTTCACAAAGAGCCTAGCCTTGGAGCGATTTACACATTGTATAGAACTTATGGGTGCAGGATGAAGCCTTGGCAATGCTTCATCAACTTTGTATAGACTAACTATATTAATTCCACTATTGGCCACCGTGACCTTCAAGTGGGAGGTTGTTGGGGTGTAGGCTAGGTGGCCGTGGGAAACCGCCCCTGTTTATACTTTCACCTAAATGAATATAGGGAGAAAAAGGGAGAGAGTTGACCACTCTCTCACTTTCCTCTCCACTAACCCAAACTCCTTGCTGTGCACTGTGCTTCATCACCTTCCCCTTCTCCTTCCCTCTCTTGCACACACCCCGTACACGTGCTACACGCGCACAACACTATTGACATCAACATTTGGGCTAGTGAGCTTGACATAACATAGGGAGGTCCCCTACACAAGATGGGCCAAAAACCGGCTACTCACTATTCATGCCCACAATTAGGTGGTCCCTTGAGGTTTTTCAAGAAGCAAGGTCACTAAGCCCCTCCATCTAGGGGTTCTAGTGCCCAACAATGAAATCAAGACTTCAAATTGCTTAAAGGAGTGAGAGATATGTTTCCAATTGTTTACTCAATTGTTTGTTAGCCTTCACAAAAGAGATATTTTTGTAATAAAATAGCATGTGTGGAAAATTACGTGGTCGATAGCTTTCTCTCTATATGAACTTCACTACGTGTAGGAGTGGATATCTTACATGTAAGTTAAGTGTCTACAAGTAGATCCTTGGGGTACAAAAAAGGTTATATCAAGGAGACTATGCTATAATTGATTGATAGTCTAATTGCTAACTAATGATATGAGTGAAATGAAGAGTTCTTTGATAAGCTAACCACACAAGAGTCCGATTGTTTTATAGGAGTGTTAGGGAAACACTTTCCATAAATCTATACAACCATAAAAATCTATTTTTTGGCCTGCTAAAAATGGCCTTAGAGAACAAGGCATTAGGGAGTGCATTCATAGAAGTTCGATCCCATGATGTGAAATATTGCAATATTTTATTTTGTGAGAGGATCGTTTCATTTAAGGACATATTAAAAGTTCATGCAATGAAATTGTGTTGTTATTTCTTATGCTTACTAAACCTACCTTTTCTTATGAAAGTATTGAGCTATAGTTTTGATTTAGTTTGTCAATGAGTCACTTTATTTGATGTTTTTATTGGATTTCATAAGAACTTAGTAAAGGATTGCATTTTTGTCAAAAATTTCAATGGTAAGCCCTTGTGAGAGGGTGTTGAAATTTGTGTACCTCTTTATTTAAAGATGGGCATTGAGTATTGGGTCAACCACAATCTTTTTCAGCCTTTTTTTTGCCATACTCACAATTATGATTGGATAAGTTACATTAACTCATCAAAAGAATGTACAAAAGGCTTGAAGCATAGATCATTCCTTGAGGGATCAATAGTACTACTAAGGGCCGCTTTTCAAATTTTGCTCCACCTCTCTCTTGGTATGCACTTGGTGGTAAGGCTTCAAGGACCCCAAGAGGAGGAAGAACTTGATGCATGAAAATCACAAAAAAAATCTATGTAGTTATTTTGTACATAGCTATGATTTTGACACATTTGGATCTTGAAAATAAGGAGAGGTAGGAACAAACCCTATGAATAGGAAAAAAAAATCATTGGATGCTGATTCTACCTGACGGTCACTACAGGTGAAGAGTAAAAGGCAACAATCAAAGGGAGGAGAATCTTATGCATTATTGAGTTGGAGTCAACAAAATATTATCAAATTTAAGCATAATTCACTTGTGAACACAAGGATTTCACATGAAGTCAAGAGGGGACCACCTGAAAGACTTTTGGAAGGGAAAAGACAAACACATATTTTTGTGGGAAGTTTTTCTATTTTTTCCATTTTGAATTGGAATGAGTTTTCAACAACAAAGTTGTAGGTGTTGAGTTGATCTTTTGGCCCCTATTTTTTTTATAATTTTTAGAGTTATGGTTTGGGAGATATGGCCATAATGGTGGAGCCTATCTGTCCACATGGGAAAAAGTCATGATTATCCAACTCCACACACAAAATTTCTTATAGGTTTCTCTCCATTATTTCTGACTTTCTCTTATTTTATTACGATTCTCTCAAATAGTATAAGGAAGCTCTTGGATCAAGCTATGGAAGGTGGCATGGAGACAAAGCTCGCCATGATGAAGGCGATTAGGAGAAAATTGGTCAATAAGCAGGGCACACGGAGCTCTTTCATTGGGGGAATGCCTCTAGCTGAGGTTACTTTGTAATAACTCCTTTTGCTTATAATCTCTTTCCTAATCACTCTCTTGTCCTATAAAAGGAGGCTTCCTCTTTTGTAAACATGACACACACCACACACACACACACTATCCCATATGCACACTATCCCATATCCACATACCCACACACCTACACATACACACCCTTGTGCTACATGCTAGTAACATGAACCCTAATCACATAATCACAACACCATCACCATCAGCATCACCATATACACAAAATGAGCACCATATCTCCACACACTTGTAATGAAGGATTGAAGGCACGATTTCAAGAAGAAGAATGATGGCTACACTCATGATATTCCTCGCCATTAACTCCAATCCCTCCATTATGCATCCTATGGTCTTGTCCCCTTCTCATCTTCTTGCCCTATGCTACCTATTGTATTCATCTTTTGCAAGAAATCAACACACTCCATCTTGGTGCCATACCTTGTGTCGTTTGGCATACATGACTTCATTGTGAGTATAGTTTATGCTTCTTCTTTCCATTTTTCTTATGTTGAGGTGTGTGGATTTTTCACCATTGGTATAAGAAGTGAGCATACTTGCCTATTTCCCTTACCTCATTATCTTCCTTACTACATGCACGAGTAGCAATCCCATTCTCACTCACTCACCATTCCTCTCATCTTGTTTTTCGACCACCCATCCCACACTTGGGCGTGGATCTTGAAATTGTTTTCCATGGCATGTTTGATTGTGTATATGCATGCATCCTAGCCACATATCTTACTAGGTGGTGTCCCTATTGTGTACATCCCATGATGAGGCCATCATGCATAGTCTTGGTATAGAGGCCACCCGGTTTGTCTTGCGCTCTCTCTTCTCACTACATAGGGCCTTTTTGGTAGCATACATAAGAGAGTTACTTGAGAGGGATACAAGGTAGAGTAGCACCCCCAAGCTGGCTTGTGCCACTATCTTTCTTTGTTATGCTATCTAGAATGGAGTGTGATATCTTGTAATGCTTGGACCCACTCACTAGAGCTGCTCCTTTTTCTAATAGATACAATCACTTCCCTCCTTCCTTGGATAATATTGTTGAAGTCAATAGTTGAGAGGTCATTTTCAAAAATGCATCTATTTGTAGAATTGTTGACTAATTTAAAGTAGCAAAGCAGAAAACTTGAGTGCATGTAAAAAATAGCTTTGTTCTTTATAAACTTTCCTCCCATGATTAATTCATTCTTGCAAAAAAAAATCCTCCAAGTCTTCTATATCCGTTTGCAGACCTTGCCTGCTAATTTGCTTATAGTCAACCAATCTTTGACCAAGTGCGAGAGATCTTCACTAGTCACTTTGCATCTTGAGTATCTATCTGATCCAATTCCTCTGGCTAGAATCTTATTCGCGACCCCCAAAGCACCTTCCATAGGATTGTCTTCATCTCTTGTGTCCAAGAGTGGTCCCAAATGTTGCTGACTATCATTTTCCACCTTGATTCTGACCATTTCTTATGCCACAATTTATTGAGAGAGGGGAGAACCAATCTTTTCTAAGCATTAGGTTGAAGTAAATTTTCTTGGTTTGCGGTTTAGAGAAATTCTTGTCCATAGGCCATTGCTAGGCTTTCTACTCAAATTTAGCCTCCCAAATAGACATCAAAACTTGATTCACGTCCCAAATAGGCATCAAAACTTGATTCAAATCTTTGATGGATCTCTTAACTAAAAGGATTTCAGTTTTGCTAAGGAGAAACTGAGTTGTCAGTTGGTTTGCATCTTTCCACTTGGTGCTGCCATCCCATAATTGAGCTAGATGTCTCAAACCTTTGTTATTGATCTTTCTAGAAATCTCTATCCATAATGCATCTACTAATTCACTTCTCACTTTTAATAGCCATGGGGACCAGTGTGCTATGGAGCTATAAAAATATCTGGCAATCTCCCCCTATTCTAGGGTCTTTGTAGTTTTGGCACATTTATGGACAAGCTCGCCAGTGATGCTGTGGTTTTTTCCCTCCTGCGGTCCTCAATTGGCTTTGGAGTTGTAGGATTTTGCCTACATGAATTTTTTTGGTCATAGGAAAGGAAATAACTTACATTAGGTACCCGGATTTTATCCTTGCCATCATAGTAGCCTTGGGCTTCCTATAGTCATTTAGAAGTCCAACACAATGTATCCTTCCATTTCTTGGGGCAAATGGAGGATTTCTTGCGAGGATTCTTTTAGAATAAGAATGAAGATAAGAAGAGTCCATTAATGAATCTTTAGGGACCCATTAATATGCACCCCTTGTCAAATCATATTGAGTCTTGGGTGCAAAATTCTCTATTTTATCCATGGATGTTGAAGCTTTAGAGGGTTGTGCCAAATTTGCAATGTGTGTTCCTCGAAGAGGTGATAGCTCAAGGGTCATTCCTTGAGTGGACTGGTAGGGTTGAGAGTTGAATTTTGCATTGGGATACTCCAAATCCCCCAACCAATAGTATAATTACTTGCAAACATCCATTTATACCCTAGGTTTATGCTACACTCTATAGAACCAGTAGGCATGATCAAAAATCTTTGAGCTACAATAACATTGTCATAAATGTCATGAGTGATTAGGATTCCAAAGACAATAGTTTTCTTCTTATTGATACAAGCTTGACTTGGATGGTACTCTTGGATAAAGGTGGCTTCCATAATTGACACCACACTCCATACAATAGCTATCTAAGGAGTCGTTTTATAGCATCAATCACATCTCACAAAAAGAGACAGTCTTAAGACTAAAATTTCAATTCTAGGGAACAAGTGACTTGACTAGGGTATGGAGGCATGTCAAAAGATTGTCAATCTCTTGTTTGAACACAGCACTCGTGGAAACAATCTATAAACTCTCTAACTGCAAAAAACCTAATTGTTACCTCTTAGATCCAATCACACATCCATATATAAAACCAATAGGAAACCAACTCCGATCAACACCAAACTTGCTAGGCACAATCCTTACTAGGTTAGAAAAACTTCTAGAATAGCAAACCTAAAATTGAAAAAAATGTATTTCTCTATAGCAACAAAATTGTAGCTCATCATGTAAGATGCTAGGCATGTCTACTAGGTGCTCCTAAGCACTGGGAAT
Organism: Adiantum capillus-veneris; assembly: GCF_014529385.1. Taxonomy (NCBI): domain Eukaryota; kingdom Viridiplantae; phylum Streptophyta; class Polypodiopsida; order Polypodiales; family Pteridaceae; genus Adiantum; species Adiantum capillus-veneris. The sequence goes on along the minus strand of NC_140946.1, from coordinate 130,233,922 downwards.
ATGATGTAATTGACAAAATGTCAAAACAATGCTTGAATAGTGCTCGATATGTCACCTAGAAGTTCATGGGAGTGGTTGTTCGGATCTTGCAAAATGCTTGAAAATGCATATATCAATGTGTAGAGATCCTTGGGGCTATGCTCTTGGCTTGTCGATACAGGAACTATGCAGTGTGGTGCAAAGAGATGAAATATTGATAGCAAGAGGGTACTCACCATGATGTACAAAGAAAACCTTATCTTCTCTTGGCTTGTTGATACAATAATTGTGCGGTGCAAAGAGATGAAATCTTGATTGTAAGAGGGTGGTCTCACAACATATAGAGAAAACCTTGTTTGCTTACTTTCAATAATTAATAAAATTGATTGTTCATTGTCAAAGAAAATTCAACGCTCATTAATCATAAGGATGAGAGAAGGCATGATGTTTTTATATATTGTTGAAGTGCTACAACATTTATTGACTTGATGGAGTAAGGGACTGTAGAATAGGGAGAGGGTGGATAGAATGGCAGTTCCTCCAAAGAAGAGGGATTGAGATGTAAGTGAGAGAGGTTTGGGAATTTACCTAACTTCTCCACTCAATTCAAACTCTGAGTTTGTGGACTCACTATCAGGTGTTTTGTCCCTGGAACTCTATCCCCTTGATCTTCTTTTGGTGGGTGTTGTAGAGGGGCTACCGAATGATTTGACCGCATGCTTTGCTTTGTGTAGTAAATTCAGCTGCGACTCTACCTCTGGTAGGTGATCAATCATGCCCAATGCCTAGTATGCTATCCTCATTAGCACTGAGCTTGCATTCATGTACGTCTCTTTTCTATCACTCCCTTTGATATTTTCTTCAACCATGTTCTCGAGGATGTAATTCCCTAGATTGCACTTAATTACTCTTATTTTTGCTAGTCCCATATTCATCACCATTACAATTTTTAGATTGGGCTCCTTATATCTTGGAGGCTTTTGGACTTTTAGGTGTTTTGAAATGAGCCGTAGTGGCAGCACAATCTCAGAATAGATGAGGTCTTTGTAAGTGAATTTGTGACCTTGCTGCTTTACAAAAGCTTTGTCATTGTCGACTAGGAGATGGAGAGCCTGGTTTATCTGTTCATCAATGATTCTCACTTTGAAGGTAGCTCCATCTTTGTCAATCAATGCTGCTTCACAATTATATTGAATTGAGCTCATTAGCTCATGTGCCCATCGATAATTTGTTCCCCAAGGCAGACTTCTCTTTGTTGGTGTAGTGTCAACAACTCTTTTGGAAAAATGGTTTTCTTTACTTTAGTGTCGTCTATCACTTGAAACTTGTTGATGAACACATTTGTTGGGAATCTTTTCTAGCTTATTATTGGTGACATGGGCTTTTGCATTGGATAAGATGTCTACCACCTTGTAGGCACGACTTCCCACTCCTTTTGAGGTTTTTGACGAGGCATTTTGCTACCAAAAAATCAAATGTTTAGGCTTGGAATCTGGTTGAAATATCGTCAAAAAAGTCAAAAAAGCACAAACTTGACCATAAAAATGAAAAATGAGCATAAATGAATTTCCCCCCCCAAATTTGACCAAACTTCACCAATGAAACTAGGAAAACTATGGGCACTAGGTCAATGGGTTACAGGTCAATTCGGGGTCAAAGGTACATGGATTGCACTATGTTGAAACACCTTTCAGAATTCTACTTACAACATCTAATAAAGTATATTATGGGGATGATATGGTTCAAAACGTCTCTCATTTGGATCAATGGTTGGAGTCTAAGCTGAAATTTGATTTTTTTTCACAGACTTAGAGGGTTTTGGCATTGTTTCTAGGGTTTTGATGTCCAAATGGCTTGAAGCTTTAGAATTAGGCTTTTCTTGGCATTTGGGATGTGATTGTTAATTTTTGGTCTGGAAATGTGAAAAATGTACATGGATCATGATCCATGTTTGGCTACATGTTGGGATGAAACTTTGTAGACATGTCCCTATAGCCCATTCTAGCACACTGGTGAGAAATATTTTCAACTTTGGATTTTTTTTTCCTAAGTTTACCCAATGTCCCACTCTATGGTCCAATTCGCTCCAAATTTTCCATATTGGTTTCCTAGGGCCATGTTGGATTGATCCCTGTGTCTAGAATAAGTTGAATTTTGTTGTTTTGATGCTTTGAATTTGAAGTTCATGCCCAAGTCCAACTGGAGCCTGTTTGACCATTCTAATTGGGCTGGAAAAATTTACCCAATTGGCAAGCATTTTTGCATTCCTTTTTGATCCATTTAAGCATACCATAACTTCTTATTTTACGGTTTTTGAAAAACTTTGCTCTTACCACTTTGAAAGTACTCAACTATTGACATTTGGGACAATTTTGCATGAATTCCTTGATAACTTGCTATATCTTGCTAACATTAGACTTTGTAGACATTGTCCCTTCAGGTACATGGATTACGATCCATGTTTTTTGGACAAATCACACCAAACTTGGGGGGGGAGGTTCTTGATAAGCCCCCTAATGCTATTGGTCACACTATTTTGGAATTTGGGTCAGTTTTTGACTTCCTGGGTAGAAATGACCATTTGTAGACTCTCTTTCCAATTTTCTAGGGTTTTGGGGTCAATTAGGGTGCATTTTCACCCAAACTTGCATGGTGATATCCCCTAGCTGAGAATAAATTGTTGGTCATTTTTTGTAGTATTTAGGCATTGTTGGGTGCATGAATAATGATCCATGTTTGAAAGCATTTTTTTTGTGATTGCACCAGTAGCTAGGTGTAGTTTGTTGGAATTAGGGTTGCAAAGAAACACACACAGCTTGGAGAAGACGAAGGAAGCTCAAGGCACACAATAGAGAGTGTGTTACTTAGTGTGCAATGGAAAGATAGATAGCCCTAGAGTGATGGGCATATATACAATGCACGGGGTAAAAACCTCATAAAGAGGGAAAAAATGCCCCGGCGGTCCTAGTGTGTTCACACACATCACTACCACAAGTATATGGTAACAAATCCCCCCTGGAGTGATGAGGTGAACGAGAGCTGGCACATGAGTAAAGGGAAGTGACATGCCCTGAGGACACGATCAGTCCTCAAAGGGGAGTAAGCCCAAAGCTTTGCGGAAAGCTTCAAGCTTCTCACGAGACAATGCCTTTGTGAAAAGATCTGCAAGGTTGTCCTGTGTTGGCACATAAACCAAGTTGATCTCTCCTGCTGAGAGCCTCTCCCTGACATAGTGGTAATGCACCTCAATGTGCTTTGTGCAAGCATGAAAAACTGGGTTCCTCGCAACTGCCAATGCGCTCTGACTGTCAGTGTAGATAGTGTTGGCAGTGTCCTGTCCAACACCCAAATCGGCCATAAGGCGTCTGAGCCATACACACTCAACCGTAGCTGTGAAGACTTCCCTGTACTCAGCCTCACAACTAGAAGTGGCCACAGTAGGTTGCTTCTTGCTCAACCATGATATACATGAACTGCCAAGCATGAAACAAAAACCACTTGTGGACACTCGCGTGTCAAAACAACCAGCCCAATATGAGTTCGAAAAAGCATGTAAGTCTGGCGGCAATGATCCCCCCTTGGGATAAAACAAGCCAAGATGTAAAGTGCCACTAAGGTAGCGGAAAATCCTCTTGACAGCCTGCCAATGCTTAGACCCTGGGCTATGCATAAATCTGCTGACCTGTGAGACTGCAAACTAAATATCTGGCCTCGTGTTGCATACATAAATGAGGCAGCCAACAGCAGTTTAGTAAAGAGTGACATCAGCAGGATCACCAGCATCATGTAGACTTAACTTCAAACCTGTTTCCATGGGAGTGGAAATAGGTTTGCAATCCTCAAGTCCAAACTTACATAGCAATGTCTCTATGTAACTTTTCTGACACAAGGCAATACCACCATCACACTGCTTAAACTGTATACCCAAATAATGATGCAACAGCCCCAAATCTTTCATCTTGAAAGTAGCATTCAAATCAGCCTTAAATTTAGCAATATGTCTCTCATTTGGTCCAATGATCAGCAAATCATCAACATAAAGAACCACAATGAGAAGTACATCACCCTCATGCTTTACATACAATGTGCTTTCTGTTGGACTGTTACGAAAGCCTCGTTTAACCAAATGAGTGTCATCTTTCTCATACCAAGAACGAGGAGATTGCTTCAACCCATACAAAGCCTTCTTACATCTGCACACTTTGTCCTCTTGTCGTTTTATGACAAAACCGCGAGGCTGCGTTACATAAACAATGTCTGATTGATGTACATCCCAACCAAAATGAGCTGCCAATGCACATAGAAAACGCACAGTAGTCATACGACAAGTGGGAGCAAAAGTCTCTTCATAATCTATGCCTTTTTGCTGTGCATAACCCTTTGCAACAAGTCGAGCCTTATGGCGATCGATCTCACCATCCGGCTTGCGTTTCAACTTGTAAACCCACTTCGTACGAATGGCCTTTTTGCCAAGAGGCAAATCACATAAAGTCCATGTGTCATATTCTATAAGTGCATCATATTCTGATTGCATGGCAGCCATCCAATTTTTTGAATTTTGTGCTTCATCAAAAGTCAGAGGCTCCTCAACATCATGTAAGCTAGACACAACCAAATCATAACAATCTGATGCATAAGATGCATGGCGAGAGCCTGAACGAGTATGACTAGACAAAGGTGCATCCAATTTACTGTCACGCAAAGTGTCCACCAACCATTTTGGCATACCTCTAGCCTGGTCATTTTCAGCCCTTTCCTCATCAAGTACATCATGTACATCTACATCAGTAATAGGCTGATCTAGAACATTTTCTGAAACCCCCATAGGCTGTACATTTGCCTCATTGGAACTTACATTCGTTTTCCACCATTGAAAAGAGGCAACAAAGTGTCATAAATGTCCTGTGAGCTTACATTATTGTCTCTAGTACATGACAGCAAGGGCTGAACAGAATCTTCCACAAACACTACATCCCGAGAAACCAGAATACGTTTTGTTTGCAGATGATACAACCTGTAACCTTTGCTTTCAGCACTATAACCAACAAAAATACATTTGACAGCCTTATCATCCAATTTTCTGCGCTGCACTTGTGGCACCAAAGCATATGCCAAACAGCCCAAAACACGCATGTGCTCAATAGAAGGTTTTCTATCATTCCATGCTTCATATGGAGTAATAGACTGCAAAGCTTTCGTAGGACACCTGTTAAGTACATAAGTGGCACACATAATGGCCTCAAGCCAAAAAGAATGCGGCAAAGCTTGACTTTTGACCATACATCGTGCCATTTCCGTCAGTGACCTGTTTTTCCTCTCAGCAACACCATTTTCCTGAGGTGTATAAGGCATTGTACATTGGTGTTTTATCCCACGACTAGCCAGAAATGCATTAAATTCATGAGACATATACTCCCCCCCTCGATCGGAACGGAGGGTGCCCATTGTACATTTCAAGACATTTTCAGCCATAGCCAAAAATTGTTTGAAGCACATAAAAACTTCGGACTTCGCTTTAAGCGGAAATACCCATGCATGCCTGGAGTAATCATCAATGAAAGTCACGAAGTACAGGTAATTGCCCAAGGACGGAGTTTGCATGGGCCCACAAACATCACTATGCACAAGCTGCAACCTGCATGTGTTCCGAACTGAACCATCGTTTGGAAACTTAGAACGCTACATCTTACCCAAAATACAGCCTTCACAAACATGTTTGACAGGTGCTTCAAGAGGTGGCAAAGAAGCAACCATATCAAATTTCTACAAACGCAGCAAACTGGCAAAATTCAGATGACCAAAACGTGCATGCCAAAGTTTTGCATTTGAAATAGCCCTTGAATCTGCAACAGCATTTGCAAAATTTTGTCCACACTTGTCATACAAAGTGAGCTTATATAGCCCACGGCACAAAAGGCCAGATACAACAATTTCATCACCAAAACTGAGATCATGAACTGTACATCTGTCATCCACAAATTTGACTACAAGTCCAAGTCTAGCAAGTGCGGATACAGACAAGAGATTCTTCTTGATCCCAGGTACATAAAGTGCATCAACAAGTGTGAAGGAACTGCCATTAGCAGCAGTGAGCACAATCTTTCCAACTCCCTGAACTGGATAAGAGCCGTTGTTGGCACGAGTGACTGAATTCCCATGAGGGACAGACTCAAGAGAGGTAAACAATTCACGATGTGAGGTAATGTGCTTTGTAGCACCACTGTCGAAATACCACACATGTGAATCTGCAGCAACTGACAAGCATGCATCATGGACAGCCGGATTGTAAGTGCACTCTGCGCTAAAAGCCCATTCTGCATCAGCATCAGCAACACAGTCTCCTTTCATAGAAGACTCAACAATGGCTGCATTTGTAGTGGAACCAGCATTTGCAGTGGAACCACCCTCTTTCTTCTTCGCCTCTTTGGCCTTCAACTTAGGACACGACTTGATCAAGTGATCATTGGCTTTACAATAATGGCAACGCATCTTCTTTTTGCCCTTATCACCAAAATTTCCAGACGAATTGTTGCCAGCAGAAGCATTAGGAACATAATTTTTGCCATTTGCAGCAGAACCATAAGAAGTGGCTGCATTGCTGTTACCACCCTTTCTTTGAGAAGCAATAAAAGCCTGTTCAACTGCACGTTGTCTAGTCCTGTTTTTTATGGACAGTGACTCTTGCAACAGCAATGTGCATAATGCATCAAACTTGACAACTTATGGATTTCCTTGGGTCATAAGTCTCCAAGTACTAGCAAAAGTCTGGTAAGAATCTGGTAAGGCATCAAGAACAGTCTGCACTAGGGAACTGTCTGAAATGACTTCACCTACAGAAATGAGTTGCTCATTGATATCCTTGACACTAGCAAGGAGATTGTCTATATCATCTTCCTCATGCATCATCTTCGACTCCAGCTCTTTACGCATCAAAGCAATTTTAGCCTCATTGCGGCTTGCATAAAGACCTGCTAAAATATCCCAAGCCTGTTTTGCAAATTTTGCTGAACGAATGTGAGGAACAATGGTGCACTTCATAGACAACGCAATCAATGCATGAGCCTGCGCATCCTTAACATCCCAACGAGCTTGTTCTGCCGTAGGCGAAACAACTCTAACCGCTACAATCCTTGCAGCAAGACCTGCAACATCCTCAACATCGCGTACATCCTCAGAACCAGGACGTACATCAATGCCCTAAACAATGTTCCAGACACCCTTTGACACAAGAACATGTTGCATCATATAAGCCCACATAGGGTAGTTGTCCCCATCCAACCTATCCTCAGCAGCAAACATCTTGAACACATCTGTGTTGTTGTTGTCAGCCATGGTAAATGCTGCACCTGATGTGAAAACTGCCCGAAAATAGGAGAAACGGAGCGGGAACAACTTGTGCTATATAGCACAAACCGTAGAAGACTATAAGGCACCTATTATGCAGAAAATGGCACTGACAGAAATTTTGCACAAAATGACAAAATAGCCTGTGCAGTACTACTGCCTGTAGTGGAAATGGAGGCCGAAATGAGCCCAAATCAAAATTATGAGCAGACCAAGATCTTTGAGCTCACTCAAAATATTTGTCGACCTGCGAACGCTCACCAAAGCTCACTGAAATCAGAGAAAGTGAGCAGACGTGTGCTGGAGCAGCTGGCGACTAAGCCCGGGAGGACGTGACCTGCTCTGATACCAATTATTGGAATTAGGGTTGCAGAGAAACACACACAGCTTGGAGAAGACGAAGGAACCTCAAGGAACACAATAGAGAGTGTGTTACTTAGTGTGCAATGGAAAGATAGATAGCCCTAGAGTGATGGGCGTATATACAATGCACGGGGGAAAAAACCTCCTAAAGAGGGAAAAAATGCCCCGGCGGTCCTAGTGTGTTCACACACATCACTACCACAAGTATATGGTAACATAGTTGGAGGAATCTCTTGCTAACTTTTCTCTAAAATTGGAAATGGAGGAACATGGATCACGATCCATGTTCCATCACCAATTTGATTTGTGATGGTATGAGTGTGTTTTGCCTAGCTTGATGAGTTCACTGGTGTTTCTTTTTTTGACAAGTTTTGGTGCCTTTATAAGCCCTCGACCGTTTGCAAACAATTCGATTTAGATTTGATCCGTGCAATTGATTCGGTGTTTTTTTGCAATGTGGACTATACACATTTGTTCATGAATGGTTTAAGGAGCATACCTATTGAATCTGGTCAAGTGTAGTGTCCCTGGTGTCCGTAGAAGGTAGAAAAGTAGCAGTCGACTCTAGGTAGAAAAAAAAATATCTCTCTCTCTCTCTCTCTCTCTCTCTCTCTCTCTCTCTCTCTCTCTCTCTCTCTCTCTCTCTCTCTCTCTCTCTCTCTCTGTGGCTCTGTCAAGGAGAAATGAGTCCTACATTGCTCCATTTGGCCGAGTTGAAATTGCAATTTTGGTATGTTGTTTGACTTCTAACAAATTCTTCCAACTTGACATGCTTCAAGCTCTTGCTTTGTCAATTTGGTGCTTGCTTTTAGAACTTGATTTCACCTTTGTTGGCTTAGTTTATTAAATTTTTATCCTTATTGGATTAAAAATGAAAGAAAATTATTGCAAATTGTTATTATTTGGCCAAAAATTAGCCAAAATTATTGCATACACTTATATATACATACTCTCACTCTAGACATCATGTCTTTCAAAAATTGTTGCTATGGCTCATTATTATGCCTGATAAGAGTTAAATCCTAATAAAAAGAAACAAAAAGATAAAATTTAAGAAGAAAATCACTTTGTACACTATATACATAATTTCTTGACATCTTGTAGCTTAAGATCTTGCAATAGGCTACCAAAGCTACTTGTAACATTTAATGGCCTAAAATCTTATTTGTAGCGGAAATTAGCATGAACATAGTGGGCATTTCATTAGAATAGATTCCTAATGAGAATTACAAGAGTGCTTGGGTGGAGAGAGCAACAAAAAGCATAACACCTAGTTAGATAGCATCGACAATACTTTCAAAAGAGAGAGCAATTAAACTATTGACAACAGTTGAGGACCGGATTTGCATGGAGCCGGTCCCCCCTCCAAAAGGCTTTGTATTATGGTTTCTCCCATCAAGAGAGACATTGTACAATACAATTCTTTGTGTTCCTTCAAGACTAGCTAGTGCAATGAAGATGGAAGCTTCATACACCAAGCAAAACACTTAATTAAACACAACTTGAATTATCCCCGTTCTCAGACCCAAGACCTCACACACCTTCGAAGATGGTGAGAGCTAGCAGGGTATGAGAGTAGATTGAGAGGAAAAAGAAGTATCTTACGAGAAAGAAGTACATCTCCTCACATAATCACTCATATTAGCATAGCTTAGCTTAGTAATTAGCTTGGTAGAGAAGATGAGCATGCATTGAAGCTTGGCTCTTGGTTGGATTTGCATCCACATGCCAAGAGAGTGTTGATGTAGGCTTCTATCTCACAAGCTTGGAGTAGGTGATGAGCTCTCCATTAAAGCTTGGGAGGAGATAGAGTGTTTTCCCTTCACACATGGTCAAGTGTGAGAGTGTGAGAGTGAATGCCAAGCAAAAATCAGCCCCCCCTCTCTCTTGGGCGAGCCCTAGCTGCTAAGTTAGGCTGGCTTTTTCCTCATTGGACCTCCCCAGGTCAAGCCAATAGGAATTAAGCAGCATAAGTGATAGCCTTCTGACATGTGTCCCCCTTTCCCCTTTTGTGAGAGCTTTAGATAATTAAATAATTAAACTAAACTCTCATTGGACCCCTTTGCCTCCTGGCCAATAGGAATCAGGCAAGCCATGGGGCTTCTGAATGCTCATTGGACCCCTTGGGAGACTGCCCAATAGTCTTCTAGGACACTTAATTCTTATTGGTTTCTTTTATTAAATGTTTTTAAATTAATTAAACTAGATTTACTCTAGCTTAATTCTCATTGGTCCACTTCAAGGGTCTTCCAATAGGAATTGGGCACACCTTGTGGGCATCTGGCCTAGGGAGCTGACATGTGTCCCTCATTCCCTTTGTGTAAAGGGAGCCTGTGTGTGTGTGTGTGGTTTTCTCTCTCATCCCCTAGCTTTGGGGCTCGCCCCCTCCCATGTAGGGATGCAGAAAGACTTTTTGGGCACACACACTAAGCATCCAATTTTCCCTAAGGTTGACCTTTGGACACAACCTTTGAATTTTGGAACCTTAGCATTTTGGAAGTCTTAATGGGCTGAACCTTAGGGTCTTTTTAGCCCGTTGTTTCACATGGCTCTTTTGCAGATGGCCCCCCCTTTGGATCCCTATTTTCCCTCCTTTGGATCCCTACTGTGGCCGGTCTGCTAACTTAACCAATATTCTAGCTTTTTCTCCCTTGGCACTTCCCCACATTAAATGATCAGTTTAATATGAGAAAATCATTTAGGAGAATTAGATATTGATTATTATGACATTACCTCTCTCTTGAAATCATAGTCGTCCTCGACTATGGTGTAGAGAAGATAAAGCATATGCATGAGTCCTTTTCTTAGCGGGTAGAGGATCCCTATGTTACCCTACGACATCATTCCATAATGGATGACTAGTCCATTTGGCGCTTGAGAGCCTGAGGCTGCCGCAAGCATGTCTGCACATTAGTCCTATCAGTCTTCCATAGTAGAGTGACAAGCTCTACTTGGTGTTTGGGAGACGTCGTCTCCACAAACTTGATCTAAGCATGCATACTACTTTATTTTTGTGCACAAATAAAGAAAAAGAGAGTCTTATAAGACAAAAATTTTTGTTCATTTTTTTAACATTTTGTACATTTGCTTACTCTTGGGAAGCATTGTAAGCATTGACAAGGTTTAGGTTATCCTTTAATTGTATGCCTTGCATCCATCTAGCATCTTCAAAAGGATAATTCTTAAACTTAATAAGATATCGTCGGATAGTCTTACCGCCTCTTAATACCTTGTCTTCATGTCGGAGAATGGACTCGGGCTGCAGCACCTCCTCGTGGTCCTCGATCTCCGGTGGGTCTTCAATAGTTGGTTCTTGAGGTGGCTCTCCTTTGTAAGGCTTTAAGAGGCTCACATGAAAAGCATTGTGTATGAGCCAATGATTGGGCAACTTAAGTTGATAGGCCATCTCATTGATTGGCCTAAGAATCTGGAAGGGACCATAGTACCTTTTTGCTAGTTTAGCATAGTACTTTTGGTGGCCCGTAGGATTCTTGCCCGTCGTGTGCCTTAAGCGAGCCTTGGGAAACTTTAACAAGACCCAATCGTTTTCTTTAAAGGCTTGGGCTCTTCTGTGCTTGTCAGCAGCAGCCTTTTGCCTTTGTTGTGAGATAGAGATAGCATCCTTAATCTTTTGGAAAGATTCTTGTAGGTCTCGGCTATACTCATCTGCAGCGAAGATCTTCCCATGTACCTTAAGTAGCAAGGGACTTTTTGATCTTCCCTCAATTACCTCGAAAGGTGCTTTTCCTGTAGAAGTATGTACAGTGTTATTGTAAGCATACTCTACTAAGGGTAAGTACTTCTCCCATTGGGATCTTTGATCTACTTCCGTTACATAGGCTTTTAGTAGATCGAGAATAGTTAGGTTAGCTATTTCACTTTGGCCATCAGTTTGTGGATGATAGGCCGAAGAGAAGTTTAGCCTTGTTCCTAAATTCTCAAAGAGACCCTTCCAGAAATTACTGGTCATTCTAGGATCTCTATCCGACACTATGGACATTGGCAAGCCATGGTACTTGAAAATTTGTGAAATGAAGAGGGTTGCCATTTGATGGGCTTTGATAGTCTTTTTGACAGGTATAAAATGAGCTTGTTTACTGAACCTGTCTACTATCGTCCATATTCCCGTATTCCCATGGATAGACTTAGGCAATCCAAAGATAAAATCCATGGATATGCTCTCCCACGGTGAATTAGGGATTGGCAAGGGTTGAAGCAATCCAAGTTGCTTCCCTCTATCAAATTTTGTCTTTTGACATACCACACATTTGGAAACATACTCATGTATGTTCACTTTCATGGTAGGCCAATAGAAATATGTTTCAATTCCCTTTAGGGTAGACTGAATCCCTCTATGCCCCGCATATGGGGGAGCATGAGATTCATACATTACTTTCTCACGTAGTGAGTTAGTAACGCATAGTCTATTGCCATAGAGAAGATAGCCATCTTGTAAAGTAAATGGTTCTTCTTTCTTCCCTAAGGTAAGGGCTGAAATCACATCTCTAAAATCGGGATCAATAGCATACTCATCTATCATTAAAGATAGATCATTGTGAGTTGCTATGGAAACCGCATTCACTCTCGGTCGTCTTGAGAGTGCATCGGCTACTTGATTATGCTTGCCAGCAATGTGAGCAATATGAAAATGAAATTGCGAAAGGAAATTTGCCCACCTCATTTGTTTGTCGGAGAGCTTGGTCTGCGTCATGAAGTACTTAAGACTTTGGTGATCCGTTCGCAGAATAAAAGGAGTCCCCAATAAATAGTGCTTCCATGAGTCTAAGGCATGTAGAACTGCAAGGAGTTCTTTTTCGTATATGCCTAGAGCTTGCTCAACAGGGTCGAGCCTTCGACTCTCATAGCCTATGGCGTGCCCTTCTTGGAGCAAAACAGCCCCAAGGCAATCACCACAAGCATCACATTGGACCTCAAATGGTTTTGAGAGATCCGGTAGTGTAAGCACAGGTTGAGAGATAAGCTTTTCTTTAAGCTTTTCGAAAGCATTGTTCTCCTTAGCAGACCACGTATACCTAACATTTTTCTTTGTTAGGTCATGTAATGGTCCCGCAATTTGTGAGAACTTTTCTATGAAGCGTCTATAGTATGCACACATACCTATAAAGCTTCTTAGTTCATGAAGATTCCTTGGTTTAGGCCATCCTTTTATTACCTCTAACTTGGATGGATCCATTTGGATTCCATCTTGAGAGATAATGTGACCTAAATATTGAATCTCTTGCAAGAAAAATTCACTTTTCTTTCGATTAACATAAAGTTTATTCTCTCTTAAAACTTGAAATATTACCTGGAGGTGTTGCTTATGTTCCTCTAATGAATTAGAGTAGATGATAATATCATCAAAGAACACTCCAGTGAAGGTTCGATGAGGTCTGAACAGCTTCTCCATCAAGCGGTTAAATGTGGCTGGTGCATTAGTCAAGCCAAAAGGCATGACAATGTATTCGTAAAGACCAAATGTAGTACGAAATGCGGTCTTTACAATGTCTTGATCAACTATCCTTATTTGATGATAGCCACTTTTTAGGTCAATCCTACTGAAGTAGGTCGATCCTTGTAGCTTATCAAATAGGTCTTCTACCCGTGGAATGGGAAACCTATTCTTGATAGTGATCCTATTTAGTGCTCTATAGTCGACACACATACGATATGTGCCGTCTTTCTTTTGCACTAATAGCACAGGTGAGCAAAATGGAGATGAGCTAGGCCTAACCATGCCCTTCTCAATTAACTCATGCACTTGCCGCATAATCTCCTCTTGTTGAGCTTGAGAAACTCTATAAGGAGGTTTGTTAGGCGGTGAACTTCCTGGAAGAAGTTCAATTGCATGGTCGTCATTACCTCGTTTAGGAGGTAGCTCACAAGGGATGTCGTCAATAAAGACATCTTGAAACCCCTTGAGAAAATTGGATAACTCTAATTCCTTTTGGTTGCTTTTATTTTCTTTTGCTAAAGCATTAGGTTCATTTTGAGAATCTTTAACAAAAATCATGTACACGGAAATAGAGCTCTTTATTGACTTGTTGAAAGCTGGTGTATGTACAATGGGGATGGTGTTACCCATCTCCCTAGCATCTATATACATGTCCTTTTCCCTGAACTTAAAGGAGATTCTCCTTTCAGGAAATTTAACATGGGCAGCCAAACGGTCAAACCATGGTGCCCCTAGGATTACATCCTCATGCTTGAGAGGAGAGATAAAGAAATCCTCTTTGTCCACATAGCCTTGGACATGAAGCCTCAATTTCCCGATTAAGGGAGTGACTGAAGCTTCTTGCCCCTTGAAGGCACTGTCTGCGGGTAGGATATCTCCCATCTCGTAGGATTGTATGCCTAGCTTGGTGGCTAACTCCATAGATATGAAATTGTGAGTAGAACCAGGGTCAAAGAGAATAAAAGCATCATGTTCTCTTACCTTTCCCCAAGCATGGCATAGAGGAGATCCTTTGTGGTGAGTTTGGTGAATCTCCTCCTCTTGGATTTCAACCAAAGAAGCTCTAGGAGGATCTTGGCGGTTGTTCTTTTGGGGACAAGCGCGGTACGCATGCCCTTGTTCGCCGCACTTGAAACACCGGTTATCTTTACGATAACGCTCAAGCTCTTCAGGAGAGAGTTTATTCTTTCCTTTGTAAACTCCCTTCTCTTTAGCTTTGTTGGAATTGCCCTTAGGAGACTTTTGGACATTGTCCTTCCCCCCTTAGGCTCATTGGTACCTTTGTTTTCCGGGGGCTTATTATTTCTTTTACCCCCCGTTTGGAAATTGATTCGCGAGGCCACCATAGTATGGTGTATTACCGCCGATATGGTACGTGGCCTTTGGGAGTTGACATACTCCGCCATTTCTTCGGTTAAGCCCGCACAAAATTGTTGCTTTTGCTCTCCAAAATCCAACTTTTTGAAGACAGTGGCTTTGAGTTGTAGGTCCCAAAACTTGTCTACATATTTGTGGATGGATTCATTGGGAGAGAGCTTTAAGCTTCGCCATTCGGTGAGTACTTTGTCTTTGGCATCGGTGGCCAAAAACTGCTTCATAATGGAAGCTCTTAAAGCCTTCCATGTTCGTGGAGCTTCACCGTTGGCTCGTAGGCTAGACCACCATTGTCTGGCGGACTTTTGAAAGTGCATAGCTACATGGCGTAGCTTAGAGGACTCCGTGAAGCCCTCATCTCCAAACGCCGCATCGAATTGCTGGATAAAGGCCAAAACTTTGTCTGTAGCACCGAAGGTGCCATCATAGGTAAGGAAAGAGATGCTCTTCCCTCCCTCTTTGAATTTCTTCAGCTTGGACGACCTCTTCCATGCGGCATAGGATTTCCTATGGCCTCTTCTTTTTGATGGTTCAAAAGTTGCACCATCACTTTCTTCAGAAGATGAAGAATTTGAAGAAGGTGGAGAAGAGGGTGACCTCTTTCTCGCCTTTTTCTTGTCTTGATCTTTGTCGTCTTCACCATAGCTTTCATAAGAGGAAGAGGATAAAGAAGATGGAGAAGAGGGTGTCCTCTTTCTCGCCTTTTTCTTCTCTTGCTTTTTATCATCCCTCTTTGAATTATGGCGTGGAGAAGAGTGTGATGGTCTTCTCCGCTTTGGTGGTGATGGAGAGCGTTTAGCCCGCCGTCTTCGTGGAGCCATCTCCGCCGAGGTGGCGGGAGACTCGCTTCTTTCCCGTTCCTTCGGTGGAGGCTCTTGAGTTCTCCTTTGGGAAGGAGATGCATCATCAAGAAGTAAGTTCTTGAGCCCTTCATATGGATTCTCTTCTTCTTCCCGAATCGGAGAGAGACCTCTTTTGGTAGTCTCACAAGGAGGCTTCCTAGGTGTTCTCTCGTCATGGTGATGAGCTTGGAGAATCCCGTGAGCACGGAGCTGCCGTTGCACTTCACTTTGGAGAGATGGATTGCCCATGGCTTGTTGAAGCCTAGAAACAAGATAATTAACAAGCATTGAAGCATCATTCGTAGCTTGCTCATGAGCAAAATCAAAGTTATCAACATTAATTTCACTCTCTTTAATATTGTCAGCCATTCTAACAATTTTTAGGTGTAAACTTTTTAGGTGTACTTTGGCACTTCAAGCCCTAGTTGCTACTCCTCTTTACCCCTTTAGAAAAAGCACTCAAGCTACTGTACCCGCGGCTCGAATACCATTAATTGCAAGGAATAGAAGAGAGGGTCTTTCGACACCAAAACAGCACCGGCTCCTGTCAAGCTTCTAATAGCTCAATAGTGGTTAAGCCGTAGGCAAGCCCCGTAGGACTCCACTATTAAGACCATAGCTCTCGACGGTGATGCCCCGTTAACTGCACAAAGGCAGGCGCACTGCAAGGCTGAAAAATCCCTATTCTACTTACTCACAGGCAATTATTAATACCAACCATTTGTAGCTAGCTTGAGGACCTCCCTTCTTGAGCAAGAAAAGAGAAACCTTGAGCTCTGATACCAATGTAACATTTAATGGCCTAAAATCTTATTTGTAGCGGAAATTAGCATGAACATAGTGGGCATTTCATTAGAATAGATTCCTAATGAGAATTACAAGAGTGCTTGGGTGGAGAGAGCAACAAAAAGCATAACACCTAGTTAGATAGCATCGACAATACTTTCAAAAGAGAGAGCAATTAAACTATTGACAACAGTTGAGGACCGGATTTGCATGGAGCCGGTCCCCCCTCCAAAAGGCTTTGTATTATGGTTTCTCCCATCAAGAGAGACATTGTACAATACAATTCTTTGTGTTCCTTCAAGACTAGCTAGTGCAATGAAGATGGAAGCTTCATACACCAAGCAAAACACTTAATTAAACACAACTTGAATTATCCCCGTTCTCAGACCCAAGACCTCACACACCTTCGAAGATGGTGAGAGCTAGCAGGGTATGAGAGTAGATTGAGAGGAAAAAGAAGTATCTTACGAGAAAGAAGTACATCTCCTCACATAATCACTCATATTAGCATAGCTTAGCTTAGTAATTAGCTTGGTAGAGAAGATGAGCATGCATTGAAGCTTGGCTCTTGGTTGGATTTGCATCCACATGCCAAGAGAGTGTTGATGTAGGCTTCTATCTCACAAGCTTGGAGTAGGTGATGAGCTCTCCATTAAAGCTTGGGAGGAGATAGAGTGTTTTCCCTTCACACATGGTCAAGTGTGAGAGTGTGAGAGTGAATGCCAAGCAAAAATCAGCCCCCCCTCTCTCTTGGGCGAGCCCTAGCTGCTAAGTTAGGCTGGCTTTTTCCTCATTGGACCTCCCCAGGTCAAGCCAATAGGAATTAAGCAGCATAAGTGATAGCCTTCTGACATGTGTCCCCCTTTCCCCTTTTGTGAGAGCTTTAGATAATTAAATAATTAAACTAAACTCTCATTGGACCCCTTTGCCTCCTGGCCAATAGGAATCAGGCAAGCCATGGGGCTTCTGAATGCTCATTGGACCCCTTGGGAGACTGCCCAATAGTCTTCTAGGACACTTAATTCTTATTGGTTTCTTTTATTAAATGTTTTTAAATTAATTAAACTAGATTTACTCTAGCTTAATTCTCATTGGTCCACTTCAAGGGTCTTCCAATAGGAATTGGGCACACCTTGTGGGCATCTGGCCTAGGGAGCTGACATGTGTCCCTCATTCCCTTTGTGTAAAGGGAGCCTGTGTGTGTGTGTGTGGTTTTCTCTCTCATCCCCTAGCTTTGGGGCTCGCCCCCTCCCATGTAGGGATGCAGAAAGACTTTTTGGGCACACACACTAAGCATCCAATTTTCCCTAAGGTTGACCTTTGGACACAACCTTTGAATTTTGGAACCTTAGCATTTTGGAAGTCTTAATGGGCTGAACCTTAGGGTCTTTTTAGCCCGTTGTTTCACATGGCTCTTTTGCAGATGGCCCCCCCTTTGGATCCCTATTTTCCCTCCTTTGGATCCCTACTGTGGCCGGTCTGCTAACTTAACCAATATTCTAGCTTTTTCTCCCTTGGCACTTCCCCACATTAAATGATCAGTTTAATATGAGAAAATCATTTAGGAGAATTAGATATTGATTATTATGACATTACCTCTCTCTTGAAATCATAGTCGTCCTCGACTATGGTGTAGAGAAGATAAAGCATATGCATGAGTCCTTTTCTTAGCGGGTAGAGGATCCCTATGTTACCCTACGACATCATTCCATAATGGATGACTAGTCCATTTGGCGCTTGAGAGCCTGAGGCTGCCGCAAGCATGTCTGCACATTAGTCCTATCAGTCTTCCATAGTAGAGTGACAAGCTCTACTTGGTGTTTGGGAGACGTCGTCTCCACAAACTTGATCTAAGCATGCATACTACTTTATTTTTGTGCACAAATAAAGAAAAAGAGAGTCTTATAAGACAAAAATTTTTGTTCATTTTTTTAACATTTTGTACATTTGCTTACTCTTGGGAAGCATTGTAAGCATTGACAAGGTTTAGGTTATCCTTTAATTGTATGCCTTGCATCCATCTAGCATCTTCAAAAGGATAATTCTTAAACTTAATAAGATATCGTCGGATAGTCTTACCGCCTCTTAATACCTTGTCTTCATGTCGGAGAATGGACTCGGGCTGCAGCACCTCCTCGTGGTCCTCGATCTCCGGTGGGTCTTCAATAGTTGGTTCTTGAGGTGGCTCTCCTTTGTAAGGCTTTAAGAGGCTCACATGAAAAGCATTGTGTATGAGCCAATGATTGGGCAACTTAAGTTGATAGGCCATCTCATTGATTGGCCTAAGAATCTGGAAGGGACCATAGTACCTTTTTGCTAGTTTAGCATAGTACTTTTGGTGGCCCGTAGGATTCTTGCCCGTCGTGTGCCTTAAGCGAGCCTTGGGAAACTTTAACAAGACCCAATCGTTTTCTTTAAAGGCTTGGGCTCTTCTGTGCTTGTCAGCAGCAGCCTTTTGCCTTTGTTGTGAGATAGAGATAGCATCCTTAATCTTTTGGAAAGATTCTTGTAGGTCTCGGCTATACTCATCTGCAGCGAAGATCTTCCCATGTACCTTAAGTAGCAAGGGACTTTTTGATCTTCCCTCAATTACCTCGAAAGGTGCTTTTCCTGTAGAAGTATGTACAGTGTTATTGTAAGCATACTCTACTAAGGGTAAGTACTTCTCCCATTGGGATCTTTGATCTACTTCCGTTACATAGGCTTTTAGTAGATCGAGAATAGTTAGGTTAGCTATTTCACTTTGGCCATCAGTTTGTGGATGATAGGCCGAAGAGAAGTTTAGCCTTGTTCCTAAATTCTCAAAGAGACCCTTCCAGAAATTACTGGTCATTCTAGGATCTCTATCCGACACTATGGACATTGGCAAGCCATGGTACTTGAAAATTTGTGAAATGAAGAGGGTTGCCATTTGATGGGCTTTGATAGTCTTTTTGACAGGTATAAAATGAGCTTGTTTACTGAACCTGTCTACTATCGTCCATATTCCCGTATTCCCATGGATAGACTTAGGCAATCCAAAGATAAAATCCATGGATATGCTCTCCCACGGTGAATTAGGGATTGGCAAGGGTTGAAGCAATCCAAGTTGCTTCCCTCTATCAAATTTTGTCTTTTGACATACCACACATTTGGAAACATACTCATGTATGTTCACTTTCATGGTAGGCCAATAGAAATATGTTTCAATTCCCTTTAGGGTAGACTGAATCCCTCTATGCCCCGCATATGGGGGAGCATGAGATTCATACATTACTTTCTCACGTAGTGAGTTAGTAACGCATAGTCTATTGCCATAGAGAAGATAGCCATCTTGTAAAGTAAATGGTTCTTCTTTCTTCCCTAAGGTAAGGGCTGAAATCACATCTCTAAAATCGGGATCAATAGCATACTCATCTATCATTAAAGATAGATCATTGTGAGTTGCTATGGAAACCGCATTCACTCTCGGTCGTCTTGAGAGTGCATCGGCTACTTGATTATGCTTGCCAGCAATGTGAGCAATATGAAAATGAAATTGCGAAAGGAAATTTGCCCACCTCATTTGTTTGTCGGAGAGCTTGGTCTGCGTCATGAAGTACTTAAGACTTTGGTGATCCGTTCGCAGAATAAAAGGAGTCCCCAATAAATAGTGCTTCCATGAGTCTAAGGCATGTAGAACTGCAAGGAGTTCTTTTTCGTATATGCCTAGAGCTTGCTCAACAGGGTCGAGCCTTCGACTCTCATAGCCTATGGCGTGCCCTTCTTGGAGCAAAACAGCCCCAAGGCAATCACCACAAGCATCACATTGGACCTCAAATGGTTTTGAGAGATCCGGTAGTGTAAGCACAGGTTGAGAGATAAGCTTTTCTTTAAGCTTTTCGAAAGCATTGTTCTCCTTAGCAGACCACGTATACCTAACATTTTTCTTTGTTAGGTCATGTAATGGTCCCGCAATTTGTGAGAACTTTTCTATGAAGCGTCTATAGTATGCACACATACCTATAAAGCTTCTTAGTTCATGAAGATTCCTTGGTTTAGGCCATCCTTTTATTACCTCTAACTTGGATGGATCCATTTGGATTCCATCTTGAGAGATAATGTGACCTAAATATTGAATCTCTTGCAAGAAAAATTCACTTTTCTTTCGATTAACATAAAGTTTATTCTCTCTTAAAACTTGAAATATTACCTGGAGGTGTTGCTTATGTTCCTCTAATGAATTAGAGTAGATGATAATATCATCAAAGAACACTCCAGTGAAGGTTCGATGAGGTCTGAACAGCTTCTCCATCAAGCGGTTAAATGTGGCTGGTGCATTAGTCAAGCCAAAAGGCATGACAATGTATTCGTAAAGACCAAATGTAGTACGAAATGCGGTCTTTACAATGTCTTGATCAACTATCCTTATTTGATGATAGCCACTTTTTAGGTCAATCCTACTGAAGTAGGTCGATCCTTGTAGCTTATCAAATAGGTCTTCTACCCGTGGAACGGGAAACCTATTCTTGATAGTGATCCTATTTAGTGCTCTATAGTCGACACACATACGATATGTGCCGTCTTTCTTTTGCACTAATAGCACAGGTGAGCAAAATGGAGATGAGCTAGGCCTAACCATGCCCTTCTCAATTAACTCATGCACTTGCCGCATAATCTCCTCTTGTTGAGCTTGAGAAACTCTATAAGGAGGTTTGTTAGGCGGTGAACTTCCTGGAAGAAGTTCAATTGCATGGTCGTCATTACCTCGTTTAGGAGGTAGCTCACAAGGGATGTCGTCAATAAAGACATCTTGAAACCCCTTGAGAAAATTGGATAACTCTAATTCCTTTTGGTTGCTTTTATTTTCTTTTGCTAAAGCATTAGGTTCATTTTGAGAATCTTTAACAAAAATCATGTACACGGAAATAGAGCTCTTTATTGACTTGTTGAAAGCTGGTGTATGTACAATGGGGATGGTGTTACCCATCTCCCTAGCATCTATATACATGTCCTTTTCCCTGAACTTAAAGGAGATTCTCCTTTCAGGAAATTTAACATGGGCAGCCAAACGGTCAAACCATGGTGCCCCTAGGATTACATCCTCATGCTTGAGAGGAGAGATAAAGAAATCCTCTTTGTCCACATAGCCTTGGACATGAAGCCTCAATTTCCCGATTAAGGGAGTGACTGAAGCTTCTTGCCCCTTGAAGGCACTGTCTGCGGGTAGGATATCTCCCATCTCGTAGGATTGTATGCCTAGCTTGGTGGCTAACTCCATAGATATGAAATTGTGAGTAGAACCAGGGTCAAAGAGAATAAAAGCATCATGTTCTCTTACCTTTCCCCAAGCATGGCATAGAGGAGATCCTTTGTGGTGAGTTTGGTGAATCTCCTCCTCTTGGATTTCAACCAAAGAAGCTCTAGGAGGATCTTGGCGGTTGTTCTTTTGGGGACAAGCGCGGTACGCATGCCCTTGTTCGCCGCACTTGAAACACCGGTTATCTTTACGATAACGCTCAAGCTCTTCAGGAGAGAGTTTATTCTTTCCTTTGTAAACTCCCTTCTCTTTAGCTTTGTTGGAATTGCCCTTAGGAGACTTTTGGACATTGTCCTTCCCCTTAGGCTCATTGGTACCTTTGTTTTCCGGGGGCTTATTATTTCTTTTACCCCCCGTTTGGAAATTGATTCGCGAGGCCACCATAGTATGGTGTATTACCGCCGATATGGTACGTGGCCTTTGGGAGTTGACATACTCCGCCATTTCTTCGGTTAAGCCCGCACAAAATTGTTGCTTTTGCTCTCCAAAATCCAACTTTTTGAAGACAGTGGCTTTGAGTTGTAGGTCCCAAAACTTGTCTACATATTTGTGGATGGATTCATTGGGAGAGAGCTTTAAGCTTCGCCATTCGGTGAGTACTTTGTCTTTGGCATCGGTGGCCAAAAACTGCTTCATAATGGAAGCTCTTAAAGCCTTCCATGTTCGTGGAGCTTCACCGTTGGCTCGTAGGCTAGACCACCATTGTCTGGCGGACTTTTGAAAGTGCATAGCTACATGGCGTAGCTTAGAGGACTCCGTGAAGCCCTCATCTCCAAACGCCGCATCGAATTGCTGGATAAAGGCCAAAACTTTGTCTGTAGCACCGAAGGTGCCATCATAGGTAAGGAAAGAGATGCTCTTCCCTCCCTCTTTGAATTTCTTCAGCTTGGACGACCTCTTCCATGCGGCATAGGATTTCCTATGGCCTCTTCTTTTTGATGGTTCAAAAGTTGCACCATCACTTTCTTCAGAAGATGAAGAATTTGAAGAAGGTGGAGAAGAGGGTGACCTCTTTCTCGCCTTTTGCTTGTCTTGATCTTTGTCGTCTTCACCATAGCTTTCATAAGAGGAAGAGGATAAAGAAGATGGAGAAGAGGGTGTCCTCTTTCTCGCCTTTTTCTTCTCTTGCTTTTTATCATCCCTCTTTGAATTATGGCGTGGAGAAGAGTGTGATGGTCTTCTCCGCTTTGGTGGTGATGGAGAGCGTTTAGCCCGCCGTCTTCGTGGAGCCATCTCCGCCGAGGTGGCGGGAGACTCGCTTCTTTCCCGTTCCTTCGGTGGAGGCTCTTGAGTTCTCCTTTGGGAAGGAGATGCATCATCAAGAAGTAAGTTCTTGAGCCCTTCATATGGATTCTCTTCTTCTTCCCGAATCGGAGAGAGACCTCTTTTGGTAGTCTCACAAGGAGGCTTCCTAGGTGTTCTCTCGTCATGGTGATGAGCTTGGAGAATCCCGTGAGCACGGAGCTGCCGTTGCACTTCACTTTGGAGAGATGGATTGCCCATGGCTTGTTGAAGCCTAGAAACAAGATAATTAACAAGCATTGAAGCATCATTCGTAGCTTGCTCATGAGCAAAATCAAAGTTATCAACATTAATTTCACTCTCTTTAATATTGTCAGCCATTCTAACAATTTTTAGGTGTAAACTTTTTAGGTGTACTTTGGCACTTCAAGCCCTAGTTGCTACTCCTCTTTACCCCTTTAGAAAAAGCACTCAAGCTACTGTACCCGCGGCTCGAATACCATTAATTGCAAGGAATAGAAGAGAGGGTCTTTCGACACCAAAACAGCACCGGCTCCTGTCAAGCTTCTAATAGCTCAATAGTGGTTAAGCCGTAGGCAAGCCCCGTAGGACTCCACTATTAAGACCATAGCTCTCGACGGTGATGCCCCGTTAACTGCACAAAGGCAGGCGCACTGCAAGGCTGAAAAATCCCTATTCTACTTACTCACAGGCAATTATTAATACCAACCATTTGTAGCTAGCTTGAGGACCTCCCTTCTTGAGCAAGAAAAGAGAAACCTTGAGCTCTGATACCAATGTAACATTTAATGGCCTAAAATCTTATTTGTAGCGGAAATTAGCATGAACATAGTGGGCATTTCATTAGAATAGATTCCTAATGAGAATTACAAGAGTGCTTGGGTGGAGAGAGCAACAAAAAGCATAACACCTAGTTAGATAGCATCGACAATACTTTCAAAAGAGAGAGCAATTAAACTATTGACAACAGTTGAGGACCGGATTTGCATGGAGCCGGTCCCCCCTCCAAAAGGCTTTGTATTATGGTTTCTCCCATCAAGAGAGACATTGTACAATACAATTCTTTGTGTTCCTTCAAGACTAGCTAGTGCAATGAAGATGGAAGCTTCATACACCAAGCAAAACACTTAATTAAACACAACTTGAATTATCCCCGTTCTCAGACCCAAGACCTCACACACCTTCGAAGATGGTGAGAGCTAGCAGGGTATGAGAGTAGATTGAGAGGAAAAAGAAGTATCTTACGAGAAAGAAGTACATCTCCTCACATAATCACTCATATTAGCATAGCTTAGCTTAGTAATTAGCTTGGTAGAGAAGATGAGCATGCATTGAAGCTTGGCTCTTGGTTGGATTTGCATCCACATGCCAAGAGAGTGTTGATGTAGGCTTCTATCTCACAAGCTTGGAGTAGGTGATGAGCTCTCCATTAAAGCTTGGGAGGAGATAGAGTGTTTTCCCTTCACACATGGTCAAGTGTGAGAGTGTGAGAGTGAATGCCAAGCAAAAATCAGCCCCCCCTCTCTCTTGGGCGAGCCCTAGCTGCTAAGTTAGGCTGGCTTTTTCCTCATTGGACCTCCCCAGGTCAAGCCAATAGGAATTAAGCAGCATAAGTGATAGCCTTCTGACATGTGTCCCCCTTTCCCCTTTTGTGAGAGCTTTAGATAATTAAATAATTAAACTAAACTCTCATTGGACCCCTTTGCCTCCTGGCCAATAGGAATCAGGCAAGCCATGGGGCTTCTGAATGCTCATTGGACCCCTTGGGAGACTGCCCAATAGTCTTCTAGGACACTTAATTCTTATTGGTTTCTTTTATTAAATGTTTTTAAATTAATTAAACTAGATTTACTCTAGCTTAATTCTCATTGGTCCACTTCAAGGGTCTTCCAATAGGAATTGGGCACACCTTGTGGGCATCTGGCCTAGGGAGCTGACATGTGTCCCTCATTCCCTTTGTGTAAAGGGAGCCTGTGTGTGTGTGTGTGGTTTTCTCTCTCATCCCCTAGCTTTGGGGCTCGCCCCCTCCCATGTAGGGATGCAGAAAGACTTTTTGGGCACACACACTAAGCATCCAATTTTCCCTAAGGTTGACCTTTGGACACAACCTTTGAATTTTGGAACCTTAGCATTTTGGAAGTCTTAATGGGCTGAACCTTAGGGTCTTTTTAGCCCGTTGTTTCACATGGCTCTTTTGCAGATGGCCCCCCCTTTGGATCCCTATTTTCCCTCCTTTGGATCCCTACTGTGGCCGGTCTGCTAACTTAACCAATATTCTAGCTTTTTCTCCCTTGGCACTTCCCCACATTAAATGATCAGTTTAATATGAGAAAATCATTTAGGAGAATTAGATATTGATTATTATGACATACTACTGCTCGCCCCTTACCATTTTGAGTAACCCCCCCGCTAGACGAAGGTTTGTGCAACGCGCATGGGCCCGAACAACGGGTCTATGCAAGCCAATGTAATGTGGCGCTATTATGCCAATGGAAGAGAGGCATGAGTTAACAATATGCTATGTAAAATGTAGGTAGTGAAAAAAAAATTTAGTGGCTTTCGTGGGCGAAGCTTCATCTAAACTCATTTTCCAGATAAAAGATTTTGAATATGGAACATGGGTTTCTTGATTCTTGGTTTTGTGAGAATTGTTGACATGTCATTGGTGGTTCTTTGCTTAAGCTTGCACACCCACTTGTATTTTGGTTGTGGAGATAGAAAAGGTTTTGTTTGTGGTGGTTTCTTTGGTCTCTCGGGCCATTGCCAATTTGGTTTTTTGGCTATGGGTTCCTTGTCAACTTTACTCTTGGGGATCCATTTACACTTTGGTTGGTTGGATACAGAGTTGGTCTTGGCTTTCCTTTCCAAGTATAACTGGTTAATTTTTGTATGTTGGTTCCTTGCCGGCATGTTTGCACTTGGGGATCCATTTATACTTTGGTTGGATAGATACAAAGTTGGTTCATAGTTTTGGCGTTCCTCTCTAAGTATAACATTTTTGAGGGTTGTAGGTTTTTTTTGGTTGTTGTTTCTTTGAGGTGAAGGTTACAAGTGGTGGTTTTGGATTTGGTATCCATATCTGTTGTGGTTGGCTCCCATGATTTACTTATTCACCCCGACTTGTTGGATTTGTTTTCCATGAGGGGGCGGTTGAGTTGATTTAGTCTGCAATGCATGATGTTGTCCTGTTTGAATAGGTTTTACGTCCCAAATATGATTGGTTGGTTCCAAGGAGTGACATAAGAGGTTCCATTAAGGTTAAACTTAAAGGTTCTTATTACCAATCTGGAACTGCTTTGTACATTTGCATCCATGAGACACCCAAGATGATTGCCTCATTAAGATTTGTATCCACCATTACATGGAACTGTGTGGGAATTCATGGCCATCTATGTGGATTGACAAATTGGATTGACCTAATCTAACCATCATGTCTTTGTTTACTTCTTTGAGCTCGATTAGAATGGCCATCAAACATCTTGAGGTACATTGAATACTTCATGGAATTCATTTGGGCTTCAGTATCAACAAGTGCTCTCTCTTTATCCATACCTCTAAGCCAATTTGAATTGCTTCAATACAAGGAGATGGGGTTTTTAGTTTTTGAATTCGAACTGTTGTTTGTCGTTCTTTGTGATTTAAGATTTTCAACTTTCCTTCTTCCTTAGTGAGTTCTTGAATAGCTTGAGATATTTTCTTTCGTTCTGCTACTTGGTGAGTCGTTTTAGCATTTCAGTAGGTAGTGGTAGATGATATTTCTTTAACATAAAACCATTAATCCAGTTAGGCATTTCCTCTACCTCTAATGTTGCAAGTTTATGGGATCATTGAGTGATATGTCGCATATCAAAAATGGGCCATTGACTCACTTTTGCAACTTTTTAGAGTGTTGTTTTAAGGTGTAGACTAATACATAGTCCCCCTTTTGAAACTCTTTGTAGGATTGTGGAACTCCTTTATGTGTTGTTTTTGTGCGTAGATTCCAACATTATCTTGTACATGCAATTCATCTAGATTTTCTAGCTGGTCCATCCTATCAGAAAGTTCATGTCCTATCCATTCTAAGTTCTTGGTGACTCATAGCATAGGAATTAAGAATTCCATGGGTAGTATTGCGTGAATCCCAAACATTGTATTGAAAGGTGTTGTTCCAATTCTTCTAGGAAACTCAATACACCCAAAGAGATGAATGTAAATTCTGATCCCAATCTGGTCTTGATTTGTCCACTAGTTTAATGACCATTGTGAACAAAAAAAAATTGTGCTCTCCACTTGTTTGTTTGCTTGAGGGTAATATGGTTCTGATTTGCCATAAATGATCGTGAATTCTTTCAACAAGACTATAATCATTTTGTTTAGGAAGTGAGTCCCTCTGTCAATCACTATCTCTATCAGTAGCCCTATTTTGTGAATATATTTTTGTACAAGAATTGTGTTGCTATTCTGACATCAATTCTTTGTGTCACTTTGGCTTCTAACCACTTGGTTAGATAACTTGTGGCCTCAATGATATATTGAGCATGCATTCTATATGCAGGAGGTGTGATAGTTCCAACAAAGTATATCTCCCATTTGGAAAAAGCCCTTGCTCCCATCATAGGTTGTAATAGCATTTCATCCCACCTCAACGGCGCTTTGGTACATTGTCATTTATCACAATGTTTCTAATATTGTTTAGATCCATGAACAAGTTTGGCTAGAAAATTCTTGCAAGAAGTATTGATTTTGTAGTTTTATCTACATAAGAATATATGCCCATCTGTCCAACATGAGCTTGCTCAAGAATTGGTATGTAGTCACTTTTTGTGGCATAAATTTGAAAGTTTTTATCATTTTTTGGATTGTAGAGGTGGTTCTCAGTTATCACGTACCTTTTAGCTCTGGTCTAAATGGACTTTTTTCTACTCATCCCCTGTGGAAAGACACCTTTGTCTATGTAATCCACAATGTACTTACTCCATTTTGGTGCAGCTGTTATTTTAAATCGTGTTCCATGTTCCACAAGTGTCTGCTTTTCACAAACATCACATGAACTAATATAGTAATAAACACTTCATTGCATATTAGGCTAGTATACTCCAAGTCTCATAAATTGCTGAAATATTTGTGTTTTTTTTCATTGTGAATCCCCGTTGTTTGCCATTATTTTATGTTGGCTCTATACATAGTATCAATAGTCCATCATTCTCTTCTTTATATAGCCTTCCAATTATCAACACAAGTGTATGCACATGATGATCATCTTGGTAATTTTTGTGAGCATTAGACATGTCAAATTTGGAACATCTTGCATTTGAGTAATCATTGTTATCAATGTATGCATCATGTATGACTCTGTCTATTAGTAGCTATTCAATTGGCTTTGATAGCACTGGGTGGTTGAGGATAGAGGATTGGTGGCTTCTCTAGGTGTAGTAGCTATCCTAGGATTGTCGTCAAGGAATTGAACAAAAGGTTGGGTTGATCTTGAGTTGATGTGGAGCACTTTTGTATGTAGTATCATCCTATGGGCGCTTCTCAAACCACTTTTTTTTCTAGAGTGATTTGATCTCTAGTATTATAAGCACTTGATTTGCATTGATAGTCATCTTTTCATAATCTCCCTTTGGATTTGGCTTGAGTGATAGTCAGAGTTTCTTTTTCCTTAGCAGTGCCTCTTGCTTTATCAATGGCATGGGGATCATCTTATAGCCAAAGTCCTTGACCACTTCATCTGGCTTGATCATCAAAAGAGCTATTGAATCCAGTACCTTGAGTTCATATAGCATAAATTCCTTGTGAGAGTGATCAAGGATGTATGCTATCCATTCCTTGAGCTCTTCTCAGGAATATGGTTTAATTTCTTCTTCAAATTTGTGTAGCCCCACCCCTGTAGATGTGCTTGGTATGTCCAAGTGATAGGCTTGACATCTATGGAGGGTGATAGCATGGAGGATCCATCGCTAGAGGAGGGCATCTAGAGGAAGAAGGAATGAATGAATAGAGAGAGAGAGAGAGAGAGAGAGAGAGAGAGAGAGATTAGAGGAGCGTGAGCTAGAATTGATGTTGATAGTCGTTTTTCGGCTCTCTGTAATTTCCATAGTGAGTTATCTCACCCTATCAAATCACTCAAACACTGTGGTTACCCTCACCCTTTCACTGTATATAGGTGCGTGTGAGTTAGGGGACTTTTCCCATATCTCCTTACTGAAATAAAAACCCCTCAATTAGCTAGTCATTGGGCTAGTTGAGCCAAAAAAATAAAAAATATAAAAAATATAAGTATATTATGGCCCATGCATTTGTAAATATTTCTTTGTATATAGGGCCTAAATAAAAGATTTTTTCATAATTATTTTGGTATTTATTTAAATATTTCTACCTAGGTGTGTGTTATTTATGCTCTGTACATTGCCTCACCATTACCACAATTTTTCTTACCATTTTTCATACTCTTTATTCCATATAGAAATATTTTCATGTAAGCT
This sequence comes from Adiantum capillus-veneris, assembly GCF_014529385.1. NCBI lineage: Eukaryota > Viridiplantae > Streptophyta > Polypodiopsida > Polypodiales > Pteridaceae > Adiantum > Adiantum capillus-veneris. Next base: position 130,204,771 of record NC_140946.1, on the reverse strand, counting down.
TCTCTTATATTTGGTGTAACTCCACCCCAACAAAAATCCAAAAAAACTAGTTTTATTTATGTGTATATTTTTTCACTATTGTGATTTTTCCCTTCTTACATCTATTTTGTTTTTTTTCTAAAAAATTAGAACACCAAAAATATTTATCTTTTTATGGTAGCCTCATAATGAGAGAGATTTATTTTGACCCCATTATATTTTTTTCCACTTATCTTATTTATATTTGACATGTACATATTTTTTAGACCCCTCAATATTTGATTTTCTTAGTTGTACTATTCACTTATATCATGATCTCAACAATATCTTCAATTATAGACCTACCAAATAAGGTCAAGGGTAGGTGGCATGCATACATGCACTATGGAGGGCTCACTCTTGGAGGTATTCAAAACAATCATCCAAAGAAGGACCCCACAAGGACTTTGTGCAGTGGAAAAAAACAGTCAGTTTTGCTGAATTTTTAAAGTTCACTTGCTCTCCGAATTTGAAAAGGTGATACAAACAAAAGTTGTAGCTCGTGGGCTGAACTTTTTCCTCATATTTTTTCATATTTTTTAGAGCTACGAGCTGTGAGATATGATTTTATTAGTGGACCGCAGTTTTCCCATGCTATGCAGCCACACTCTCTCTTCCACTTTATCATTTTCCTCTTTCACACACACTTCTCCACTCATCATCCCCACCTCTCTCACCACTCCTCTCTGCACCCTACTCACCTTCTCCTCAACCTTGAAGAATAAGAGAAACCATGGTGAACTCATACCTCCCACACACAATTCCATTCCAAAATTGACCACCTAGTCTCATTTTTCCTCCTCCAAATTACCCATATCTATCAAAAAACCACAAAATTCAGCCTCTTCTCTTAAAAGACAGCATCATGGTGGTTGATTACTCAGCTTCAATTACCTTGTCTCTCAAGGAAGGTCAAGAGTGGAGAAAAAATGTACCGTCAAAGCTAGTGGACCGTCAACAAGCGTCAAAATTGGCCCTACTCAAGACACTTGGAGCATCAACCTTGTAAGAAATCCACCTTTTCTTACCTCTTAAGAGTTTTTCTTCCTTATTTGTATCCTACATGGATACTCCCATTGTAAATATCCAATTCCATTTGTAAATTAATACTAACTCTACTAACACTAACCCACTATGAAAAGTCCTATCACCTCCATTTCTCTCCTCTCTCTTTCCCCACCAACTTCTTGATAATTCCAAGCAAAAGAAATTAGGTAAATTGCTGAAAATATAACCCAACCATGGTTAGAGGAGTAACCCTGGCCTTCAAAATTGCTATAAAAGGAGGGTGTAGCTAGCACAAAAAAGGAGAAGAAAGAGCACTATGCTATAGCTTGAGAAGCCAAGCTCAACCTCTTGAGAAGGAGCTCTTGAGTGGAATCTCATTGGCATTAGGCATACGTATGTGTTGTATTAGGGGTGATTAGCAAGGGAACTCTATGCCATTGTAAGAGAGAGTGATCATTCAATTGAGAGTAGGAAATCTATCATTTCTCCTACTAGTGTAAGCCCAACATTTGCTGAATCAAGGAGGGTGAATTTGGACTAAGCATGGATACCTTGTCTCCCTTCCAACGTGAAGTCATGGACAATAATGATGTGTAAGTGTCTTGGTGTTTTATTTAAGTTCTTGATAGCTTGTCTCCGGGTATTGTTATCAATTTAGCCATAAATCCCACATGCTGTAAGAGGGCGACAGGGTGGAGAGGATTCCCCTGGTCTTAAGACAGTGATTGGGGTGGCTTTTTTCTTGTGATGTGTTGTGGTGTAATTCACTCAGGCTATGTTGAACAAATACTAATCTCACTTTGATTGGTCATGACAGATTTGTAAGAAGGCATTAGTGCAACAAGCACCCCCTTCCCCCTTCTCTCTCTTTCTTACATATATATATTTATGTTTGCTTGATCATTAACGATACACTTCAAAGCAGCCTGAGCACCATCTCTCTCTCTCTCTCTCTCTCTCTCTCTCTCTCTCTCTCTCTCTCTCTCTCTCTCTCTCTCTCTCTCTCTCTCTCTCTCTCTCTCTCTCGTGTTTTAGTGTGTGAGAGTGTTCCATTGGTGTTAGGGTTAGTGTAAATTCCTTGCTTGTTTGTGGGTTGCTCTAACGATTCTCCTCTTTTGCGTCCTAGTTCGCTCTTAAACTAGGTGGTGCCCCTTGTGTAGTTGGGATTTGGCTGTGGGTTTGTTGTTTTGGTTTGTGTTGTGTTGTGCCCCAGCCCCATTGAGCAGCACGGGAGCCTTGAAGGGTGTCTAGAGGTTGCTCTTCTTGTTGCCCGCCCCGAACCGCTTCAAATTGGTGCCCCCACTGAGGACAGGCTTGTGTATGTTTTGTGAAGGCTCAACCTTTAGCATAATCAAGTAGCTTGCATGAATCACGAGAATTTGTATGATCCCTTCATTCCCATTGCAAGGCAAAAGGTACACATAATTGTTAGTACTAAGTTGCAATTTCAGCAAGTAATTCGTAGAATTTTAGGTCCTCTTAGGTTGGTAGAGATAAACGCATCAGTAAATCCTTTTATTTTGCCTCTCATTAGGTACGACTTTAGTTTGGACGTCTATATTTTTGTTTTGTTTTAAGAATTAGGTCATGCATAGACCATGGATAATGGCCCAGGAATATAGGTTTTTCCCTTTCATTTCACTCCACACATTAGAGTAAACATTGCAATTAGTAGAAAAATCCATTTTCAACAACGTATGGTATTCATGTTTGGTGCCCAAAGAGTAGGAGAAATTCTCGCATCACCAAACCCTGTCATTCTATCTCTTATTGATTATCATAGGTCATTTGATGTGAATATTTTTATTTTGTTGTAGAATAGATTGCAATTTAGAAAATATTATTGTGTAAATGTTTTGAAGAAAGAAAAAACAAAAACACGTCACTTTGAAATCAATTCAATGGAGAGCCAACGCCAAATGTCTGGATATCCTCTTTTCTTTGGAGAGCCTGGAGAGGATGCATAATTATTTCTAGCGAATTTCAAGATGTCTTGCCGTATCAAGAGGATAGTAACTGATCAAGAACGTGTAGAAATGTTTGAGGTGGTCCTTAGGAAAGATGCTAGCACTTGGTTTGACTCTTTGCCTGAGGAAGTTAAAGGGAATTACACGGAAGTTTTGAATCGTTTCAAGAAATACTTCTTTGATCCCCAAAACACTCAGAAATTATGGCAAGACATTGTTTCTCATAAGCAAAAAGGCTTAGATGACTACTACTTGTACAAGCAAGAGTTTCTACATCTTTGGGCTCTATGGATACGAAATGTTGCTAACCCTGGTGATGGTGCAGAATTTTTAAAGAAGGAGAGGTTCATAGCCGGACTCTTTCCTGACCTTAAGGTAAAAGTTGAGGCGGGTGCACCTGCTACTTTTGATGCAACGGAAACTAGGGCTGCTGAGAAGTATAGAAAACTCAAGTGCTTAAGGGGAGAGGTTCCAATAGAAGGTCTTAGACCCAAAGGTAAGTCACAAGCATCAACATCTAGGGAGCTTCCTGAGGTAACGGCTGAAGTGATTGAGAAGTTAAATGAATCTTTAAGCAGCCTGTCAATTCACCTTGCACAAGCTGTAGGTCCAAAGGGACAAGCAAAGAAGTCAGAAGAGAGAGAGCCACGAACTAGGAGAGTCTTGCAATGTTGGAATTGCGGTGAGTCTGGACATGGGATGTATAATTGTCCTTGGCCCCGTGGGGAGCCAGGGAGACCTAACTTGAATTACCCAGTGATGAATGCAGGTGAAGGAACTAGTCAGCAACCACGGCTTATACAAAGGACAAATGGAGCAAGACCACCTCCACAAGGAGTGGAAGGAGTTCCACCTTTGCCAGACCCAAACGTGCATGTGGTAGAGGTGACAAATTCAAGAGAGGTTGACATGGAAGCAAATGGCATTAAGCGTGGCCGAGGGAAAGGTAAGGAGAAAGAAGGAGTTACATCACAAAGTGACCATGGACGAGAAAAGAAGGCAAAGGAGACCAAGGAGGCTAAGAGGACTCGACGTCGTATCAACCTCCAAGACTTCCCTCTTGGACATGGAATGGCTCCATACAACCTGTTGGAAGACATGAGAGGTAAGGGTCCTGATATCTCATGGCCTCAATTTCTTGCATTATGTCCACAAGTTAGGAGGGATTTAACAAGGGCAATTAGCACTAGGAGAAAGGTGAAAGAGAGTGTGCCTGTTGTAAAAATTGCACAAGCTGAAATGAATGAGGACATTACACCTATGCTAGATTGTTACATAAAAGGGAGATTGGTTAGGAAAGGTCTAGTGGATGGGGGTGCACAAATTTGCATCATGACAGAGGGACTCATGCAAAAACTAGGCATGCACATCCATGAGACACCTGAAATTAAGGTCAAGATGGCAAACAATAGCAAGGCTAGGTGCGTAGGCATTTGTAAAAATGTTTTTGTGGAGGCCTTTGGCATTAAGAAGGCAGTGGATTTCTATGTCATGTCTACCAAAGGACATGGTTACCCATTTATCCTAGGGAGACCATGGCTAATGAAAATGCGAGCTTTGCAGGATTGGGAGAGTGGAAAGCTAATTTGCAGGAACGACAATCATAAGAAGGTTGTCTTTGACATGAAGGAGCAACGCCAAGAGGAGCTCCATGAAGAATCATCTCAAAGTGAGACGGAAGAAGGTTGGACCGATAGCACTTCAGAAGAAGAAAGTAGCGGCAGCATTACTGAAGAGGAGTCTTCCATCGAAGTCATGGGGGTAAGGTTTAAGCCAAGCAACCAAGAGACCTCTTGTCAAGGCTTGGAGGAGGTAGGTCCTCAAGAGAACGAAGGTGTTCAAGATGAAGGGATGCTGGAAGGTATGCTATCAACAACACTTACAAAGGATGAAAGAGAGGAGTTCAAATGTGTGCTAAGGAAGTTTCCTAGGCTTTTTGCTAAAGACTACACCGACGTGTGTGGGGTAGATGTTGTTCAACACAAGATTGAGTTAAAGCCTGAGGCCACACCTAAAGCTCAGAAGCTACGAAGGCTAGGAGTTATAAAGGAGCAGGCTCTACTCAAGGAGGTAAGAAAGCTTCTAGCAGCAGGTTTCATTTATCCAGTGGAGAATTCAGAGTGGGTCTCTCCTGTTGTTGTCACTCCTAAGAAAAATGACAAGTGGAGGGTGTGTGTGGATTACCGTCCCCTCAATGAGGCAACAAAAAGAGATCACTTTCCCCTCCCATTTCAGGATGAGATACTAAATGAGGTAGTTGGTCATGAGAAGTACACTGTGTGCGATGGTTACTCAGGTTACTTTCAAATAGGGATTGCATTGGAGAATCAATTGAAAACAACCTTTATCACTCCTTGGGGTTGTTATGCTTTTAGAGTCATGCCATTTGGTCTGACAAATGCTCCTGCAACATTCCAACGTTTCATGAATATGGTGTTTCAAGCATTCTTTGGAAAGTCAATTAGGGTGTTCATTGATGATTTTTGTATTTATAGCTCAAAATCATTGCATCTACAAAGGGTAGAAGAAGGTTTAAAGAAGCTCTACGACATGGGAGGTCAACTCAACCCCGACAAGTGACATATAGGTGAGGATGAAGTAATCTTGCTTGGTCATAAAGTTTCTTACAAAGGCATTGAAGTGGATCCTTCAAAGGCAAAGGCTCTTATTGAGCTACCATCACCCAAGAGTCTTAAGGAGGTCATCTCATTCATTCAAAAGGTGAAGTATATGTCACGCTTCATTCACTTAGCCTCGGAGTTACTTCACCCTTTACCTCGGAGTTACCTCGGAGTACTTTTGTAACATTAAAGCCATTTTGTCAGAGCTACCAACACTCATGCCTCCTTGTTGGGAGTACACATTCTTTGTTAGCTCTAGTGTTGGGAAAGAAACAATTGGTGCAGTTTTGTTACAACAAGATCCCTATAGTACCAGGATGCGGCCCATCTACTTTGTTAGTAGGGTCATGAATGCTTTAGAGAGAGGCTACACGGAGGCAGAACTCATGATGCTTTCTCTCATGTTTGCGATAAGGAAGTTTAGATCCTACTTGCTCCCAAAACCTTTTGTAATCCTCACCGCAGAGAATTTGTTCCCTTGGGTGTCATCTCAAATGAATCTTAGTACTAGGATCTCAAAGTGGATTATGGAGTTGCAAGAGTTTCAATACTCTTTCAAGGTAGAAGATAGTGTGCGTGCACAATTGGCAGGGATTCTCACTTATAGGGTGCATGAAAAGGAGATTAAGGTGCCTGAAGTAAAGACCCTACCATTGCCACCACCAAAAAGTATTCCTAATGCTTTTACCTTGTTCTTTGATGGAGCTTTTCGTCGAGCCACAGGAAAAGCAGGGGGAGGGCTAGTGTTGCTCAACCCAAGTGGAGAGGTGGTCATGAAAGAGAAGTTCAATCTACCAAGTTCAGCTAGCAACAATGAAGCAGAATATGACACACTACTTCATGGTTTAAAAATATGCATTGGCCATGGTATACAACGTCTCATGGTAAAAGGGGATGCACTTCTCATTGTGAAGCATATTTTAGGCATTTGGGCATGCAAAAATGAAAGACTAAGGGCCAAAGTTCATACCATCCATAGGCTATTTAATCAATTTGAGGAGGTGCAATTATATCATATTCCTAGGAAACAAAATGAAGATGTTGATTTACTTGCACAACAAGCCATTGCATGTGTAAAGAAAGAAGTGCAGGTCATCATGGTGGCGGCTGCTATGAAGCAACCGAGGTACCAGGGATTGGAGTCATTGGCTCCCATCACTGGCTACATTTTGGAAGGTGAGTTTCCACCAGACTTCACAAAAGCTCAGAAGAGGAGACTCATGAAGAAGGCAAGCATGTATCTCTTCCTAGAAGGCTCCCTCTATCAAAGAGGGAAGGATAAAGTGTGCAAAAGAGTACCAGCTATCGCGGAAATTCCAGGCATTCTAAAAGGTTTGCATGAAGAGGCATGTGGTGGTCATTTTTCCCAAGAATTAACTGTGAAGAAGATTTTGCTTGCGGGGTATGTTTGGCCAAGTCTGCATGTGGATGTCCAACATTGGTGTAAAAGTTGTCACAATTGTCAGGTAAATGGGAATAGAAGATTGATTTATGGTCCAAGGCAAATCGTGCTTGCAAATGGACCCTTTGAAAAGTGGGGCATTGATGCTATGGGTCCTCTGCCTAGGACAAAAAATGGTAAACTCTACATTCTAGTAGCTGTAGACTATATCACTAGGTGGGTGGAAGCACAAAGTGTGGCAAAGGTAAATGAGAGGACAATGAGAAAATTCGTCTACACTCACATTTGTTGTAGATTTGGCACACCTTTGGAGATTGTTTCTGATAATGGTCCAGGGTTTAGAAAGGGATTGCTCACAGAAGTCTGTGAAGAACTTCACATTCTACATCGTCACAGTACACCCTATTATCCCCAATCAAATGGTTTGGTAGAAAAAGCTAATGGTGTCACTGCAGGCATCATTAGAAAGATGGTGAAAAACAAGACAAAGTTGTCGGATGACTTCTTGGATGGTGCCTTGTGGTCATATCGAACCACATATAGGGAAGCCACGGAGTTCACACCATTTCACTTGGTCTATGGTCAAGAGGCTTTACATCCAATTGAGCTAAACATTCCAACAATGCGACTTCATGGAAAATCAGCACAAGATGATCAAGAAGCATGGATGGATCGACTTCTTACCTTAGCTGAGCTTGAGTGGAAAAGAGAAACAGCATACGAGTGCTATAAGAGGAAAGCCACACAGACAAAGGAGAAGCTTGACAAGAAACTGAAGGACAAAGACATCAATGAAGGAGATGTTGTGCTAAGGTATGACAATCGACTCGATAATCGTTTTGATGCCAAATTTGAAACAAGATGGCAGGGGCCATACATATTCAAGAAGCCTTTCAATTCAAGTTACTATCAACTTATGGACTTGAATGGGAAAGAGCACTCCAGGAAGGTAAACGGCTATCGCTTGAAGCCTTACTTGAGTCGCCTTCTACCAAAGGATCTACCAGAGCAAAAGGCAACTATCTCATGTAAGTATTGTTCCATGAAGCATGAGTGTAACACAAACCAAAATTCCAAGGGGCCAAACAATGAAGATCTTGTCAAAGACTCTGAAGCACTCTCTTTGGAAAAGATTCTTTATGATGGTACATGAATATATCATCATCCTGGGGGAGGGCTAATGATAGTCGTTTTTCGGCTCTCTGTAATTGCCATAGTGAGTTATCTCACCCTATCAAATCACTCAAACACTGTGGTTACCCTCACCCTTTCACTGTATATAGGTGCGTGTGAGTTAGGGGACTTTTCCCATATCTCCTTACTGAAATAAAAACCCCTCAATTAGCTAGTCATTGGGCTAGTTGAGCCAAAAAAATAAAAAATATAAAAAATATAAAAAATATAAGTATATTATGGCCCATGCATTTGTAAATATTTCTTTGTATATAGGGCCTAAATAAAAGATTTTTTCATAATTATTTTGGTATTTATTTAAATATTTCTACCTAGGTGTGTGTTATTTATGCTCTGTACATTGCCTCACCATTACCACAATTTTTCTTACCATTTTTCATACTCTTTATTCCATATAGAAATATTTTCATGTAAGCTTCTCTTATATTTGGTGTAACTCCACCCCAACAAAAATCCAAAAAAACTAGTTTTATTTATGTGTATATTTTTTCACTATTGTGATTTTTCCCTTCCTACATCTATTTTGTTTTTTTTCTAAAAAATTAGAACACCAAAAATATTTATCTTTTTATGGTAGCCTCATAATGAGAGAGATTTCTTTTGACCCCTTTATATTTTTTTCCACTTATTTTATTTATATTTGACATGTACATATTTTTTAGACCCCTCAATATTTGATTTTCTTAGTTGTACTATTCACTTATATCATGATCTCAACAATATCTTCAATTATAGACCTACCAAATAAGGTCAAGGGTAGGTGGGATGCATACATGCACTATGGAGGGCTCACTCTTGGAGGTATTCAAAAGAATCATCCAAAGAAGGACCCCACAAGGACTTTGTGCAGTGGAAAAAAACAGTCAGTTTTGCTGAATTTTTAAAGTTCACTTGCTCTCCGAATTTGAAAAGGTGATACAAACAAAAGTTGTAGCTCGTGGGCTGAACTTTTTCCTCATATTTTTTCATATTTTTTAGAGCTACGAGCTGTGAGATATGATTTTATTAGTGGACCGCAGTTTTCCCATGCTATGCAGCCACACTCTCTCTTCCACTTTATCATTTTCCTCTTTCACACACACTTCTCCACTCATCATCCCCACCTCTCTCACCACTCCTCTCTGCACCCTACTCACCTTCTCCTCAACCTTGAAGAATAAGAGAAACCATGGTGAACTCATACCTCCCACACACAATTCCATTCCAAAATTGACCACCTAGTCTCATTTTTCCTCCTCCAAATTACCCATATCTATCAAAAAACCACAAAATTCAGCCTCTTCTCTTAAAAGACAGCATCATGGTGGTTGATTACTCAGCTTCAATTACCTTGTCTCTCAAGGAAGGTCAAGAGTGGAGAAAAAATGTACCATCAAAGCTAGTGGACCGTCAACAAGCGTCAAAATTGGCCCTACTCAAGACACTTGGAGCATCAACCTTGTAAGAAATCCACCTTTTCTTACCTCTTAAGAGTTTTTCTTCCTTATTTGTATCCTACATGGATACTCCCATTGTAAATATCCAATTCCATTTGTAAATTAATACTAACTCTACTAACACTAACCCACTATGAAAAGTCCTATCACCTCCATTTCTCTCCTCTCTCTTTCCCCACCAACTTCTTGATAATTCCAAGCAAAAGAAATTAGGTAAATTGCTGAAAATATAACCCAACCATGGTGAGAGGAGTAACCCTAGCCTTCAAAATTGCTATAAAAGGAGGGTGTAGCTAGCACAAAAAAGGAGAAGAAAGAGCACTATGCTATAGCTTGAGAAGCCAAGCTCAACCTCTTGAGAAGGAGCTCTTGAGTGGAATCTCATTGGCATTAGGCATATGTATGTGTTGTATTAGGGGTGATTAGCAAGGGAACTCTATGCCATTGTAAGAGAGAGTGATCATTCAATTGAGAGTAGGAAATCTATCATTTCTCCTACTAGTGTAAGCCCAACATTTGCTGAATCAAGGAGGGTGAATTTGGACTAAGCATGGATACCTTGTCTCCCTTCCAACGTGAAGTCGTGGACAATAATGATGTGTAAGTGTCTTGGTGTTTTATTTAAGTTCTTGATAGCTTGTCTCCGGGTATTGTTATCAATTTAGCCATAAATCCCACATGCTGTAAGAGGGCGACAGGGTGGAGAGGACTCCCCTGGCCTTAAGACAGTGATTGGGGTGGCTTTTTTCTTGTGATGTGTTGTGGTGTAATTCACTCAGACTATGTTGAACAAATACTAATCTCACTTTGATTGGTCATGACAGATTTGTAAGAAGGCATTAGTGCAACAAGCACCCCCTTCCCCCTTCTCTCTCTTTCTTACACATATATATTTATGTTTGCTTGATCATTAACGATACACTTCAAAGAAGCCCGAGCACCATCTCTCTCTCTCTCTCTCTCTCTCTCTCTCTCTCTCTCTCTCTCTCTCTCTCTCTCTCTCTCTCTCTCTCTCTCTCTCTCTCTCTCTCTCTCTCTCTCTCTCTCTCTCTCTCTCTCTCTCTCGTGTTTTAGTGTGTGAGAGTGTTCCATTGGTGTTAGGGTTAGTGTAAATCCCTTGCTTGTTTGTGGGTTGCTCTAACGATTCTCCTCTTTTGCGTCCTAGTTCGCTCTTAAACTAGGTGGTGCCCCTTGTGTAGTTGGGATTTGGCTGTGGGTTTGTTGTTTTGGTTTGTGTTGTGTTGTGCCCCAGTCCCATTGAGCAGCACGGGAGCCTTGAAGGGTGTCTAGAGGTTGCTCTTCTTGTTGCCCGCCCCGGAGCGCTTCAATGTATAACTTCATGCCTCAAGAGCATCTTATACGTCATCACTTGGGCTTGAAAAGCTCAAAAATCCCCCTCTCAAGCACAAACCACTGAGATTGTAGTTGAATAAAAATCATGATAGAGTTCAACAAAACCACCTGAAACTAGAGTAGAAGCCCACCTCCACCCCTTGACAACAACATAGGTGTGTGTGAACTTTCCTCGAATAACATTCAGAGTGATACAACAAGAATTCAAAACCAAACATATATCTTACCACTGTTCTTTGTGGTAGTGTCTACAACCTGTACAAAATTTTGGCATGACAATAACTGACAACATATAAAACCATAAGAGACCTATGACAACATAAAGAAATGAAAAAACATGACTTTTGGCTATGACAATCATAGTGAATAGCTGAAGAATACTGCCAGAAGACCCAAACAAGTTTAAAGAGACCAATCCAAACTTACTTCCCTTGGAGTTTATCAATCTAGATTTGGATCCGTCAAACTTATCAAATTTGGACGCCATACTTAAATCTTTAAAAGGAATTGATGACCAGGACCCTTCTTGAGGATTATGTCTACAACTGATGGTTCTTTATAGCCACTCACAAAATAGAAGTCATTGTTTGAGAGTGTTTGCAAACCCTAAGGCATAATGACACATTGATTGCTTTTCACCACCACCTTTGCAGCACGTTTTGAGAAGCCCTTGGTTGCCTTTTTTTTTAATGCACTTCAAATGGCATTATGAATAATGAAACTAAAAACGGGTGAAGGCCCTGACTTACTGCAATGTTCTAAAATGCTAGGTAACTCCCATTGGAAATTTTTGTGTTGTCAATGATTTCCATAATTGCAGTAGTGTTTTATTGTGTTTTGAGAAGCTTTACCTCCACTACACTATAGCCATCACCTAGAGCTATTGCGTGTTTTGAAAGGTTGCTTGAACTAGGCTTCTTCACCACCTTGGCGTGCTCCATAGCCTACCAAACCAATTTCATTTTGATATGCTAATCCCACTGTGCTTGAGAGATTATTGCAAAGGATGAGCGTTTGCAGTTCATTATGGTCATCTAGGAGTTTAAACGTCTTGCCTACAACCTGTGCTTTGAGTTAGCATATCAAGATGCCCATCTAGTGACACCAACATACAATTTCCCAAACCTCTCTTGGGCTTTGATACCACTTGATAGGCTTGGTGTCTATGGAGGGTGATAGTGAGGAGGATCCATGGCTAGAGGAGGGCATGCAAAGGAAGAAGGAACGAGAGAGAGAGAGAGAGAGAGAGAGAGAGAGAAGAGGAACTCAACCAAGAATTAATGTGTAACTGCATGCCTCAACATCGTGTTCTCACACGAGTGTAGACATCATGACTTGGGCTTGGAACCCAACACCAAGGGTGGTAAGTCTACTGTTTCAAATTTAAGTGTTGGTGGTGTGGTTTTTTGGGCCAACATAGATTCTTTATCTTGCAAAGAACTTATTGTTTGGTCTTTACTTAATAGCTCCTGAGCATGCTTCTCAGCTTGGCTAGATGGATCATCTTTTGCTCTTGCCAGTTGTTTTTGCAGTCCTTTCATCTCTTGATCTTTTTGGTTTTGTATAGCCATTTAATTGGTTGTCACCATCTATCTTTGGTGTTTTTTTTGTGCAAGATCCATCTTTAAAGTTTTGATTTCCTTCGTTATGGTAGTTGGTGTCTGAGAGGTGGAGGCTGGAGCTGACACATCTTGCATGGTGAGGAGAGTTGAGAGTGTATGTTTCATTACATCATAGGAATCACTCAACTTTGCACACCTTTGTTTCTCTCTTGCTAGTTGTTCTTAAAATGCTTGTTGTTCCACCTGGAGTTTACTATTAGCTGCAATCTGATCTTGAAGGTCTTGGAAAATACTTTCCACATATTTTCTCTCCCATTCTATTGCCGCTTACAAGCTATCTTCGTCATCATAGAGACTATCAATCTGGCATTGGAATTGGATCCTGATCATGTCTAGGTGTTGCTCAATCTCAAAATCTTCAGTAAGCCGGTTGGCTTCCTTGATGGTAGCTCTAGACTAGGGTGGGACCTATCTACCTAGTTGAGTGGTTGGTTTCTCATAACCCCCTGGCACCCACTCTTTTTATTCCTCCTTTTTCTCTTGTTGGTTTGTTGTGTGCTATTCTACCATTACAATCCTTTCTTGAGCGGTTTGCGCCACATCTCGTTGCTTTGATGGTGTATCCTTTAGATTTTCTTGAGCTTCTATTTGATCCTTTTGATCTTTAGCTTCTTCTTTCTCAAAAGTAGGAGGAGGTGCTATAGGCTTCAAGGAGACCTGTTGTTGCTTCATCACCATCTTTGTCTCATGTTGCTCAGTGGCATCTTTATCTTTTTACACTTTACCATGTTTAGACTTCTGGAGTTGTGGTGAAGTCTCTAGTGATTCCAAATCATCTATCTTTTATCTTTTCAAATCTTGTGCTCTTTGTTCAACTTTTTGTTTGAATACGTCATGGATGTGTTGCCTTAATAACCCCACTAGCTCCACTTCCTCTTCAACTTTCTTACGTCGACGTCTTTTGATCTTTTTCAATTGCTCAACTTTAATCTTCTTGAGCTTTTTGTCAAGTTCAATGTCATCTTCACCATCCATTTCTGAACCGGATTCTTCCATCTTATTTTTCTCTATCGCTATCTTTGAAATCAATTCCTCCATTGGTCTTTGAACTTGGGTTCTAGGGATCTGCTCAGTTGGTCAACCATTTGTCCAACAGAAACAAGATTCTTTGTAATGTTTGGGACATGAAGTACATCTGCTAAGTACTTTGATTTCACACTCTTCGTATTTAGAGGTATGTCCCCTACATGAGCAATGGGGTGAGCTGTGTCATCTCCTGTCTGCACATAGCCTGACACATCTGGTTTGCGCATATCTCTGAACCACTCTCCACAAGACGTCATGTGATTAGAGGCACCTGAATCCACATACCAAACATCATCTTGGGTGGAATTCTCTGCAGTCATTGTATTCATTACATGTTGCATAACAAACATGCGCTCGTTTTTGCTGTCATCTGCATCTCTGCTAGTAGATGCATAGTTGCCCTGTTCTCTCTTTCTACTTGCTTTTCCCTTTGGACAGTCACGTGACATGTGACCTCTTTCACCACAAGTCCAACATTCTCTACTATCTGGAGTATGTTGCTTCCTGCTTGATCCTGCACCACGACCTCTTTGACTCCCCCTGCCTTGAGACTGGTTTCCCCTGCCACCTGTATTGTTTTGATTTGATTGACCTTCTTGAAACTGGCCCCTGCAACCCCTTGGGCCTCGACCACGACCTCTACCTCTACCTCTTTTGGAGTTAGAATAGAAGGCCTGTTCAGAATTATTTCTGCCATGAGAAGAAGATGTGTCAAGGTTCTTCTCCTCAAGAATAAGCATAGAAATCAAATCTTGGAACACGGGGATGTCGTCTCTTGTATTCATGGAAGACCTGCAATGTACATACTCATCTCCTAGGCCATCCAAGCATGCACGGACAATGTCATCGTCTTCCACTGAGACTTTAATAGATCCAAGAGCCTCAATGATGCTCTTGATCTTCAAAGCATAATCATTGATGGAGAGGTTGTTCCTCTTAACCTGATTTAGCTCCGACTTTAGTTGAAGCTTCCTGGCCTTGGTGTTCACCTCGAACACTCTGCCTAAGTTTTTCCATGCAATGGCGGGGGTTTCAGCATCCTGTAGATAGCCCATCATGCCATCTGTGATGCTCATAGAAAGCCAATACATCACTTTGCTCTGGCCTTGTTGCCAGTACCTCAAAGCTTTCCTTTGTTCTGCTGTAGCATTTGCCTCGGGAATCTCTGGTTCCTTTTCATTGTCTCCTTCTACATAGTCCCAATAACCTTTTCCTTTTAGGAAATTTGTTATTCTGAACTTCCATGCAGGGTAGTTATTTTTCTCAAGCTTCTCAGTAACAATCTGACTGAAACCGTCAGACATCTTGAAGCACTAAGACAAAATAGCTGCAATCTGCAAAAACCTGCAAATCTGCTGAACCTGCTATCGTGGTTCCTGTAACGCTTTCTACACTCAACGAGTGTCCACAATCAAGCGTACATACAACCACTGTACTTGTACAGTAAATCTTTGTATACTGCACTTCAGAAACCTGTTCGGCATCTGGTCGTGGATTGCGAACGAAGGGATTGTGATGCTCTTGCTCTCTTAGCCTCTCTTGCCTGCACCAGGCTCTGATACCATGTAAAGAATGAGGATGCAAGAGAGCTACACAAGACAAGCACAAAGCACACAGAGATGGAAAGCTTCTTCTTCTTCTTCACAGAAAAGAGAGTACAAAATGACTAAATGCTAAAGCTGAAAAGTAGCACATATGTACATGCGGTCACTAAGTGTGAACTCGCTAGAAGCGTACTAGGCTGGCACTATAAGTGTAGTCCAGCTGTAGAATCACTGGCAGGGATCCTCCGTGTCGGTCACCTAACGCGCCAGTGAGTAAATGCCGTAAGCGGCCAAGACCCGTAGTGGATGCCAGCTCAAGGTGTAGAGCTCGACATCTCAACAATCACGTGTTCCCACGTACGTGGTGCTAAAGAAAGTTTTAAAGAGGGTAATAGCGCTATGTGGAGCTGCTTGTAGCACCACTTGGCGACACATGGTGCTCAAGGAATTTTCAAAGAGGCTAATTTAAGTGCTTTGTGGAGTTTCTTGTAGCATCACTTGGCAACACGTGGTGCTAAAGGAATTTTCAAAGAGGCTAGTTTAAGCGCTTTGTGGAGTTGCTTGTAGCACCACGTGTCAACACGTGGTAATACAGAAAGTTTCAAAGAAGCTAATTTAAGCGCTTTGTGGAGATGCATGTAGCACCACGTGTTGACGCGCGGTGCTAAAGAAAGTTTCAAAGAGGCTAATTTAAGTGTTTTGTGGAGCTGCTTGTAGCACCACATGTCGACACGTGGTGCTACAAGAAGTTTCAAAGAGGCTAATTTAAGTGCTTTTGGAGTTGCTTGTAGCACCACATGTCGACTCGTGGTGCTAAAGAAAGTTTCATAGAGGCTAATTGAAGCGCTTTGTGGAGATGCTTGTAGCACCACGTTGTCAGGAGTTTTTTGCAGCAAGGGATTGTGCATATGTACATACACATGCATGGTGCATCCAATAATGGATTGCCCATTTTCCAGAGCCAGGTGGTTACGTGGGGCCCACGTGTGTACAGGTAGGACAGCATTTACATAGTGCATCAATTTTCACTATCACTAGTACCAGTGTGTTTTTTCTATAATAATGAGGAGTTGGTACCGCGTAAAACTTCTCGAGGAAGCTATCTGCGGGCGGATGACATGAGGTAAGCAGATGCGTCAGATGGCATCAAGTGGCGTCAGGAGGCCGCAATACTTGCACGTGGATAAGTATGGACGCAACGTCGGTGTTTTCTTGTGATAATTATGCAAAAAATGTCATCATGAGGACCATCTTTTGGGGCCACTTCACGTGGTGGCGAGATGCATTATTGAAAAAAGTGAGTGCCAGGTGTGCGGATGGATGCAAAAAGGTGACAACTATGCCCTGCGAGGTCCGTTTTTGGCATGTTCGGGGTCCATTTGAGGTCATCTAAAAGGCCAAGGGTGCCCAAGTAATACAGCTAAGTGTGGGAACTGAAAAAATAGAGAGAAGATCAGAAAAAACGTGGAGAGAAGAGGAGGAACAGCCGCAACTGTGTTTTTGCTCATTTTGGAGACTGTTTTGGCCGTAAACTGCTCATCCGAGGTCGGGGATTTGAGCACTTTGACATTATAGACTGGGGTTTTGGGCCGTTCCGGACGCGATGGCACTGTCCATTTTGCCAAATTCCTCACTCTTTTTCTGTTGTTTTTCTGTGTAATCTTCTCCGGTGAGTGAAGCCTCTGCTTAACTTTGTGGTTGTATCTGGTGTATTTCTTGAAACTGTGTAAACTATTTGCCCCATTGGTGTTGGCCCAAGCTCAATTGTATCTAAATATCAGAAGTTCTCCTCTTTTGAGCTGAGTTTTTTTGGGTGTGTGTGTATGAGTGTCTCTTTGTGTGGAGTGGGTAAATGGGTAATCTCTCTCCTCTCACTCCATCGATGTGTTCCCTGTCTCGGCCAGGTGGATTGTGTAAGCCAAGTGGTGCCCCATAGTGTGTGTGTGTGTGTATCTTCCCAAGAGTGTGTGTCAGGTCATTATAGAGGCATTCTGTGTGTTTCTATCCCGCTCACATTCTTTTGGCCCCCCCACGGAGGATCTTCTTCGAGTACCTTCTGCTTCGAGCTTCGAGATTCGAGATTATATGTTGCAGATTACAACTTACAGGTTACAGGTTACAGGTTATAGGGACAGGTACAGGTACAGGTACAGGTGATTCACACAGGTACAGGTAGCTGAAGTTCAGTGATACATTGGCGAGTGGGAGTCACTTGCAGTTGCCGTGGGTATGCATCAGTTGGCGCCTGTTTGAGCACATTGTCCTGCTGGTATTGTACGTTACTTGTGGAAACTGCCATTGTACGCCTTTGTGGAGCCATATTTGGTTTTATTTGACAGTCCCAGCCATTTTTGAGACTTGGTCTGGAAGATAGTCATTTCTGAGACTTGACTATACGAGATTTGCATAAGCCTTCATGTGAGGGTCGATAGCGTGAGGTTTTATTGAGCTGGGGGATTCTCAAATGTGGAGATCCTTTCGGTGATACAGGTAGATGGAGCACCCTTTTCGTGACCTCTCCATAGGCTATGTACTAGTGATTCCTATTTGATGCTTGGGTTCTATTGTTGGCAATTTATGCATACATCTACAGTCTATATTTTGGGTTCTTACTGCTCTACTTCTGGGGAAACTGTGTCAAAATTTTTCCAAGTTATGATGGCTGGTCTTTTGGTCTTTTAAGCCATTTATGTTGTTATGTTGCTAAAATTTTGGCAAAATCAGAGGATAATTCAGGTGTGCCTTTTTGGGAGCTTCATGGTTGACTTTAATGGATGATCAAAATGGCCCTCAATTCACTCCTTTTCATTTAACTCAAAGAATACAGATAAATGTTCATGTGTCTAGGAAGATTTTTTTCCAACAGCGCATAGTCTTTATGTTCGGGCCAAGAAGATTACGAGAGATCCTGGAATGTCCTTTGCCTGTTGTAATTCCAATGATTAACTATGAAAACTCCTTTGATGTGCATGTGTTTGTCCTTATCAAAGCTGAGCTCCATTGAAGTTTCTGGGGATTGGGTAGTGAAAAGTTTTGGGTTCTTGCACGTGTGTTCGAAGGGGTTCTCAAAGCATCGTAACTTGGGTAGCCATGGCTTTCTCGTATCCGGAGTTTCATGGAATAAGTGATGAAGATGTGGAAGACTTTTTGGAAAAGATGGAGGTTGCTTGCATCAGCAACCAGATTCATGACCCGCCGCAGATGTTACGCCTTCTCCAAATTTGTTTGAAGAGTGATGCAAGAGTTTGGTCCAAAGCATTTGAAGAGGAGTTGCGTGTGGCTGATCCACCTGTAAGATTGATTTGGGACAATCTAAGGCATGGATTGGAAGTGGAGTTTGTGAAGATAGAAGATCCTGACAAAGTGTGGCAAGAAGTACTAGGTTTGGTGCAGAAGGAAGGTGCGCCAGTAGATGCGTACATACGTAAGTTTTCATTGGCATGGGAGCGGATGTGAAAGGCCTTAGCACCACAGGTATCCCCGCCTGACATGATGAAGAAGGACAGGTTCTTGGCTAGTCTTTGGGAGAATATACGCTGGAGAGTGGAGATAAAGAAACCTAGGACATATGAAGATGCATTGGAGGTAGCAAGGAACAAAGAGTGGAAGCTGAGGAAAATGAGCCAGCTAGGAGTAGAGTCTTTGCCCATGAGGTCTAAATTTCAGCCTATGGATTCTTTGCCAGGTCGCATGCCATCGGTTCATCATGAACCAGTGGTTTCTGTTACTCCTTAGGTTATGCCAGCAGTGGTCACTACAGAAGTGCAAGATGATGGGCTAAGGCAAGACATGAGGCAAGTGGTAGATTTAATGAAGAATCTCAGCCTAAACATGCTAGGTCAAGTGGAAAATAATCAAGGTCGAGGGAGGTTTGCAAATCAGCTAGGAGGTGAAGAAAGACCCAGGAATGGTGGTGGACAAAGCAATGGTAGGTTCTGGAGGTAGACGCCCACATGTTATAATTGCGGAGAGTTGGGTCACATCAGCCCACAATGTGACAAGCCACCAAGGATGGGGGGAGACATGTATCCATTGCCAAGACAGGTGCTAACTAGGTCCAATGATTATGGCATCGAAATCAAGGGAGAAGAAGGAACCAGTGGATTAACCCAGGAGGAAAAGGGAAAGACAAAAGTGATAAGTGTAGTCACCTTGGAGAAGGAATCAAAGCTAGAGGATACATTAGTGATGCCTATTGGGAAGAGGACCACAGAGACAAGGAAGGAAGAAGTGCCCCAGGTCCTAGTAAGTAGAAGGGGAAGAGCCATGAAGGCGAAGATGTCAAGGCCAAGAGGAAAAGGAGATCTCGTCGCAAGTTTCATGTTTCAGATTTTCCACCAGGGGATGGGCAATTAAGCTATGACTTGAAGGAGGATCTGACGAGCAGGAAAGCCGATGTTACTTTTGGGTAGCTTATAGAGATGGTTCCTGAGCTAAAGCGACAGTGGAAGAGGATGGTTAAGGATGGTTAACCCAATGGAGAAAGAGACAGAGAGAGGTTTAGTGAAGGTGTTGGCGATGGATGAGCTACCAGACATTTTCCCAATAGTAGATGTGTGGCATAAAAGGAAAAATTTGGGACAAGGTTACGTGGATGGTGGAGCCCAAATATGTGTCATAACACACTCATGTGTTGAGAAGATGGGTCTTACAGTGATTGGGGTGTCAGGCTTTCGGATCAGATTGGCGAACCATCAGAAAGTAAAATGTTTGGGTGTTGTAAAGAGCTTAGAAGTGGAAGCATATGATGCAAAGGCAGTGGTTGATTTTCATGTGATGCCAGCGGGGTTGGGAGCATATCCTATTAGTCCAAAAAAGGATGGGAAGTGGAGGATTTCTGTAGATTTTAAGCCCTTAAATGCAGCCACTAAGAAGAACCCATATCCTCTTCCATTCATCGATCAGATCTTGGATTCAGTGGCTGGTTATGAGAGGTACAGTGTGCGTGATGGTTTTTCAGGCTATTTTCAATTGAAGATTTCTCTTAAAGACCGCACAAAGACAACTTTCATTACGCCATGGGGCTGCTATTGCTACACAATGTTGCCATTTGGGTTGACAAATGGACCATCTTTCTATCAACAGAGAGCAATTTGGGTATTGGAACCATTCATTGGCAATTGTGTTAAAGCTTTTATGGATGACTTCTGTGTATACAGCAGTAGGTCTGAGCACCATGAGAAGCTTCAAATGGTATTGGCTCGATATGATGAATGTGAAGGGCAACTAAATCCAAAGAAATGTCATCTAGCACAGCCAAGGGTGAAGTTATTGGGCCACATGGTGTTAGAAAATGGCATTGAGGCTGATCCAGACAGGTTAAGTCTATTATTCTTCTTCCATCACCTACGAGTACAAAGCAATTGGCAACCTTCATACACAAAGTGAAGTACATGGCACGGTTTATTCCATTGTCTTCGCAGCTTCTTTATCCATTACAACAAGTGGCAAAGCATGATCCATTGCAATGGGACGACAAGTGTGAAGAAGTGTTTCAAGAGGTCAAAGAGGTGTTAGGGGGGTTGTCAGCCATGAAGGCTCCTGATTGCGAGAAAGTTTTTTATGTAAATCCCTCAGTAGGGGATGATGCCATTGGAGCCATGCTATTGCAAAAGAGGAAGGGCAGCCATTATATGAGGCCAGTGTATTGTGCAAGCCGAGTGAAGCTGGTAGCAGAGAGAAAATTCTCGGAAGTAGAGCTAGTGATGGCCAGTGTGATATTTGCTTGTCAACGATTTCTTCATTACTTGCTACCATGACCTTTTGTTTTCTTGACGAGTTATGCCTTTTTTCCACAGTTAATTAATGGCACTAAATGTCAAATGTGGTGAATAAATGGGTGATTGAGCTGCAAGAGTTTGAGTTCTCTTTTTTAGTGGAAGACAATACAAGAGCTACCCTAGCTGATTTGTTGACTTACAAGGAGAATCCCCTTCTTGTTAAGGAAGAGGTGGTGAGAAAGGTAGTTGAAGAAGTGCCACAGATTAGCAATGCACATGTGTTTTTCTTTGATGGCTCATACAGAAAGAGCCATGATGCGGCTTCAGGGGGTATAGCACTTTATGATCCAGAGGGGAAGCTAGTATGCAAGAGAGGGTTCAAGTTGGATGCGCATAGTAACAATAAGGCTGAATATGCTACATTGGAAGCTGGATTACACATTTGTTTGCAGCATGGGGTTAGAAGGTTGAGCATAAAAGGTGATGCCTTGTTAGTTGTGAAGCAAGTGTTGGGTGTGTGGAAGAGAAAGAACAGCTCATTGAAGGAAATGTGTTTCAGAATTAAGGGCCTGTTAAAAACGTTTGAGGCATGGAGCATCAGACACATTGAACATGCTCTAAATGGAGCGGCACATGAAGCATCTCAAAGCATGATTGGGGAGCTATTTGTGTTGAGGACCACTTTACCCCTTTTTCATGGCCGGGAAAGTTTGGCTCGAGA
The DNA here is from genome assembly GCF_014529385.1 of Adiantum capillus-veneris. Taxonomy (NCBI): domain Eukaryota; kingdom Viridiplantae; phylum Streptophyta; class Polypodiopsida; order Polypodiales; family Pteridaceae; genus Adiantum; species Adiantum capillus-veneris. The sequence goes on along the minus strand of NC_140946.1, from coordinate 130,183,139 downwards.
AGAGGAGTTCTTGCTAACAGGAATCATTCCAAAGGACATTCAAAAGTCTAAGAAGTATGGTTTTTTGTGTAGAGCATACAGGTACAAATTGATTGGTGATGTCTTGTACATGAAAAGGGTTGATCTCGTATTGAGACGTGTACCTTGGCGGGAGGAGCTTTACAGAGTGTTGGAAGAGAATCATGAAGGTGCATGTGGCGGACATTTTGCTCTAAAGATCACCTTGCATAAGATCTTGCAAGAGGGGTATGTATGGCCTAGTCTGCACAAGGATGTTCACCATTGGTGTAGGTCTTGCAATAGATGTCAATCATTTGGGAAGAGAGTGTTGAAGCCAGAGCTACGAAAAACCATTATGGCATTTGATGTGTTTGAAAAGTGGGGGATTGATGCAATAGGCCCGTTACCTATCACAAGCAGGGGCAAAAGCTATATTTTGACTGGAGTGGACTATCTCTCTAGATGGGCAGAGGCTATCGGAGTAAAACAGATCACTGCAAAGGATGTGGCAAAATTTGTGTACGATGAAGTTTGGGGTGCCACTAGAGCTACTTTCAGATAAGGGGCCAGGATTTAGAGCTAAACTGCTAAACTTCTTATGCACGAAGATGAAGATTAGACACCAGCATACCACACCTTATTACCCACAATGTAATGGTTTAAATGAAAGATTCAATGGTGAGTTGGTACAAATCCTTTCAAAAGTGACAGAGCATCAAGGAAAGAATTGGGATTTGGAATTGCCTAGTGCATTATGGGCTTACCGTACTTCGGTGAAGACAGGTACAGGGTTTACTCCATTTCATTTGGTGTATGGAAAGGAAGCACTATTGCTTGTGGAAGTAGAGTTGCCTACGGTCAAGATGTTAGAGAAGTTGCTTGGGCCGCCTAGTGATGCATTCAAAGAGAGGCTCTTGCAGTTACAAGAGGTTCAGTTGGATAGGATGAGTGCATTGGAACATTATGGGCAGATGCAAGATAAGGCTTTGGCGAAGATAAATGAAAAGGTCAAAAGTAAGGGTATCAAGAAGCATGACTTGGTTTTGCGCTACAATAGTAAGCTAGACAACACCTTCCAAAAGAAGTTTCAAATTAAGTGGGAGGGCCCTTTCAAGGTAGTGGATTGTTTTTCGAATGGCACATATCAGTTTGCTAACCTGGATGGGATTTTACATAAGTCAAGGGTAAATGGATTGCATCTTAAATTGTATCATGCTAGATTGATGATGGTGGAACAAGATGAGATGTCTGCAGAACAAGTAAGGTGTGTGAGGGATGAGGAGACCTGTGACACAGCGACTCTCATATCTCTTTTTGCTGCTGCTGATAATCATGAATGATCTAGCAGGCTAGGGGATGGACAAATTATGTCAGGATTTTTTTGCAACAAGGGATTGCGCATATTTACATACACATGCATGGTGCATCGAATAATGGATTGCCCATTTTCCAAAGCCAGTTGGTTACGTGGGGCCCACGTGTGTACAGGTAGGACAGCATGTACATAGTGAATCAATTTTCACTATCACTAGTACCAGTGTGTTTTATCTATAATAATGAGGAGTTGGTAGTGCGTAAAACTTCTCGAGGAAGCTATCCGCGGGCCTACGACATGAAGTAAGCAGATGCGTCAGATGGCATCAAGTGGCATCAAGAGGCCGAATGGGATCAATACTTGCACGTGGATAAGTATGGACGCAACGTGGGTGTTTTCTAGTGATAATTATGCAAAAAAGGTCATCATGAGGACCATCTTTTGGGGCCACTTCACGTGGTGGCGAGATGCATTATTGAAAAAAGTGAGTGCCAGGTGTGCGGATGGATGCAAAAAGGTGACAACTATGCACTGCGAGGTCAGTTTTTGGCATGTTCGGGGTCCGTTTGAGGTCATCTAAAAGGCCAAGGGTGCCCAAGTAATACAGCTAAGTGTGGGAACTGAAAAAATAGAGAGAAGATCAGAAAAAACGTGGAGAGAAGAGGAGGAACAGCCGCAACTGTGTTTTTGCTCATTTTGGAGACTGTTTTGGCCGTAAACTGCTCATCCGAGGTCGGATTTGAGCACTTTGACATTGTAGACTAGGGTTTTGGGCTGTTCCGGACGCGATGGCACTGTCCATTTTACCAAATTCCTCACTATTTTTCTGCTGTTTTTCTGTGTAATCTTCTCCGGTGAGTGAAGCCTCTGCTTAACTTTGTGGTTGTATCTGGTGTATTTCTTGAAAACTGTGTAAACTATTTGCCCCATTGGTGTTGGCCCAAGCTCAATTGTATCTAGATATCAGAAGTTCTCCTCTTTTGAGCTGAGTTTTTTTGGGTGTGTGTGTGAGTGTCTCTTTGTGTGGGTGGGTAAATGGGTAATCTCTCTCCTCTCACTCCATCGGTGTTTTCCCTATCTCGGCCAGGTGGATTGTGTAAGCCGAGTGGTGCCCCATAGTGTGTGTGTGTGTGTGTGTGTGTGTGTGTGTGTGTGTGTGTGTGTATCTTCCCAAGAGTGTGTGTCGGGTCATTATAGAGACGTTCTGTGTGTTTTCATCCCGCTCACAACATGTCGACACGTGGTGCTAAAGGAAGTTTCAAAGAGGTTAATTATAAGTGCTTTGTGGAGTTGCATGTAGCACCACGTGTCGACACGTGGTGCTAAAGGAAGTTTCAAAGAAGCTAGTTTAAGTACTTTGTGGAGTTGCATGTAACACCACATGTCGGCACATGGTTCTATAGGAATATCCAAAGGGGATTTAAGCCATTTGCAAAGTTGCTTGTAGCACCACGTGTCGGTATGTGGTGTTATTGGAAACTTCATAAGGGCTAATTTAATCGCTTTATGAATCTGCTTGTAGCACCACGTGTTGGCACATTCTACTCTAGGAAGCTTCAAGAGGTTAATTTTAGTGCTTTGTGGAGCTGTCTATAGCACCACGTGTCTAAAGGAAGTTCAAAGAGGCTAATTTAAGCATTTTTGAAGCTACCTGTATCATCAAGTGTCAGTATGTGGTGCTATAGGAATATTCAAAGAGACTTAAGCCATTTGTAGATTTTCTTATAGCACCATGTAGTGCTGGCATGTGGTGCTATTGAAAGCTTCATAAGGGCTAATTTAAGCAGTTTATGGAGCTGCTGGTAGCACCATCTATAAGTACATGGTGCTATAAGAAGCTTCAAAGAGGCTAATTTAAGTGATTTGTGGAGATGCCTGTAGCACCATGTGTCAACACGTGGTGCTAAAACAAGTTCAAAGCAATTAATTCAAGCACTTTGTGAAAGTTTCTATACCACCGCGTGTTGGCATGTGGTGTTATAGGAATATTTAAAGGGAGATGCTTGTAACACCATGTGTTGGCACATGATATTTTAGGAATCTTCAAAGGGACTTTAAGTCTTTTGCAAAGTTGCTTGTAGCACCTTGTGTCAGCATGTGGTTCCATAGGAAGCTTCATAAGGTCTAATTTTAGCACTTTATGGAGCTGCATATAGCACCATGTGCCGTGATGTGGTGCTATATGAAGCTTCAAAGGGACTAATTTAAGTGCTTTGTAGAGTTGCCTATAGCACCACGTGTCAGCACTTAGTGCTATAGGAAGCTTCAAAGGGGCTCAATAAAGCAATTTGTGGAGATTCTTGTAGCACCGCGTGTTTTCCCATGGTGTTATAGCACCACATGTCATCACATGGTGATGTAGGAATCTTCAGAGGGACTAATTTGCGAGTGTGTGATGCTTGCATGCATGGTGCATAAAGGGGAAGAGGAGAGATGACATGGGGAGTGGATGGGTGACCTCTCAAAAGTGAAGTGAGAGTACCCCTTATTGCTTGTATATGTTCAATCAATAAGGTGAAACAATGGGCATCCAGATCTCAGGGTAAGGCACCCGCCTTTACCCTACCATAATAAAGCCCCTGCAAAGCTTCATATAGCACCATGTGCCGATACACGGTACTACAAGCATCTCTGAAAAGGGTATAATTTTCTCTTCCAAGATATTTGGCCCTTTTGGACTAGAGAAGAATTGGGCAAAACAAACTCCTATGTAGTTCCATGGATCACCACGTGACAACACCTGGTGACAAGGGCTTAATTTTCTCTTTGCAAGGGCTTGATATTGGTTCTTAGACACTTGGGTCATTGTGCACAAGACAAGAAGAAGGGAAAAAATAAAAAACATTTCACCCATCATAATAATATACAGTCCAACACATAGCACAAATTGGGTCCAAACCATTTAGAAATTTTCTCGGGTTTTAGGTCGCTTGAAAAATCTTGCTCAGCCTATGGAAGACTCGGTGGCAATGGCCACTTCAACCCCACTATCAAGTAAAGTAAGCATTTTCGCTCCTTTGTGGCTGCATTATGGAAACGTTGGATTGCAAGCAACAAGACTTCCCTATAACACACATGAGCATGGACATGATAATCAAGGCTGGTCGGATGACATGCAGCAGAGAGAGCGAGATAGCAGTCAAGGACTACTACCGACTCAACAACAAGGGTTTTCATCTCAAGCCACTTGCCCTACAGCTAGCAAGGATCAAGATAAAGGGAAATAGCAAGAAACACAAAATGTTCCAAAAAGCAACACAACACAAAACAAAAGAGACGAGAGAAACGAGCGTGAGACAGTCCACAAGAGAGCACATTGGATTATAAAAGAGGCCATAAGTAGATGAAGGAGAGGATAGTGGGGACAAAAGAAGATCACTGGAAAAAGCCATGGAATGGGAGATCTGTATCCTCCATTCAATCAATATGTAGCTCCTTCAACCTTCTACAATAAATCAATACCAGTATACCCACTCTCTTCCATTCCCATTAATGAAGTATGAATGCATTTTCACGAAGGCTACCATAGAACAAGAAATTCTTCAAGTTCAACCGCAAGAAAAACAACCCAAATGGATGATGGCATGGCTTGAGGAACATCCAAAGTATAGTACTCATACTATGAGAGCACCAACTTTGTGTATGTCTTTTCAACTCTTTGTGTGGATAACTACATTGAGAGAATCACGCCATAACCAAGTAAATACTGGGGTGCTCTCAACCCCAAAGCAAGGTGGTTGCATGCCAACCCTTGTAATGGCTATTGCCCGCACAGGAGCAATAGGCATTACGGGAATGATTACCCGTGACTACATTATATGAACATCAACACATAGAATGACGATAGAAGACAGTACACAGTACACAGGCACAGAACACCTCTTGCTTCATTCATGTGTATTCCGGACACAGAGTTACAACAGTAGATGCCATGAATATCATAGAGATTGGTTGGGTTACATCAAAAGATAAGTATGCCCCTCCATATACAATTGCTGCTCTAGCGCAGATCGGGAACGGTGCACACACTCCTGTCCCATGATATCCTGTGAATAACTGCCACCACGGCCGCCGCATACCGCATGACTCCTGATCCGAAGTGTCCAGACCTCCGCAGGACCGCACGAACGCATGTCCGGCTAATGCCGTAACACCTGGCACGCACGGTGGATTGCGCGAACCCACACTCAGCCCCCTGGTTAGAAGGTTCCGGTTGCTGCTCTTCGACTTGTTCTAGTGAAGAGGAAATATCAATGTAGCCAAAGCCTCTTAAATCTGCAGTATGTGCCCGATAGACCTCATCCAACATATGTGGGTCTATCTCAATATGTTCCGGCCAAGGAGCCCGAGGAATAAACTACATTGGCAAAGAAATAGATTGTGGCGCCTATGGCAAAGGAGCAAGAGGTGTATGTAAAGGATAATAGAGAGAAAGGTATCTATTAAGAGCATACCAAAATGGAAGGCAAGGTGGTAGACTGGAAGAGAATGAATGAGTCAAGGTCTCCACCCAAAAACAGACCCTGCGCCACTCCTTACGAAATCGACGAATCATTTTCTGCAAACGAGATACATGAGCCTGTTGGGCTTCAGCACAATCCTCTGTAGCTTGCGCCCAATCAGCAACATCAAAACCCTCAGGAACAACACTCTTACCTCTGTCAGTGTTGGATGACTCAGGTTGCTGCACCACAACCTGCTGAGTGGGTGGTTGTGCTCTCACCTCAGCCCCAATAAGCGTGTGCTCCAGCTTTGTAGTTGATTGTCCAAAAAAACACGGAGATCCTCTTGCATCTCTACTGCCAACGCATCCAAATCATTCATATTGATTATTACATCACCAGGGTGCGAGGCTAAGTATGAGGCAAGGCTCTGCTGCGTTCTCAACTGAAGTAGTTCTTATTAAATAGAAGCCACAAACGCAGCATTAGCCCCTCGTAGCATTTGTATTTTTGCATCCTGCTGGCGGGTTGTTGCAGTTAGCTCTTCATTCTGATTGGACAACTCAGCAATGCGAGTCTGCGAGGCCGCTACCTGCGCTTCCAACTCATTTACTCTTCCCTCTGTAGCGGGGGCTGGCCAGGCCGCACAAATAGACTCTGCAAATCTGCTCAAAAAAGTGTCGTATGCCTGTATTTGGTCAGCCGGGGTTGCTGCCCTAGCCTCCCAAGGTAGCGCTGCGGGAAGAGTACCTCCCGTTGAGGCAGCCGCATTGGTAGTTCCAGAAGTTTTCGGTTGCAAAGGAACATCCGCAGCCAGAGAGCCCGTCCTCAGTAGGGTAGCACTTGCCACTCTCTCCTGCATTCAGCGGCGCCAGCATGCCACCGCAGAATCCTTCGGTAGAAGAGATGCAGTCGCCGAAGGTGGTGTAGAAAATTGATGTTCCTCCCTGTCGCGCTTGCGGTTTGTTGATCCTGCACCTGCAGTGGCCATCTCTGGGACTCCAGAGGATACCACTACCGTCGAAGGACCCGGAAAATCCCTAATGCCAACATTCTGCTCTGTGTTTCCCCCCCAGCAGGAACTGCCAAAATTTGTGTTTGCAACAAAGGAGCAACAGTCCCTAGGACCACCAATCTATCATCTTCAAAGTGGAATAGAGGACGCAGGGCGAGAGGAAAAACTTCCCTTAGTGGAAAGATCAGTGTAAGCAGTTGGCCAACTTTTGTATTGGTTGGGGTATTTCGCCCCAACTGTGCCATCACTCTTTGGCATTCTGCCAGAAGTCTTTCTCTGACAACAGCTACCCAAGCCACTGGCCCAAAGTTGGCCGAATGCAAAACATTTCTGGCTCTGGTCGAGATGGTATAGGTTTTGGCCTGTAGCCAAATCGCCTCGAGAAACCATCGATACGCATCCCTGGTTGCTACATCTGACACCCCTGAAAGTTTATATTCACCTTTTACTTTCAAGCCAAACTCCTGCTCGACATCTGCAGCAGCAGGGATCACATGAGACGCGCGCACCACGCAATCGTTGGGCAAACAGCACCACCTGGAGATCCTTTTTGCAACTGAATCTGTTGATTATTCAGCACCACAATATCTCCAGCAGCCAATTGCTCAATCAAACCTGCTGCCTACAGGTGAATAGGTATCCCTTGCCAGTCCAAGTTGGCGAACACGCATAGCCGCAAGTCTTGCAACCAGGCATCCACTCGTCGAAGAGCGAGCTGTTGTACGAGAGTGAAGGGGATACATTGCAGGAGAGAAGCCATCATGGCGACGATGAGATGAAGGAGCAGAGAATATAGAACTAAGGGCACGTGATACACAAAATAGGAGAAGCACAATAAGAATTGTCTGCATGTAGTAACCTTCTCACAATGAGTTCCCAAAATAGGGCGATCCACCGTGTCGCAACCATCATAGCTCCTTTCCCGCTTTCCAAGATTGCATGCAAAAGAATCCCCAATCATGATTAGGGCGGCTTTCGGCTCTTGTACCACATCAAAGGGGCACTGAATCAGGGTAGGTGAAACATAATGGCGTAGTTTGAAACCATTGATCGGCACAGAAATAACCTCCCCCCGCAAATCCACCAAATAAAAAGAGATGGGCCCGCATGCTTGAAAAATCCAGAATGGTCCTGACCACCGTAATTTAAGCTTCCCCGGCATCTTCTCGAGACAGGAATTAAAGACCGGGACCAGTTGTCCCCGAACAAATTGCCGTGCTTTCGGGCGATCCAGCCATTTTTTCCGCCTAGACTGCAGATCCTGCAGCACCGCAAATCTATTTAATCGCTCTTCATCCAGTTCCTGCAAAACATCCAAACGATAAATCACAGAATCCTCCGGAAGAAGCCAATCCGCAATCAGCATCCGCAGGCTCGGAATCACATGCTCCACCGGGGTGATTGCTTCCATGCCAAATGCCAACTTAAAAGGAGTCAAGCATGTTGCCACTTTATAAGTTGTCCGATAGGCCCATAATGCAGAAGGAAGTTTCACATCCCAATCTGTTCGATGCATATTCACTAACTTTGTTAAAATCCGAATCAATTGCTTATTAGTTGATTATGCTTGCCCATTTGCCTGAGGATAATAAGGAGAATATTTCCTGTGCAATACAAAATAAAACCGTAGCATTCTCTCCATCACCTTATTCAAAAAATGACTACCCCTGTCACTAACCAGCTCAATAGGGCAGCCATATCTAGAAAAGATATCCTTATATAAGCATCAAGCCACAGAAACTGCAGTATTATCTCTCAAAGGCCATGCCTCCACCCATTTGGTAGCGTAATCCATGGCCGTCAAAATATACTTATTACCTGTGTGAGCTGCAACTGGTTTAAAAGGTCCAACAAAATCCAAACCCCACTTTTGAAAAGGCTCCAAGGGTAAAACCGGCTGAAAAGGCATTCTGGACCTTTTGGTAGGTTGCCCTAATCGCTGACACACATCACACTGTTGCACATAATTTCTCGCATCCTGAAACAATGTGGGCCACCATAATCCTGATTGGAGAACCATTCGAGCTATGATTAATGCTGCAAAATGACCTCCCGCAATATCGGTATGGACTTCTTCCAATACTGCTTCCTACTCCTGTGGTAGTACACATCTGAGTAATACATCCGCCACCGTACGATAATAGAGCTTCCCCATAATAATCTCAAAAGTCCTGCTTCTGATAGCCATACGTTTCCTTTGATGGCTGGACAAGAAGGAAGGCATTTCGCCGCTATCGAGAAAATGAAACATCTCCTCATACCATGTCCACGGGATGCTAGGGATGACCCTTGCCTGTTGTGGAACTGCTATATCCTCTGCAACTACTCTTGTTAGAAATAGAGACGCATCCGGAAATTCATCAGCTACCCCTGTCGATGACTCACCAGAATCTAACCTGGATAGGTAGTCAACCACCACATGTTGAGCCCCTGGCCGATGTATGACCTCAAAGTCAAATTCCTGCAGCAAAAGCACCCATCTGGCCAATCTTCCCGTCAAATTCTATTGCCTTACCAGGTATAAAAGAGCCAAATGGTCCACATGGAAGAAAAAACGTCGGCCCAACAGATAGTGCCGGAATTTCTTCACTGAATAAATCATCGCTAAACATTCCCTTTCGGTTATTGAATAATTTCTTTCTTCGGATGATAATCGTCTACTAGCATAATAGACATGTCGGAACCATCCTTGACTCTGTTCCTGCATCAGCACACTGCCAATAGCTCGATCCGAAGCATCCACAAACACATGAAAATCCTGACCCCAATTCGGACCAAGCATAATCGGAGCTTTGGATAGCTAAAGTTTTAATCTCCGAAAAGCCAAGTCACATTCTTGTGTCCATTCAAAATCTATAGCATGCGCTGCCTGAGTAATCGGGATTGCCAAATGCGCGACAAACCGCAAATGCCTCCCATGCCAACGTGCTTGACCCCGGAAAATCAAACACTGTTTCTAGTTCTGCGATGGAGGCGCTTCCATAATTGCGGCAATTTTATCCGGATCCACGGAAATACCATCTTCAGAAATTATATGCCCCAATAGCCTGCCACTGCGAACAGCAAATGCACACTTTAAAGGATTCAAACTGAATTTTACCTCTCTGCGCTTCATAAAGCATAACCGTAATTGCCTGAAATGCTCCAATTGCGCTCCAAAACACTGAGGTCATCCAGAAAAATTCTCATAAAATCTGTCAAAAGATTTGGAACATATCCCTTTGAAAAGTTGAAGGCGCATTCCGCAATCCGAACCACATCACTGTGCAGGCAAACACACCCCATGCGGTAATAAAAGTTGTTTTTGGATGATCCCTCAACGCCATTCGGATTTGGTTATATCCACTATACCCATCCAGAAAAGTATACATCTCATGTCCTGTGACATCATCCAAAATGGAATCCAAGAATGGAAGAGGAAAAGGGTCTGGGACAGTCGCTGCATTCAATTTTCGGTAATCCACACAAATTCGGATTTGCTTGTTTTTCTTTGGTACAACCACAATTGGAGAAATCCACTCCGGATTATCAATAGGGGTAATAAAACCCACTTCCAAAAGACAATTAATTTCCAGCTTAACTTGCTTTGCCACATTCGGATTCATCCTGTATGAGTGCTGCTTCACTGGCACCACATCCGGTTTCAGATTTATCGTATGCTGATAAACTTAGGATCCAATCCCTGCATATCCACATATTCCCATGCAAAAACATCCTTAAATTCTGTCAGTAACTTGATCAAATCATCTCTAAAACTTGCCTCAAGCTGCTTATTAATGTATATGGGTTGCGACTCCGCTTGCTCCCCAAGAAAGACCTTCTCTAATTCATCTTCTTTAACCCTTGTAATTTTTTCCATATGTGCCTCAAATGCACGTTCTTGCTGAATAAGGTCCTCCAATGATTCAGGACTTGGAAGAATCTGGTGTTGCTCCCCTATTCCTGGTGGAGTTTCTAAAACCCCCACCGAGTTTCCTTTCGGAACCAGAAAAATATCCGCAAGATATAAAGAGACCAAATCCGGATTAGCTTTCAGAAATTGCTCCTCTTCATCCTCTTCTAATCCTTCCACCATATTTATTGTTTTTGCTATCACCAGCCATGCTACCTGAAGTGGTTGTCTACATGTTCCCAACATCACCCGCACTTTCCTTTTACCCTTCTTTACTGTAAGCATATTTGCTTCCCAATTATGCTTTACCCTTGCTTGTCGTAACCAGGGTTTCCCCAAGATAATGTGATAATCCTGATTATGATCTTCAATATTCAAGACTACTAAGGAAACAGCAAAGGATAAGCCCGGCACATCCAAGACAATGCCCCGAAGTAAACCCACTGGTTGCACTCTTCTTTGATCTGCCATGCAGACTACAAAGGGTGCCAATCACCGAGGCCAAAACGCTCACAAGCTGCTTGAGTAATAATGTTTACTCCCGCTTCTCTATCCAATAGTACCTTGTCAATGTATGTTCCATGGTATCTAACTGAAAGCTCCGGAATGCGGGTATCCGTGATCCTATTTTTCGGCAACGGGGCTGAATCATCCTTCGCTTTCAACTTTCCCGATGGCGACTTCCCTCAGCTCTGTGGACGTTTGTCGCAGCAATGCATTATGAAAATTAGGGACCAATTTCAGCAAAGTACCCAGAGGTACTTGTATTGTATCATTCTCCTCTTCTCTAATATCATCCTTATCCTTATTTCCAGCTTTTCCTTCCTTTACTTCCAGGCCCACAGTCGATGGTCCTGATAACTTCACTGGTGGTGCGGATTGTGGCAACCAGGACACAGTCTTTTTCCGCACTTCTTCCTGAGCCGTCCAATCCGGAATCTTTACATCCGATGTTGCAACCACATTTTTACCCGATCGCGTGATTAATGAAACCACTGGATCAGACTCCTCCAATCCTTCAATCTGAACCATAGCTACACAAGGCTGTTTCCCTGCAACGCGTTCCTACTTCTTCCGATCATATTCCATAGCTTGAGTACACTTGGATCGCCAGTGTCCATCCCCCAAACAGAAAAGGCATGTCTTGGGGCGATTAGGATCTCGGCCACCTCTTCCGCGACCTAATCCTCCCCCTTGACCCCATCCTCATGCTTGACCTTGCAAAGGCGTCTCTGATGTATGAGCATGAGCCATCGCCACAGCAGGCTCTTGTCCCTGCCCTATCTGTGGTTGTTGCCAGGTAGAAGAGTCTCTTCGACTCCGACGACCCCGGACATTGAAATAACATTCCACTGTATTATGGGTATTGGTCGTGCAAATCGCACACCACTTCTGATTCATTGCGCACTCCTGAGCATCATGGCCCGGATTCCGGCACTGGGTACACCACAGCTCCATCAGACTTTTAGCCACCACAGCCGATTCGGACGACCCGGATGAAACACCTTTCCCGTGACGCTGGGATTTTTTCCGAGGTGTCTCTTCCGATTCTTTCCCCGAATCGATGTTACCTAAGTCTGAGGAATCTGATACTGCGGATTTCGACTCCAAACTATCACTGCCACTATCTTGCGACTTCCGATGATATTTCTTCTTGTCTTTTTTCTTTGATTTCTTTGGAGATTCCGTATCCTCTAAAGATTCTCTTGCTACTACAGGCCTAGCAATTACATTATCCAGTGGAGTAGTTACCTTATCCACTGTTGCCATAGCCATTCTGAGATCCTTGTTGAGCCCCCGCAAAAAATAATCATTCAGTACTTCGGCTGCCGGCCTTTGTGCCTGAGGTACCCTCTACAAAAGCATCCAAAATTTTGTAGCGTAATCCTCCACTGGTAATGAATTCTACCGCAGCGTTCAAAGCTTTTCCAAATGTTGAGGGACTATCTTTTCCGTTCGAAACCTTCGTAGAAACGCTGTGGATCCGTCAACATACGTCTAAAAATGATCATTAGGGTATTCGGACAACCATTTCGCACCCTTCCCCGAAATTGTAGATTCAAACACCGACTGCTGTTGATTAAGAGAAATCACCACCCCAGGATGATTCAATCCATAAGCTTTATTGAATTGGTGCAAATGTGCATCAAGGTCTTCGCTCGAAAGACCTCGAAACCGACTATACTTAATCTGAGGATGAGCCATCACCCCTTGCCCAATTGTACCTCCTCCCGGAAAAAGTTGACGAGCGCTAGGAGGTGGAGACAGTGGCAGAGACACCCCCGGACTACTTACTTGAGACGGTTGTGGAGCAACCTGTGTGGGTGAGGGTGAACATATGTCAGGAGGACATGACTGACTGCGTGGAGTACGCCTCGCTCGCTGCAACCGCCTACCACGCACCGGGCTTGGTGATGGAGATAGCGATTCCTCAATCTGCGGTGAAGGAAAAACAAATTCATCCGAACCGCCCCTCCTCCGACGTCTTCCTACAATTAGAACCACACGATCAGGCGGACCCTGTGACCTAGTGTGCATGCATATTCATCGTAGGTCGTCCATCACGCATCGTGGCCGCTAGATGTTATGGCTATTGCCCGCACAGGAGCAATAGGCATTACGGGAATGATTACCCGCGACTACATTATATGAACATCAACACATAGAATGACGATAGAAGACAGTACACAGTACACAGGCATAGAACACCGCTTGCTTCATTCATGTGTGATCCAGACACAGAGTTACAACAGTAGATGCCATGAATATCATAGAGATTGGTTGGGTTACATCAAAAGACAAGTATTCCCCTCCATATACAACCGTTGCTCCAGTGCAGATCGAGAACGATGAACGCACTCCTATCCCATGATATCCTGTGAAGAACTTTCGCCACAGCCGCCGCATACCGCATGACTCCTGATCTGCAGTGTCCAGACCTCCACAGGACCGCAGGACTGCATGTGCGGCTAATGCCGTAACAACCCTATGCACCATAAGTAAGAGAGAACAGTGACACTACACCACCACATAGACAATTAGAGCAATAACAATAATAATAACACAACAAAATGACAAACAAACAAGTTAATATGTAGAAGAACATTACCTCAATCCGACCACCAAAGCTATTACCATATCCATAAGCTCCATGATGGAGGACTACAATGTGACGATGAATAGCCATCTCTGATGCAGGACAAAATCTCTCAACCCAGCCAATGGTATCTCTTGCAAGAGGTTTCAAAAGACACGATAGAAAACACACAACAAAAATAGACAAGTATTGTATAAAATTATGATTGAAGCACAAACCTGCCATAGAGACCATGATCAACAACCACCCAGAGTCTGACAAAGTCAAATACGCAAGTTGCATGCCTACACGAACATGATCCTCACTACAAATATCCCAAAGGGGCACAACAGGGGAGGCTAAGTGGGAACCACCAAAGGGAAGATCCAAAAAAATAAAATCAGTAGCCCATGTGACTCTTCTCTCACCACGCATGCACAAGGTCCCATCGAAGCGTGCACATCCCATGTGCTCATGAACACGAATCCATGCCGGATGTCGAACACCGGCCCTAAAATCAGCAGCAATGGCTATGTAGTCCCCAGAAATGGCCATGCATCGTGAGTCAGACAATGAGGACAAAGAAGACAAGGGAATATGAACGATGTAGACAAAAGAAATGGTTTTCTTTGCAACAATCTCCCCAAGAGGTACTACGATACAAGAGGCTAAACAAAGTGACTTAACTCCAATAAATGAACAAAACAAATGATTGCATCACAATTGAAAGATCACCATGCTCTCGCTCCATGTTTTCATCCACCCTAGTCTCAACAATCACATCCTTTCCCTTGTGAGAAGTATTTATAGCTTAGAAAAAGCAAAAAAACACAATATTACCAGTATGTAAACAAATAATTTAAGGAAAAAGAGAGTTTAAAGCTCTTCAACAAATTATTTTGAGACTCTTTTGAGTAACCATTTACCCGATATCACCTCATCAACTCTAGGAGCAAGAGGCACATCGACAGATGTGCCACCAACTCTCATAGTATCGTGAATCTCTCTCTCCCTCTCCAATACATGCCCAGAAGCCATGTCTATCCACCATGGACATGTCTCCATCTCCCAATTAGTAGCTTATGCATGGAAGGGGAGTACATGCATTCATCCCCAATAGATAGTTGTGCCCACTGCTTAGCTAAGAATGGAATCCTTGGAAGAAATCCTTTTCCAACCATGGATAATAGAAATCTAAAACAAACAAGCAAAATAACATCACTACAAACTTCATAATTATGAAAAGCTTGAAATAAAAGTATGATGAGCTTGACCTATAGGCTAGCCGTTGAGATGCCATGCGTACTGTGTCCACTTTCTTCATAGCTTGCTTGTCAACATCTTTTGTCTTAGCTTCAAGAGAGGTTTCCAATGGATAAAGATAGGGTCCTGCTTCAAACTTGAGCTCCTCAAAATAAGAGGCAAGAAAGCAATCATGAGGCAACAAAATACCACCAGCAATGTTGCTTTAAGTCCTCCACAAACTTTGCCCTATCAAAAACCCTTTGTAGAAGGCCTTCTCTACAAATCCAACTACATAACAAGGAAGATGAGAAAAAACTAAAATAATCACAAAAAACTAGCAATTCTACATCAAAGATTCTTGAAAGTCAAAAGAAACTTTACTTACATGCAATACACATTATCTCCTTTCTTTAAACCATAAGATGCTCTAGTAATCTTGTCTGCCTCAAGCAAGGAAACCCATAACATTTTGCTCAAGACAAGAGCATCATGCATAGCAATCAAGTTCAATTTCTCAAGTGTAGCCCAACTATCAAGACCCCACTTGAGTGCAATAATTCAAACCCTCCAATCCGGTCCAATATTTGGATCAACAATATTTAGCAACAACTGCAGTTTTTGAGCAATGAAGAAAAAACCAAGTTTGAACAGCTATTACACTATGTGCAAAACACTCAAAACACTCAAAAGATACTATGGTCACTTCTAGAATCTTAGACCAATGAATGAGATGGCCTATCAACTCAAGTGCCGAGTCATTGTCTTATACACGATGCTTTTTCATGCGAGCCTACTAAAACCTTACAAAGGAGAGCCACCTCAAGAACCAACTATTGAAGACCCACAGAAGATCGAGACCAAGAAGAGGTGTTGCAGCCCGAGTCTATTCTTCGACATGAAGACAAGGTATTAAGAGGCGGTAAGACTATCCGATGGTATCTTATTAAGTTTAAGAATTATTCTTTTGAAGATGCTATATGGATGCAAGGCATACTATTAAAGGATAACCTAAACCTTATCAATGCTTACAATGCTTCCCTAGAGTAAGCAAATGTACAAATGTTTAAAATGAACAAAATTTTTGTCTTATAAGACTCTCTTTTTCTTTATTGTGCAGAAAAATGAAGTATTATGCATGCTTACATCAAGTTTGCGGAGACGACATCTCCCAAACACCAAGTAGAGCTTGTCACTCTACTATGGAAGATTTATAGGACTAATGTGCAAACATGCTTGCGGCAGCTTAGGCTCTCAAGCACCAAATGGATTAGTCATCCATTCTGGAACGATGTCGTAGGGTAACACAGGGATCCTCTACCCGCTAGAAAAGGACTAATGAGCTTTGTGTGTGTGTACAAAAGTCTTCATGAATCCTACAAAGGAGGGGCGAGCCTTGCAAGTAGGGGATGAGAGAGAAACACGCACACACACAAACTCACAAGCCTCCTTTACACAAATGGAATGAGGGACACATGTCAGCTCCCTAGCCCAGATGCCCACAAGGTGTATTCAAATCCTATTGGATGGCCATGGAGGTGGACCAATGAGAATTAGGCTAGAGTAAACCTAGTTCAATTAATTTAAAGACACTTAATAAAGGAACCAATAAGAATTAAGTTCTCTGGAAGACTATTGGACAGTCTCCCAAGGGGTCCAATGAGCATTCAGTAGCCCAATGGCTTGCGTGATTCCTATTGGCCAGGAGACAAAGGGGTCCAATGAGCATTTAGTTGCATTAATTAATTACCTAAAGCTCTCACAAAAGGGGAAAGGGGGACACATGTCAGAAGGCTATCACTTATGCTCCTTAAATCCTATTGGCTAAGCCTGGAGAGGTCCAATGGGGTGGAAGCATGAGCAAATAGCATGAGGGATCAACCAAGAGAGCATGAGGGATCAACCAAGAGAGAGGGGGGGCTGAATTTCCAAAGGCATTATTGCACACACTCTCACACAAGCTCATGTTTGAAGCAAGAAGACTCTCTCTCTCCTTCTCAAGCTTTAATGGAAAGCTTATCACCTACTCCAAGCTTGTGAGAAGAGAGGCCTACACCAACAACTCTTGGCTTTTGTGATGCAAATCCAACCAAGAGCCAAGCTTCAATGCATACTCATCTCCTCTACCATGCTAATTACTAAGCTATGCTATGCAATCTACTCTCATACCCCGCTAGCTCTCACCGTCTTCGAAGGTGTGTGAGGTCTTGTGTCTGAGACAATGAGGGAATTGATGTTTTGTTTTATAAGTGTTTTTCTTTAGTGCTTGAAGCTTCCATCTTCATTTCACTAGCTAGTATTGAAGGAACACAAAGAATTGTATTGTAAAATGTCTCCCTTGATGGGCCTTTTGGAGGGGGGACTGGCTCCATGTAAATCCGGTCCTCAACTGTTGTCAATCGCTTAATTTCTCTCTCTTTTGAAGTATTTTTCATGCCTATCTAACTATGTTTTATGCTTTTTGTTGCTCTCTCCACCCAAGCACTCTTGTTATGCTCACTATGTTCATGCAAATTTATGCTACACACAAGTTACTAGGCCATTAAATGTTACAGGCTTTGAGATGTAAGTCCCAAAACGTGTCTATGTATTTGTGAATGGATTCGTAGGGAGACAGCTTCAAGCTTCACCATTCGATGAGTACTTTGTCTTTGGCATCGTTGGCCAAAAACTGCTTCATAATGGAAGCTCTTAAAGATTTCCATGTTCATGGAGATTCATCATTGATCCGTAGGCTAGACCACCATTGCCTGGCGGACTTTTGAAAGTGCATGGCTACATGGCATAGTTTAGAGGACTCCGTGAAGCCCTCATCTCCAAACGCCGCATTGAATTGTTGGATGAAGGCCAAGACATTGTCCGTAGCACCAAAGGTGCCATCGTAGGTAAGGAAAGAGATGTTCTTTTCTCTCTCTTTGAACTTCTTGAGCTTGGACAACCTCTTCCACGCGGCATAGGATTTCCTATGGCCTCTTCTTTTTTATGGTTCAAAAGTTGCACCCTCACTTTCTTCAGAAGATGAAGAATTTGAGGAACATGGAGAAGAGGGTGACCTCTTTCTTGCCTTTTTTTTGCCTTGGTCTTCCTTTTTGTCACCATTACTTTCTTCATAAGAGGAAGAGGATGAAGAAGATGGAGAAGAGGGTGAACTCTTTATCGCCTTTGTCTTCTCTTGTTTTCTGTCATCCCTCTTTGAATTATGGTGTGGAGCAGTGTGCGATGGTCTTCTTTGTTTAGGAGGTGATGGATAGCATTTTGCACGTCATCTTCGTGGAGCCATCTCTACCGAGGTGGCAAAACATTCACTTCTTTCTCGTTCCTTTGGTGGGAGCTCTTGAGTTCTCCTTTGGGAAGGAGATATGTCATCAAGAAGTAAATTTTTTGAGCCCTTTGTATGGATCCTCTTCTTCTTCCCGAATCAGAGAGAGGCCTATTTTGGAAGTCTCGCAAGGAGGCTTCCTAGGTACTCTCTCGTCATGGTGGGGAGCTTGGAGAATCCCATGAGCACGAAGCTGCTGTTCCACTTCACTTTGGAGGGATGGATTTCCCATGGCTTGTTGAAGCCTGGAAACAAAGTAGTTAACAAGCGTAGGGGCATCATTAGTAGCCTGCTCATTAGCAAAATCAACATTAATTTCACTCTCTTTACTATTGCCAGCCATTCTAACAATTTTTGGGTGTAATATTTTTATGTGTACTTTGGCACTTCAGGACCTAGTTTCTTCTCCTCTTTACCCCTTTAGAAAAGCACTCAAGCTACTGTAGCCGTGGCTCGAATATCATTAATTGCAAAGAATAGAAGGGAGGGTCTTTCAACACCAAAACAGTACCGGCTCCTGTTAAGCTTCTAATAGCTCAATAGTGGTTAAGTCATAGGCAAGCCCCATAGGACTCCACTATTAAGACCATAGCTCTCGACGCTGATGCCCCGTTATCTACACAAAGGCAGGCACAATGCAAGGCTGAAAATTCTACTTACTCAATTGCAATTAATAACCATTTATAGCTAGCTTGAGGACCTCCCTTCTTGAGCAAGAAAAGACAAACCTTGTGCTTTGATACCAATGTAACATTTCATGGCCTAGTAACTTGTGTGTAGTAGAAAATAGCATAGACATAGTGAGCATTCCATAAGAATAAATTTCTTATGAGCATAGCAAGAGTTCTTGGATGGAGAGAGCAACAAAAAGCATAACACCTAGTCAGATAGCCATGAACAATACGTCAAAAGAGAGAGAAATTAAGGTATTGACAACAGTTGAGGACCGGTTTACATGGAGCCCTTCCCCCCTCCAAAAGGCTTTGTATTATAGGTTTCCCCCAACAAGGGAGACATTTTACAATACAATTCTTTGTGTTCCTTCAATAACTAGCTACTGCAGTGAAGATGGAAACTTCAATCACTAAGCAAACACTTATAAAACACAACATCAATTCCCTCACGGTGTCAGACCCAAGACCTCACACACCTTCAAAGATGGTGAGAGCTAGCGGGGTATGAGAGTAGATTGAGAGGATGAAGTAGTCTTACGAGAAAGAAGTATATCTCCTCACATAATCACTCATAATAGCTTAGCATAGCTTAGTAATTAGCATGGTAGAGGAGATGAGCATGCATTGGAGCTTGGCTCTTGGTGTTGGATTTGCATCACAAAGCCAAGAGTTGGTGGTGTAGGCCTCCCTTCTCACAAGCTTGGAGTAGATGATGAGCTTTTCGTTAAAGCTTGAGAGAGAGAGAGAGAGAGAGAGAGAGAGAGAGAGAGAGATAGAGAGAGAGAGATAGAGATAGAGATAGAGAGAGAGAGTCTTCTTGCTTCATACATGAGGTTGTGTGAGTGTGTGTGATAATGCCTTGCAAAAATCATCCCCCTCTCTCTCTTGGTCGACCTCTCTTGCAAATTACTCTTGCTGGCATCCCATTGGACCCTGTAAAGCTTAGCCAATCATAATTGAAACATAAGTGATAGCCTTCTGACATTTTTCCCCCTTTCCCCTTTTGTGAGAGCTTTAGGTAATTAAATAATGCAGCTAAACTCTCATTGGACCCCTTTATCTTCTGGCCAATAGGAAGCAGGCAAGCCATTGGGCTGCTGAGTGCTCATTGGGGACCCTTGGGAGACTCTCCAATAGTCTTCTAGAGAGATTAATTCTTATTAGTTCTAGTGTTTTAAAATGTAATTAAACTAGATTTATGCTAGCCTAATCTCATTGGTCCACCTCTATGGCCATCCAATAGGATTTGCGTGCACCTTGTGGGCAACTGGGCTAGGGAGCTGACATGTGTCCCCTTTTTCCTTTGTGTATAGGGAGCCTGTGTGTGTGTGTGTGTGTGTGTGTGTGTGTGTGTGTGTGTGTGTGTGTGTGTGTGTGTGTGTGTGTGTGTGTGTGTGTGTGTGTGTGTGTGTGTGTGTGTGTGTGTGCGCGCGCGCGTGTGTGTGTGTGTTTCTCTCCCATTTCCTACTTACAGGGCTCGCCCCCTCCTATGTAGGAGTCTTGAAGACTTTTGTGTCCACTCACAAAGTATCCAATTCCACTAAGCTTGACCATTTGGGCTTACCTTTGAATTTTGGAACCTTAGCATTTTGAAAGTCTTAATGGGCTGAACCCTAAGGTCTTTGAAGCCCATTGTTGCACATTGCTCTTTTGCAGATGGCCCCCCCTTTGGATCCCTACTATGGCCGGTTTGCCAGCTTAACCAATATTCTAGCTTTTCCTCCCCTTGTATTTCCCCATATTAAATGATCAATTTAACATGAGAAATTCATTTAGGAGAATTAGATATTATTTAAAAGTAAAAAGCAAGGTCGTTTCCATGTTTCAGTAGGTTAGACGGACGTTTGGTTCAATTTTGAAAAAATACGCTATTTTTAGCTTTTTCATGCTTTTAGGTGCTTTTATGCAAAAAGCAAGGTCTGATCCTTAATCTACGTGTTCCACGGAAGCTATGATTCAATGTTGTAAAAATCTGCTTTTTGAGTGCTTTTCACGCTATTTATAGCTTTTCATGATTTCTAGTGCTTTTTAGTGAAAAGCGAGTCCGCTTTCTTATTATAGTGGATGAGGGGGACCCGTGGTTCAATTTTAGAAAATTTTACTTTTTTTTGCTTTTTACGCTATTTTTAGCTTTTCGGGGTTTTTGAGAAGCAATGTGCTTTTTATGATGACCTAAAAGTAAAAATATTGATTTTAATCTCCATCGGATTTAAAAATGATCACCTAGAGCAAAAACGAGACCATACGAGATTTTTACGAGAAATATATATATAAATTGCAGTACCATACATACGCCAGAGTAGTACAAAAAAGTCATAATTATGTCTGGACATTACGGTGCAGCATAGTCTAGCTATGGTTTCCATTAGTTGGCCAGATACTGCTCAGATGGTCAATTTTGCTGTAAAAATTGAATGATAAGTGAGAGAGTTGACCACCAAAAGCAAAGGCTTGTTTTTAGGGAAAACTGGAGCTTTTTTCCAAAAGCTAGGGGCTATTCCAAGCAAGAAGGTAGCGCCATCTCTCAGCTTGGGGCACACTCGAGCCTGTTGCACTTGCCTATAACTTGTCGATTAGTGCTCAATTTTCAGTGCCGTTTGTTGCATTTACTGCCCCAAGACTATACGTATCTATTATACGGAGTGGTGTAATCTCTTCATCACCATCTCCATAAGCTCTTCTCTCTTGGGAAGAAGAAGAAGGATACTCTCTCTCTCTCTCTCTATTTGCTAATTATCTTCTCTCTCGTTTCACGGTGTACGCGCTCTCCGAAAGCTCTCGTGGCAGATACCTCTACGTAGCTCTCATCACCGCTCTCTTGTGGCAAAGCAAGAAGCCTTTTGACAACCCCTAATCTATTCTAAAGCACGGTGAGAAGCTCTAAACTCCATAGCCACTCTCTCTCTCTCTCTCTCTCTCTCTCTCTCTCTCTCTCTCTCTCTCTCTCTCTCTCTCTCTCTCTCTCTCTCTCTCTCTCTATGTGGTTCTTTTGAGTAGTCGCCCTCATGGTGATTGTTTTTTCGCATACTAGTGCATGTTTGGATCAACCGAGTACATACGAAGTTGCCCCATGATTATTTCATCATGTTTAACCACGTTGATTTATGCACATGATGTGTTTATGATCACGTACGTGCATAAAAACTGTTTTTTGTTTCACGTCATAGAGGCGGTAGGGACACTGTTTTGATCATAAATCACGAACCGTTATGAATCAGCCTGAACCCTTACACTAGAGATAAAACAACCAAATGTTTTGACTCCAGGCTCCTTGGAGAACCACTATATAGATTCATCGGATGGTCAAACCCACTTAACCAATTGAAAAGGTTGATGAAACTTGATGATAAATGAATTTAGGTCTCCGTTATCACTTCGGAAATGCGAGTTATTAATCACTCTATAATCGGTTTTACCTACACACATAGGGGTGTTACCAAGGGGGGGTACCATATCACATCATGAGTTGACCGAGCTATTTTATATGTTTTATGATTTGTTTTGGTGAGTTGATTTCAATTATTAGATAGCCATAAACTTATGTGGGAGTATATGGTTAAACATCCCAAGCCCCATAGGCAGATAAGAATAAAGTGGCTTTCTATTGGGGTTACCGTTTCTTGTATGAGTACTATATGGGTGAAGTGATGTGATAGAGTGATAGTCTATATTATGAAGCTAAGCTTGATGCATTGGTTTGAGGTCAAATACTTTCAATTGCATGTTTTGCATACTCCCGAAAATGCCAAAAAATTGTTTTCGCATATGTGAGAAGTTATGGTTTATAGTTGGTCAGAGCTGTTTTGCATCATGTTTATGGTGATGGAATGTTATCATATGATGTTTGGGAACTCATGGATTGATGTGGATGCCTCATATGCATGGTCGTGATTGCTTTCCACCTTCCTATGTCAAAACTAGCTCTATGTGCTAGGGAGGTGAAGTGCAGATGTGATGCATCAACCTCGCATGATTGGAACTAATCAAAATTCTATTTTTATAACATGATTATTTTCTGGTCATACTCTTTTTATGCATAAAATAATCACATCTTAAGGGTCACATGTGTGTAGACTCCGATTGATTGCAGGGGATGTGTCAAATTCCAAGTGTGGGAATTGGTTCAGTGTGATTATGATTCATGTTCAAGGGTTGAGATTCCCTTATGGATTATTGTTGATATTCTATGGTGTAAGCCGGTGTGGCCCATGGTTTTTTTCTGGATTTGGTTATGCTGCCAAAATTTTTGCAGCCATGTTATGTTCTAAAGTGGTTATGCAGGATTGGACGTGCCTCACCCAAGTTGGGTGGAGAGCTCGCCGTGTGATGTGATTGGATTATCATTTATGGTTTTTGAAATTGGATCATGAAGTGATTTGGATGGTTTATGGTAGACGTGTAAGGGTAGAGACCCTGTACAGTCTAATTGTTTAGGAAAGATTGTTTGTGCATCTGGGAAGTGCTATTGTGATTGTCGTCAATATAGATGAAAAATTGACCGAAGGGTTCTTCCTGACGGGTAAGGTAACTATGGTCAACACTCTTCCAACAAGTTGTGCTTCCTCGTATGTCAAAGACTTGGTCCCAATTTCTAAGTGAAAGCTCTTGTTCACGTTCATCCCTAGACAATTGTGTCGCCATATTGTTCAACACTATGGCCAAAATCTCATTCCCTTGGCTAAAGCATTCAGACATCACTCTGGGAGCCATTTGTTACTATAAAACAAACATTCAAAGAAATTACAACGCCGTTGTTGAACACTTCAACCACTTCACCATAACTCAAACCAAACACTTTCACTCAAGAAGACAAGTCAAAGAAGTACCACCAACCAATGTCACTTATAGATGCATCATAAATACAATATCCTTTCTCAAATAGAATGTATGAATGCATGCACAATGCGTAACTAACCCCACTAGTATGAGACTTTAGGCTATCCCCATAACCTTAAGCATTGGCTCTGATACCAGGTGAGAGATACCCCTCCCCGGGGATCTATGCACAAAATATACAATTTACACTTTTTATACAATTTTCAATATACATCACAGTTGCGGAAGCATTTGCATAGGATAGGAGTTCTCAGCACCCGACTAAGCATGGAGTTTAGGCCATAAGCCGGATTGCATCCAAAGGTACCTAGCGACTAGTGCTACCCCTGAATGGGTGTTATGACTGAAAGCATACTCAAGAAAAATATAACATTGAGGAGGGTAAATATATGTGTACACCGCATTGCGGGAAGAGAGAGAGAGAGAGAGAGAGAGAGAGAGAGAGAGTATAGTGGAAGATGAAATAGAGTGCACAGAGACATACGAAGATGAAAACAAAGAATCTTTAAATGCCCATCGAAATGAAACAACCATGCATTAATGCAATGACAAAATCTAGATATACCATAACATCAAAAAGTTTATGACAAACTAGCTAGCAGAGCATCGGACCCTGTGTAGGGATCGACCGGTCCACCCAACCACTTCCGCTCTACTATTGATAAAGAGAGTTTCACTTCGTCGAGAGCGAGCCAGACCTACCTAAGCCAAACATAGACTGAGGCCGCTTCGCCTCCCTCCATGAACCCGAGCTCTGAAAGGATCCCAAATACCAGCAGGTGGTAGGGTATCAACACCAACCATACTAGTTTAGGCGCCACACCTCTTCAATGCACAGCACCGGGTGTTTAGGTAGAGCCAAGGCAAAATCCCCGATGCATTAGCCGTGTAGGTCGTTCAACCGTCGACGCACTAACCGTGTAGATGAGCCTAACAAAAAGAAGAATACCTAGGCAACACTCCCGATCCAGCAAAGCACCAGGTCAACGACCCTTTAGTCGAAGGCTAGGCAATGTAGGTGATCCTAGTCTTGTAGCGATGCTGCCATGAGAAACATAACACATGAGTCCAGTCCAAGACATTGGTTTGCCAACCTCAGGCTACTTCAACTCAGAATATGGCTAGGCCTAGAAGACATTCCCAAATGTTAAGGATTATCGAAGTCGCTAAGAAGTTTGAAGCTCTTGCAGCTAAACGTTAGAGGATAACTACAAACCACATTGTCGCATGGGAGGTCTGAGAGAATACCTTGTTATGAGAGTTAAAAAAATATTTAGAGAATTAGCACCAAGACACCCATAATATTGTAATGAAATCATAAAGATCAATTTTGATTAATAAAAGAAGCGTAGAATTAGTTTTGGTTCACATGTGTACTAAGTTTTCTCTCTCTCATTGTCTTGTTTTAGATGGATCTTCTTAATTGTCTTGATGAACTCTTGAGTGATTAAGCACAAGAATCTTTTTTAATTATGCGATTGGATTCAATCTCCATTGAGGAATTGACGTGGCTCAAGTTTCAAAGGGGACTAGAGATTACCTTATACCCAACACTTACATAGCATGGGAATTATATGTTGAAGCTGAGCCTGAACATCATACACAAGTGCCTAATAGGTTCATGACCAACCCACAGCTTTGTGTGAAGGAAAAGATCCAAGAAGGCAATGTTAAAGTGTAAAGATATGCTCTTTACCTTAACTTATGCTCTCTTTCGGACATACCGAGTCGTGAACTTATACTTAGTAAGAAGGCCTTTATGCTAAACCAAAGACACGGCTTTTGTGAGAAGGTCATAATCAAAGTATGAAAGAAGTCAAATGGTGGCAATGATTTCTATTATGTACCCCAGGATTGGTTTAATAGAGTCTATGGACCTATTCTCAAATACAACCCTCACAATGTTACCATTACCTTTGATTACGAGAAACCAACGTGCATTGGTGACTTTCCCCGAGCACAACCAATAGCAGTAAACTCGAGTAGGTACTTCTACAGAAATGATGTAAATGAACGACATGCTCATGTAAACTACTTTACTGGATTATCACCCAAGGATGTATCACAGGGGGAAGAATGGTACGAAAAAAAAGACGTGACTTTTAGTGCACAAGTTGAAGTGCTAAACTTTGACACCTGAGATGTGAACAAATATAAGGGTAGAACCTCGGTTGTAGGAACCAAGAATTGGTTCATAGAACCCTTTCATATTTATATATCTTTTTGGTCTTCTATGATTATAAAAAATTTGATTTTGATATAGCACATATTGTTTTGAAGATATAATATTTGAGTTTGAGTCTTGGTTTTCATCATTCTAACTAACATGAGGGATGGGGTGTGTGTGTAGATGACTGACCATTTACCTCAAGGGATATGAGCGGATATACTCTCTCGCCTTATGGTGGAAGAGCATTTCCAAATTGGAGTGGAAGTGCAAAGACTTGTCTACCACACACAACGGGGGAGAGAAGAAAAGGTTGATGTCTACGGATTTCATTGTACCAAATACCTTTTGAGCTTGGTATCATTATGCTACAGGGAACCCCGAGTTTAGACCGCCTCAACACAAACCCTCACCTATTGGGAGTATCAAGTGGATACAATCCAAGTTGGGAATGAAGATTGTTGTTACTAATCGAATATTGTATATAAATGCTTATGAACTTACCCTAAGACCGACAAAAGAAACATGGATGGCTAGAAACATACTTCCTTTAGTAATGGCTACAAGATGCTTTGACGTTGTTATGTTTGATGTATGGGGCTGACAGTGCAAAAACAACGACCGACATTACTTTAGCCCAATACCTTGGGAGTTATTCTTTGACTTATTTGGGAAGTCACTAATCTACAATCCTGGCAATGTAAAAACTTTATACAATGCCTACAATAGACCTCAGTGCCTGACAAATTGTGTAAATATTCAGAGCTCAGTGAGATGGGACACACCAGATGTGTTTCCAAAGGAATCCGCTTTCTTTGATGGCTACTTCGGGTACAAGAAGGCAATTATTCACACCGAAATGGGGGTACCTGTAATAAACAAATCTCTTACTCAAGAATGGTATGACTCACACGCCAACGTAGAAATGCTCCAACCAAAGATCGTAAGGAGTCAATCGTCAGACATACTCAAGGAATGGGACAACTATACTCCATTGGTGGAAGGATGTCACAACGGATATTACCGAGTGCATTATGCTAGAGCCACTAGGATTTATTAGAAACTTTTGAGACACTTTGTAGACTTTTTGAAAACCCAAAGTTTTATGATGTAGAAATTGGATTAATTTATTTATTATTCTTTCTCCTATTTTCTTCTCATCTTATCTTTTAATGTCTATTCTATTTGATTTGAGAACTTCAAACGAATAGAATATTTTACTAAGTGCGACCTTGGATGATATGGTGCAGTAAGTTACCATGCCTCCTAGAGGAAATGCAGCTGCTGCTAACGCAAATGCACCTATTGTTCCTCAACACACCATCATCAATAGAGACATCGATGTTATTCTTCGCAAGTCTCAACCTGAGAATTTAAGCAGGGAAGGCAAAGATGTAGGCAAATTTCTTGAAGATTGGAATAAGCGCATGGATGACTACTTTGATTTGGCTCATTCATCAGCGGTAAATAAATCTATCATTGCTAAGTTCAAACTAGAGAAAACAGCCAAGTGTTGGTGAAGAGACCATTGCACAGAAAACAATGTTGATCCTAATGCTGCAACTTGGGATTATCTTAAGACCCAGCTTAAGAAGAACTATCAAAACAAGGTCTATCATTCAGACCGTATGAATGAGTTTCTTGACTGTATTCGAGAGACCAGAGATCTGGAATCACACTATCAACATTTCTTAACCCTTGTGAAGTATGCTCCAACAGGGATGACACAAGAGGTCAAGGTAGCTCAATTCATGTCAAGGTTACATAATCCTATGAAGACTAAACTCCAGAGTCTTCGTCTTACCAATTTTGCAGATGTCCTTGATGCAGGAAAACCCATTGAAATAGAGTTATCTACTACCGAAAAGAGGAAACCACAACCTGTTTCTATTTGTGAAATCAAAAGACCTCGTCCCGAGGAGGAACAAAGATCTGGAAATTCACAACAAAGAAGAGAGAACTTATTACGTATGAAAGCTAAACAGGATCATTTATGCTACACTTGTCTTGATCCTGGTCATCAATCCAAGGATTGTCCATTTAACACTTCAAGCTTCACAGGATTGGTGGACCACTATGAACATAGAAACTTCAATCCGAATCAGAATTTCAAAAACTTTGGACCCAGACCATCGGCAGTTCAGAGGAACTTCAACCAGCAGAAATTTAACCAAAACCAGAGACAACCTCAAAACTAGGATAATTTTAGACCGCAATCCACCTTTTGTTCAGAATGGACCGCCTGTCAACAATAGCAACAATGAAAATATTGACCGTCAACTTCTTCCAGGAGGAGGAGGGAATCAAACACCTCAAGGAAGACCTCAATCTAACAGAACTCAAGGGGCTAGAGGTGAAGAAAATCAGGCAAACGTATATGTTCATGATGTAATTGAACATCGGGGAGTAAATGAACAATTTTCAGTTATTCAAACTCCAGCAGAGTATCAAGGTAACCATTTTACCTTATTGATTGATTCAAGGAGTACACATTCTTTCATATCTCCTAAGTGCATCAGAAACCTCATTTTGCCTGAACACCCTAATATAGACCTTACAATATTATTAGCTACGGGTAGAAAGGTTAGATCTTCTTATTTAGTGGGTAACTTGAATTTTATTTTGAATGGTCATAATACTTTTGCAAAGTTCGGAGTCTTACCCATCGGAATCTACGATGGAATCCTAGGAATGGATTAGCTTAAATCAATGGTGCTCACATACATTGTAAAGACACTTCATTGACCTTTCAAAATGATCAAAACTCTAGAGTTACAGTTACTGGGAAACCGGGAAAGCCTAAGCTCAAACTAGTGAACTTTACTAAACTTATGAAGAGTCCTAGGAAGAATGAAAGGATTTATGCAGTAAAGCTTAACCCTAAGGAGAAGAAGATAGATTCACCTAAATCCGACTCAATAACAAATTTTGATGATGTATTTCCCAAAGAAATTTCACAATTACCACCCAAGCGTGATGTTGATCCTGCAATAGAGCTTACTCCAGGAGCTCAACCAGTTGCTCGTAGACCTTACAAAATGTCAGTACTACCTGAATCTGTGGAACTCAAGGAGCAATCAACTCAACTTTTTGAACAAGGCTTCATTCGCCCCAGCGTTTATTCATGGAGTACTCCTGTTCTCTTTAATCAAAAGAAGGATGGTACTTTACGTCTTTGTATTGATTATTGTGGGTTGAACCAGGTAACAATCAAGAATAAGTATGCAATACCAAGGATTGATGAACTGCTTGACCGATTACATGGATCTTCTATCTTCAGAAAGATTGATCTTAAGTCGGGGTATTATCAAATTTGAATCAAGGAGGAGGACATACCAAAGACCGGATTCAATACTCATTTTGGACATTATGAATTTACAATTATGCCTTTTGGACTTACTAATGCTCGTGCAACTTTTAATCGTCTTATGACCGATGTGTTTCGAGAGAATCTCGATGATTTTGTTCTTGTCTTCTTTGATGATATTCTAGTTTACTCAAGAAACAGATAAGAACATGAACAACATGTGCGGCAAGTACTTGAACTTCTCCGTCAACTTTATGCCAAATGTAGCGAATGCACCTTCTTCACTGTGACAAGGTGGAATATTTGGGATTTATTGTATCAAAGATGGTGTTTATACTGATCCAAGTAAGATCAAATCCATTATAGCTTGGTCAACACCGAAATCAGTACGAGAAGTACGTGGCTTTCTTGGTTTAACAGGATGGTATTGTACATTTATCAAAGGTTATGCTAAGATTGCATCTCCATTGACTAATATGCTAAAGAAGGCTAAAGTGTTTACTTGGAATGAACATGCTCAAGCTAGTTTTGAAAAACTCAAAGAAGCTTTGGTGAATGCTCCCATACTACAGTTTCCAGACTTCTCAAAGACATTCATTGTGCTCACTGATGCAAGTGGACAAGCAATTGGTGGCGTTCTGTCTCAAGAAGGAAAACCAGTAGCTTATGAATCTCGTAAGTTACGTATACATGAGTTAAATTATCCTACACATGAATTGGAATTATTGGCTATTGTGCATGCTCTTAAAGTATGGCGACATTATCTTCTTGGAAGGAGATTTAAATTACATGCCGACCATAAAAGCCTAAAGTGGATCTACACCCAACCTGACCTTAATATGCGACAACGAAGATGAATGGAGTTGTCATGCAAATATGATTTTGGAATCGAATATAAACACGGGGAGGAAACTCTTGTGGCCGATGCTTTGAGCAGGAAGAGTATTGTAGCGGCTGTCACAACCTCTACTACTTCTTTAATTGACCTTATTCGTGAAGGTATAACTAATGACCCGTATTACTTACAAATCCAATACTTGATGAACTTAAATAATCGCACTGAGAAGCATGAAAGGCAAATCAAAGGCTTTCATGTTGAAGGAGATGACCTTTACTTTGATAATCGTCCTTGTATTCCAAATCAAGGTGGAATTAAACTCCAAATATTACAGAAAGCTCATGATATACCTATAGCAGGACATCCAAGGTACATTAAGACTTACTCTACTGTAAGAAAGAGTTTCTTTTGGCTAGGACTAAAGCGTAATGTGTTGGACTATGTTACAAGATGTTTAACATGCCAATGTATTAAAGCTGAACGAATCCGATACCCAGGTAAGCTTCAACCTATTGATGCTCCACAAATGAAGTGGGAATACATATCCATGGATTTCATTACAGGACTTCCTACATCTTTGGGATATGACTCTATTTTTGTGGTTGTTGATATGCTTACAAAAATGACCCATTTATTTACAGTCAAGATAATATTTACGGCTAAGGATATAGCTCAAGTTTTCATGAAAGGTGTTTTCTTGTATCATGATTTACCTCGAAGGATATTTTTTTATCGTGATGTGAAGTTCACCTCTAATTTTTGGAAAACCTTATTCTCAGCAACAGGAACCCAATTAGCCTTGAGTACTGCTTATCATCCTCAACCAAATGGACAGACAGAAAGAAAAAATCAAATCATTGAAGACATGTTAAGAGCTTATTGTATGCATGAGCAGAGTAAATGGACCAGATATTTGTATTTGGTTGAATTTGCATATAATTCCTCATTCCAATGCTCAATTGGGATGTCTCCTTTTCAAGCATTATAAGGGCAAGAGTGTCTTACTCCACTCAAATGGACAGACCCTCTCATATGAGTTCAAGCATCCAAAGAAATGTTGGATGAAATGCAACTACAAACCGATCTTATACGACAGGATATTAAGATTGCTCAAGATAGACAGAAAAGTTATGCTGATCCAAAACTATCTACTCTAGCAGACTTTTTGAAGAGGGCAATATGGTATTTTTGAGGGTGAAATCCAAATGTAGTTCCTTATCAATGGGTAAGTGTAAGAAGCTAAGTGTCAGATATTGTGGAACTTTTTTAATCACAGAACGTATTAATGATCAAGCTTACAAACTCTTGTTATTGCCACACATAAAGGTACATGATGGTTTTCTCATCAGCTTACTCAAGAAGTATGTACCTAATCCACAACATATTCTTGATGATTCTCTATTATGTACATCTACTGATGGGACTTTTGAAGTATATCCCGAAGCAATACTTCAGAATAGAACCAAGCCTCTACGTAGTCGGACCATTATTGAACACCTTGTTAAATGGTCAACATATCCTCAGGAAGATGCCACTTGAGAACGTGATGATGTAATGAGACTAAATTATCCAGACTTCATGTTGAGGTGAGGACACCTCGAATTTTTCAAGTGTGGAAGGATGTAAGATCCTCAATTTTTGGGTCTCTTCTAAAAATAAAAAAATAGTTTTCAATATCCATTTTGCCAAATTTTGACTTAAGATGCTTGATTGACAATATTGGAAGGTTCTAAAGTAAAAAGCAAGGTTGTTTCCATGTTCCAGTAGGTTAAACAAACGTTTGATCATGATTCATTTTTGGAAAATTCCACTATTTTAGCTAAAAAACTTACCCCTCATGTCTCGTGTGAGACGGTGCTGAAAACGGGCGACTGTAGACTCCGGAAAAGATGCGCGAAAGAGGTCGAAAAGCTCTCTCGAGTCTTTGCAAAGGCCGCAAGTGGAAATGAGGTGGTTTTAGCTTACCTGGGATATCATTTTGTCTCATACTTGATTTTTGCATGTAATAGGTGTGTACACATGATAGGTGAGGTGATGATACAATTTCCAAGCAAGTCCGCGATTTATAGCTTTTCATGATTTCTAATGCTTTTTAGTAAAAAGCAAGTCCGCTTTCTTATTCCAGTGGACTAGGGAAACCCATGGTTCAATTTTAGAAAATTTTGCTTTTTACGTTATTTTTAGCTTTTCGTGTTTTTCGACGTTTTTGAAAAGCAATGTGCTTTTTATGATGACCTAAAGGTAATTTAAAAATTTTAATTTTAGTCTGCGTCGGATTTAAAAATGATCACTCGGAGTAAAAACGGGGCCAAACGGGATTTTTACAGGAAATATTTTTATAAAAAGCGATACCATAAATACACCGGGGCAATACGAGAAAGTCATAATTATGTCGGGACATTACGGTGCGGCATAGTCTAGCTACGGTTTCCATTAGATGGCCAGATACTGCTCAGATGGTCAATTTTGCTATAAAAATTGAATGGTAAGTGGGAGAGTTGATGACCAAAAGCAAAGGCTTGTTTTTAGGAAATACTGGAGCTTTTTCCCAAAAGCTACGGGCTATTCCAGGCAAGAAGGTAGCGCCATCACTCAGCTTGGGACACACACCAGCCTGTTGCACTTGCCTATAACTTGCCGGTTAGTGCTCAATTTTCAGTGCTGCCTATTGCATCTACTATCGCAAGACTATACGTATCTATTATACATAGTGGTGTAAGCTCTTCATCACCATCTCCATAAGCTCTTCTCTCTTGGGAAGAAGAAGAAGAAGGATACTCTCTCTCTACTTGCTTATTATTTTCTCTCTCGTTTCACGGTGTACACGCTCTCCGGAAGCTCTTGTGGCGGATACCTCTACGTAGCTCTCTCACCGCTCTCTTGCAGCAAAGCAAGAAGCCTTTCGACAGCCCCTACTCCATTCTAAAGCACGGTGAGAATCTCTAATCCCCATAGCCATCATCTCTCTCTCTCTCTCTCTCTCTCTCTCTCTCTCTCTCTCTCTCTCTCTCTCTCTCTCTCTCTCTCTCTCTCTCTCTCTCTCTCTCTCTCTCTCTCTCTCGTTTTTCTGATAGTCACCCTCTCGGTGATTGTTTTTTCGCATGCGAGTGCATGTATGGATCAACCGAGCACATAAGAAGTTGCCCCATGATTATTTCATCATGTTTAACACACTAATTTATACACATGATGCGTTTATGATCACGTGCGTGCATCAAAAGCGCTTTTTGTTTCCCGTCATAGAGGTGGTAGGGACACTGTTTTGATCAAAAAATCACAAGCCGTTATGAATCAGCCTGAACCCTTTTTACCAGAGATAAAAACACATCATTTGGAACATTTTCTCTCTTTGGTGTCATGTGAAAAACACGCATGAGCTAAGAGATATGGTCAACAAACAGTTTGTTGCCCACTACACAACCAAATTTTTTGACTCTAGGCTCCTTGGAGAACAACTATATAGATTCATCGGATGGTCAAACCCATTTAGCCAATTGAAAAGGTTGATGAAACTTGATGATAAATGAATATAGGTCTCTGTTGTCACTTCGGAAATGCGAGTTATTAATCACTCTATAACCGGTTTTACCTACACGCATAGGGGTGCTACCAAGGGGGGGTACCATATCACGTTGTGAGTTGACCGAGCTGTTTTTATATGTTTTATGGTTTGTTTTGATGAGTTGAGTTCAATTATTAGATAGCCATAAACTTATGTGGGAGTATATGGTTGAACATCCCGAACCGCATAGGCAGATATGAATAAAGTGAATTTCTTTTGGGGTTACTGTTTGTTGTATGAGTACTATATGGGTGAAGTGATGTGATAGAGTGATAGTCTATACTATGGAGCTGAGATTGATGCATTGTTTTGAGGTCAGATAATTTCAATTGCATGTTTTGCATAATCCCAAAAATGCCAAAAATTTGTTTTTGCATATGTGAGAAGTTATGTTTTATGGTCGACCTAAAGGTCGGAGCTACTTTGCATCATGTTTATGGTGATGGAATGTTATCATATGATGTATGGGAACTCATGGATTGATGTGGATGCCTCATATGCATGGTCGTGATTTCTTTCCACCTTCCCAGGTCAAAACTAGCTCTATGTGCTAGGGAGGTGAAGTGTAGGTGATGCATCAACTTTGCATGATTGGATGTGATCAAAATTGGGATTTTATAACATAATTAGTTGTTGGTAGGACTCTTTTTGTGCATAAAAGAATCACATCTTAAGGGTCAAACGTGTGTAGACTAGACTCCGATTGATTGCAGGGGATGTGTCAAACTCCAAGTGTGGGAGTTGGTTCAGTGTGATTATGATTCATGTTCAAGGGCTGAGATTCCCTTATGGATTATGGTTGATATTATATGGTGTAAGCCGGTGCGGCCCATGGTTTTTTTTGGATTTAATTATGCTGTCGAAATGTTTGCAGCCATGTTATGTTCTAATGTGGTTATACAGGATTGGTCGTGTCTCACCCAAGTTGGGTAGAGAGCTCGTTGTGTGATGTGATTGGATTATGTTTTATGGTTTTTAGAATTGGATCATGAAGTGATTTGGATGGTTTATGGTGGTAGAAGTGTAAGGGTAGAGACCCTGTAGAGTCTAATTGCTTGGGAAAGATTGTTTGTGCATCTTGCAAGTGCTATTGTGATTGGACTCAAGTGTTATGTTTCTCATGGAAGCGTCGCTACAAGACTAGGATCACCTATATTGCTTAGCCTTAGACTAAAGGGTCTCTGACCTGGGGCTTTGCTAGATTGGGGGTGTTGCCTAGGTCTTCTTCTTTTTGTTAGGCTCGTCTACACGGTTAGTGCGTTGGGGGTTGAATGATCTACACGGCTAACGCGTCGGGGATTTTTCCTTGGCTTTGCCTACACACCCATTGTTGGGCATCGAAGAGGCATGGCACCTAAACTGATATGGTTGGTGTTGATACCCTACCACCTGCTGGTATTTGGGATCCTTTCAGAGCTTGCGTTCATGGAGGGAGGCGAAGCGGCCTCAGCCTATGTAAATTGTATATTTTGTGCATAGACCCTCGGGGAGGGGTATCTCTCATTAAAAGAGATTAGCGCTTAACACGGAGGGCCTCATATGGCGTCAGTGTATGAAGTGCAAGGAGAGGGAAATCAAGAAGCGCAATCCTCAAAGGGCGTCAGTGTATGAAGCACAAGCAAGGAGCATAGGTATGTCTATGGCAGAGGCAAGGGAAGCGTAGGAGATATGCGCAAGAGAGGGATGTGCAAGAGAGGGCCAGAGAGTGGCGCAAGAGAAATATTAAAAAAATCAGGAGATTGATTTAAAAAATGCTATAGAGGGCCTCACCCTTTTGGTTGCAGAGGGTATTTGGGATTTGTGCATGGGATATTGAAGAGGGTAGGTGAAATTCGGTTAGCATTACTATGCACGATTGATTGAAAATCTTCAAACTCAAAGAAGGCTCATTTGTTTAGTATTTTTAAAACTAGAAGCAGGCTCATCTTTTAAATGTTTTTGAAACTAAAAGCAAGCTCGTTTTTCATTTTTTAAAACTAAAAGCAGGCTCATTTTTTAAATACTTTATATTTTAGGTTGTAAATATTTCATATAGTGAATTATTTTTATTATAATATATCTTATAAAGCAATGATTGTCGTTTCTGGGAACAGTAATGTGCAATCCTCCTAGCGGCTTGTGGTTATGAATAGAATTTAACAAAAACCCAACCACTGCTTTCTAATATTTCTTGCCTTCTACTGAGCACACTATTAACCCCTGGGGAAATGCATTACAGTTTTCGGTCCAGGGCATGGATAGAAGCTAGTGCTTATGTTTGATTACAGAATTTATTCTTCAACAGTTGCTTCTTTGCAAAAACATTTTAAGCTTCATGATGCTAAGTTCTATCTTCGTCCACTAACATTATCTGGACCGCAAGTCAAGGTAGAAGCTACTATATCATCAGATGGTGAACAAACTTTTATGCTTGATCATGAGCAACACCAGTTCTACAAGGTGGATATGAGAAGTGAGGATCTGATTGATGTTGGCATTGGCAGAGTTTCTCAAGACAAGAAAGACAAGAAAGTACCTCGCTCAGATATCAATGCAAGTGTGATTGACATGATTAAGTGCATGCCATTGCAAAGCAATTTATATATTGCGCTCCATCAAGCCAAGAAAGTGGTCTCTACTGATGAGCTCCCAGCTCATTATGATGGGTATATTGCTTTTGAATTACCGCCAAGTGGTCATTCTTCAGGTATGAGTGGTATGGAGCAAAGACATGATAGTCACATGTGGACAGAGTATGTCACTTGTACCAGTGATAGTTTTAATGGTGTTTTCAGAATTAGTAGATTCTCTGGGCATTTGCGTTGCATCAACATTGATTGTCCATTTTATTTTTGCTCAAATATGTTCAATGAGTCTCAATGGCAAGGTCGGCTTGTTAAATCTAGTCATAAAGGATTGATCTCTTCTCAGTATGGCACACTGGTATTCACTCCTTGTGAACAAATTCCTCAATGTGTCTCTACATGTCCTGCAATTATTTACTATTGTTTGCCTAGAGATAAGCATAATTGTATTAGGTGTGCTTTGCATCTTGGAGAACATAATCATCCATGTGCAGAAGGGAGGATTCGGATGGTTGAAAGTCATATAGATGAAATGTTGCTTGATCGTGCAAGTCGAGACCCTTTGGTGATTGCAAAACAATTGGAGTAGGCCGCAACTCATGACCTTATCATGGAAAAGTTTATTGGAGCAGGTTCAATTGGAAGTGCTATGATTGAAGAGCTGAAATTTGTTGGATTCCTTAACAATATGACTCTCTTGTCAAATAAAAGCAGAGTGGAACGAAGTTTGGAGTCTGCAAAAAGATCAAAGAATATCACTTCAAAGGGTCTTGAGGCAGTGCTTGACTTGAAAAGCAAGTACAGGTGTCTTTTTATCCATAGTATCCTTTTTCCAGGCCAATTGGGTGATAAGGTACAACCTCGTGTATTTAAAATTTCAATTAAGGGACCGGGCAGTGGAGTTGATTTGGTGAATCGGATGCACCCTGGAGGTAATTTAAAGCAAATGTGGGTGCACTTTGATCATGTTCACTATGTTCAAGGATGGCCGACTATGGCAGCTCATGTCTATGACCCTTACGTACGAGAGCTGCTCACCATTGCAACTACTGAGTTTAGAGTGGAAAATAAATATGCTCAAATTGAATTTTGGAAGATGATGAACAATGCGGTTAAGCAACATGGTTTTGATAAGCCAGAGTTTAGGGGATGTATGACAGATGAAGCAAGTGCCGATTGGATTGTTGTGCGTACTGTTTATTTTGGAGGAGCAAAGAAGTCTATTCCAAACAAAGAGAGATCATGTTTGTTTCATTGGGAGCAAAGTATGGTTCGACATACTATCAAGTGCATCCGTCCCGCATTTCAAGAGGAGCACAAAATTTTGTGCCGCAAGTGGAGAACTGCACCTACAAAGCTCGAAGAGCTTGGTCTGCTCAGAATTTTGATTTGGGCTCATTTCGGCCTCCGTTTCCACTACAGGCAGTACTGCACAGGCTATTTCGTCATTTTGTGCAGAATTTTTGTCAGTGCCGTTTTCTGCATAACATGTGCCTTATAGTCTTCTACGGTTTGTGCTATATAGCACAAGTTGTTCCCGCTCCGTTTCTCCTATTTTCGGGCAGTTTTCACATCAAGTGCAACATTTACCATGGCTAACAACAACAACACAGATGTGTTCAAGATGTTTGTTGCTGAGGACAGGTTGGATGGGGACAACTACCCTATGTGGGCTTATATGATGCAACATGTTCTTGTGTCAAAGGGTGTCTTGAACATTGGGCATTGATGTACGTCCTGGTTCTGAGGATGTAGGCGATGTTGAGGATGTTGCAGGTCTTCCTGCAAGGATTGCAGCCGTTAGAGTTGTTTTGCCTACGGCAGAACAAGCTCGTTGGGATGTTAAGGATGCGCAGGCTCATGCATTGATTGTGTTGTCTGTGAAGCGCACCATTGTTCCTCACATCCGTTCAGCAAAATCTGCAAAACATGCTTGGGATATTTTAGCAGGTCTTTATGCAAGCCGCAATGAGGCTAAAATTGCTTTGCTGCGTAAAGAGCTGGAGTCAAAGATTATGCATGAGGAAGATGATATGGACACTTTCTTTGCTAGTGTCAAGGATATCAATGAGCAGCTTATTTCTGCAGGTGAAGTCATTTCAGATAGTTCCCTTGTGCAGACTGTTCTTGATGCCTTACCAGATTCCTACCAGACTTTTGCTACTACTTGGAGACTTATGACCCAAGGAAATCCTGAAGTTGTCAAGTTTGATGCATTATGCACATTGCTGTTGCAAGAGTCACTTTCCAGAAAAAACAGGACTAGGCAGCGTGCAGTTGAACAGGCTTTTATTGCTTCTCAAAGAAAGGGTGGTAACAGCAATGCAGCCACTTCTTATGGTTCTGCTGCGAGCGGCAGAAATTCTGTTCCTAATGCTTCTGCTGGCAACAATTCGTCTGGAAATTCTGGTGATAAGGGCAAAAAGAAGATGCGTTGCCATTATTGTAAAGCCAATGATCACTTGATCAAGTCGTGTCCTAAGTTGAAGGCCAAAGAGGCTAAGAAGAAAGAGGGTGGTTCCAGTGCAAATGCTGGTTCCACTACAAATGCAGTCATTGTTGAGTCTTCTATGAAAGGAGACTGTAATGCTGATGTTGATGCAGAATGGGCTTTTAGCGCAGAGTGCACTTACAATCCTGCTGTCCATGATGCATGCTTGTCAGTTGCTGCAGATTCACATGTGTGGTATTTCGACAGTGGTGCTACAAAGCACATTACCTCACATTGTGAATTGCTAACCTCTCTTGAGTTTGTCCCTCATGGGAATTCAGTCACTTGTGCCAACAACACCTCTTATCCAGTTCAAGGAGTTGGAAAGATTGTGCTCACAACTGCTAATGGCAGTTCCTTCACACTTGTTGATGCACTTTATGTACCTAGGATCAAGAAGAATCTCTTGTCTGTATCCGCACTTGCTAGACTTGGACTTGTAGTCAAATTTGTGGATGACAGATGTACGGTTCATGATCTCAGTTTTGGTGATGAAATTGTTGCATCTGGCCTTTTGTGCCGTGGGCTGTATAAGCTCACTTTGTATGACAAGTGTGGACAAAATTTTGCAAATGCTGTTGCAGATTCAAGGGCTATTTCAGATGCAAAACTTTGGCATGCACGTTTTGGTCATCTGAATTTTGCCAGTTTGCTGCGTTTGCAGAAATCTGATATGGTTGCTTCTTGGCCGCCTCTTGAAGCACCTGTCAAACATGTTTGTGAAGGCTGTATTTTGGGTAAGATGCAGTGTTCTAAATTTCCAAAGGATGGTTCAGTTCGGGCCACATGCAGGTTGCAGCTTGTGCATAGTGATGTTTGTGGGCCCATGCAAACTCCGTCCTTGGGAAATTACTTGTACTTCATGACTTTCATTGATGATTACTCCAGGCATGCATGGGTATTTCCTCTTAAAGCGAAGTCCGAAGTTTTTATGTGCTTCAAACAATTTCTGGCTATGGCTGAAAATGTCTCGAAATGTACTATGGGCACCCTCCGTTCCGATCGAGGGGGGGAGTATATGTCTCATGAATTTAATGCATTTCTGGCTAGTTGTGGGATAAAACACCAATGTACAGTGCCTTATACACCTCAGCAAAATGGTGTTGCTGAGAGGAAAAACAGGTCACTGACGGAAATGGCACGATGTATGGTCAAAAGACAAGCTTTGCCGCATTATTTTTGGCTTGAGGCCATTATGTGTGCCACTTATGTACATAACAGGTGTCCTACGAAAGCTTTGCAGTCTATTACTCCATATGAAGCATGGCATGATAGAAAACCTTCTATTGAGCACATGCGTGTTTTTGGCTGTTTGGCATATGCTTTGGTGCCACAAGTGCAGCGCAGAAAATTGGATGATAAGGCTGTCAAATATATTTTTGTTGGTTATAGTGCTGAAAGCAAAGGTTACAGGTTGTATCATCCTCAAACAAAACGTATTCTGGTTTCTCAGGATGTAGTGTTTGTGGAAGATTCTGTTCAGCCCTTGCTGTCATGTACTAGAGACAGTAATGTAAGCTCACAGGACATTTATGACACTTTGTTGCCTCTTTTCAGTGGTGGAAATACGAATGTAAGTTCCAATGAGGCAAATGTACAACCTATGGGGGTTTCTGAAAATGTTCTAGTTCAGCCTATTACTGATGCAGATGTACATGATGTACTTGATGAGGAAAGGGCTGAAAATGAGCAGGCTAGAGGTATGCCAAAATGGCTGGTGCACACTTTGCATGACAGTAAATTGGATGCACATTTGTCTAGTCGTACTCGTTCAGGCTCTCGCCATGCATCTTATGCATCAGATTGTTATGCTTTCGCTGTGTCTAGCTTACATGATGTTGAGGAGCCTCTGTCTTTTGATGAAGCACAGAATTCAGAAAATTGGATGGCTGCCATGCAATCAGAATATGATGCACTTATA
Source organism: Adiantum capillus-veneris (assembly GCF_014529385.1). Classification (NCBI taxonomy): domain Eukaryota; kingdom Viridiplantae; phylum Streptophyta; class Polypodiopsida; order Polypodiales; family Pteridaceae; genus Adiantum; species Adiantum capillus-veneris. Next base: position 130,142,478 of record NC_140946.1, on the reverse strand, counting down.
AAAAATGACACATGGACTTTATGTGATTTGCCTCTTGGCAAAAAGGCCATTGGTACAAAGTGGGTATACAAGTTGAAACGCAAGCCGGATGGTGAGATCGATCACCATAAGGCTCGACTTGTTGCAAAAGGTTATGCATAGCCAAAAGGCATAGATTATGAAGAGACTTTTGCTCCCACTTGTCGTATGACTACTGTGCGTTTTCTATATGCATTGGCAGCTCATTTTGGTTGGGATGTACATCAATCAGACATTGTTACTGCTTTCTTAAATGGTGACATATTTGAGGAAGTTTATGTAACGCAACCTCGCGGTTTTGTCATAAAAGGACAAGAGGACAAAGTGTGCAGATGTAAGAAGGCTATGTATGGGTTGAAGCAATCTCCTCGTTCTTGGTATGAGAAAACTGACACTCATTTGGTTAAACGAGGCTTTCGTAACAGTCCAACAGAAAGCACATTGTATGTAAAGCGTGAGGGTGATGTAATTCTCATTGTGGTTCTTTATGTCGATGATTTGCTGATCACTGGACTAAATGAGAGACACATTGCTGAATTTAAGGCTGATTTGAATGCTACTTTCAAGATGAAAGATTTGGGGCTATTGCATCATTATTTGGGTATACAGTTTAAGCAGTGTGATGGTGGTATTGCCTTGTGTCAGAAGAATTACATAGAGACATTGCTCTGTAAGTTTGGACTTGAGGATTGCAAACCTATTGCCACTCCCATGGAAACAGGTTTGAAGTTGAGTCTACATGATGCTGGTGATCCTACAGATGTCACTCTTTACCAAACTGCTCTTGGCTACCTCATTTATGTATGCAACACGAGGCCGGATATTCAGTTTGCAGTCTCACAGGTCAGTAGATTTATGCATAGCCCAGGGTCTAAGCATTGACAGGCTATCAAGAAGATTTTCCGCTACCTTAGTGGCACTTTACATCTTGGCTTGTTTTATCCCAAGGGGGGATCATTGCCGCCAGACTTACATGCTTTTTCGGACTCAAATTGGGCTGGTTGTTTTGACACGCGAGTGTCCACAAGTGGTTTTTGTTTCATGCTTGGCAGTTCATGTATATCATGGTTGAGCAAGAAGCAAGCTACTGTGGCCACTTCGAGTTGTCAGGCTGAGTACAGGGCAGTCTTCACAGCTATGGTTGAGTATGTATGGCTCAAACGCCTTATGGCTGATTTGGTTGTTAGACAGGACACTGCCAACACTATCTACACTGATAGGCAGAGCGCATTGGCAGTTGCGAGGAACCCAGATTTCATGCTCGCACAAAGCACATTGAGGTGCATTACCACTATGTCAGGGAGAGGCTCTCAGCAGGAGAGATCGGTTTGGCTTATGTGCCAACACAGGACAACCTTGCAGATCTTTTCACAAAGGCATTGTCGCGTGAGAAGCTTGAAGCTTTCCGCAAAGCTTTGGGCTTACTCCCCTTTGTGGACTGATCCTGTCCTCAGGGCATGGCACTTGCCTTTACTCATGTGCCAGCTCTCATTCACCGCATCACTCCAGGGGGGATTTGTTACCATATACATGTGGTAGTGATGTGTGTGAACACACTAGGACCGCTGGGGCATTTTTTCCCTCTTTAGGAGGTTTTTTCCCCCGTGCATTGTATATACACCCATCACTCTAGGGCTATCTATCTTTCCCTTGCACACTAAGTAACACTCTCTATTGTGTGCCTTGAGCTTCCTTCGTCTTCTCCAAGATGTGTGTGTTTCTCTGCAACCCTAATTCCAATAGAACCGACCTTCATCTGCTTGAGCAGAGCAGCAGGAAAGAAACTAGTTGACCTCACACATTCTTCAATGCATGAAATGGGTGTCAATAGTCCTAAAATGAATAGAAATATACTCCAAGAAAAGAGTATCAAAAAGAGGCCAATTTTTGCTAATGCAAATATTGTCTTCGAGGAGGATAGCCATAGGCCAGAGTATGTTACAATGACAACTTCAATTAGTGGGCTTCAGCACCACAAAAAAAACTTCAAGCGATGTCCCATATACCAAAGTAAATGTAGCAAAGTCAGTTTGGGCAATAAGGAGAACAGAACCTGGGCGAAAGCTGACTTGTTTTGGTGTGGTGTCAAAATATGGAAATTGATGTGGGCGGTTCATTAATGATTGTTCAATGGATGCCAAAACAGGGGTGCCAGCTCCTTGTTTTTGGGGTCGCATAAAATATCCTCCATCTGGTTCACAAATGGGAGGCCTTGTGGAAGGGTTCATTTTGTTTTGTAACTCCAATAACATGCACACCTGGAAGGTTCACATCATAGTTGAAGGGCCGCCATGTCCAGCTCCCAATGTTTGGGTGGTCGCAAAGGGCACAAATTTGCAACCTCAAGAGGTAATGCAATTGCAAGCCAATGGTTTTTTGCAAGCACGAGTGACATCAGCAACAAGATTGCATGAAACAGTTCCGTTAAACCAAAGAGTTTCTAGCAACGTTCATCCCAAATTTAGAGATGGAAAGATTGTGAAGTGGAGATCACGATTAACAAAGTTTCATGGCAGTATTGAAGTGGGTAGAACCATGCCAGCAAATTTGGTACGAGAGGTCATTGTGGTTTGCAATGAAACACATGTTTTCTATGTTAAGAATGTGGGGTCAAGTGCAAAGGGAGAGTGACATACGCTGTGACAATGTCAGATTTTCGTAGATGTACTTCGAGGATTTTGAAAACCGAGAAAGCAAGCGCCTTGTGTATATGCCATGTAAGCACATTTACTTCATATTTCTGCAAGTACTTGGTCTTGACCCTCATGCTCATGAGCTCATGCATCAAGCTGCTCTAACAAAATTGGAGTTAGTCCAAGCACTTGGAGGTTCACTGGTGTTGATGCAGCCTTAAAGGCTTGTGGATCTTGCAATGGTTTTGAAGTAGTTTTTTGGGTGATATGTGCTTATGGGTATTAACTTTTGTCCCAAATATTCTCATGCGGCACTATTTGTTTGTTGCGCTCTCCATTTTGATTTGTAGATGCAATACACCTCTTTGGTTAATTTTAATGTTGATGGAAGGTTTTTGGCATGTGTTAGTGATAGAACAATTTAAAAATTATTTTTATAGGTAAAGAAACTATGTAGGGAGTATCTCTAACCAACAAAAGTCCAAGATATATACAACTAATATATTGCACAAGGATATAAAAAAACATTGTAAGTTTTGCAAAGTTTATGGTTTGCTCAATTTTGTGTCAAAAAAAATTGTAAGTTTTGCTCCGTTTATGGTTTGCTCAATTTTGTTGGCTCGGATTTTGGGATTCCTCCGGTAGAGATGATAGTATATGGAGGGATCACACTTCATCATCAAAATTGACCTTCCCCGATCGAAGTTGACTTATGTTGGTATTAAAATATTTTCAGTGTTCTGCAATTGAACCACTCTCTGCCATTTTTAGATTGAACGAGTGCTTCATCAGAAATACTTTATTAAATGCCGATGGTTTCTTGTAGAGGTCGTCAAGTGACTTACATCAAGTCCTCCATGGTCTTCATCTCTGAAATGTTGAAGGCCACCATTGACGCTTAGCTTAGCCGGATTGTTCCTAATGCCTTTTGATCAAGGACAATCCGTGATTCATCTGCCATTGTTGCGGGTTTCTTTGCAAGACCGCCTAGTGGAAAACAAAGGTCCTTCTGGTAGAGACAGTCTTCAATCTGCATCTTCCAATGTTGGTAGTTTTTGTCGTTGAACTTCTTGATCTTCAGCTTACCTTCCTCTACCGTTACTTGCACTCAATTCAAGGAATCATTTCTTAAGATAGTTTAGCTACGAGCAAACCTTGCTCTGATACCAATGATAGCCGACTTTCGAAAATCAAGTAAAAAAAGAAAGAAAAAAAAACTCATTTCACCCCCCCCCCCCCCCCCACTCTCAGTACCCCCCCACCGTAGCTTATTTTTCCTCCCCTCCTGCCCTACGGGCATCGGATAAAACCCTCGCACTCTCTCCCCCCCATTTTCCCTACATACCCCCTTTCCTAATATCTCTCTCCTCCCGATTTACCCTCGCCGGCCAGGCAGAAGCTCAGAGAAGGAACCCCCAACCCCTCTCTCGTGCTCCCTTGGTGTGAGCCGCATGAGAACCCCCCCCCCCCCCCCCCCTCACTCTTACACTCACCCTATCCCCTCTCCCATTACCCTCTACCCTCATTTTTCCTCCCCCTCTCTTTGGCCCGCCAATATTCCCTCCCCGACCCCTCCTCCCTCTTTCCCTCACCGCTCGCTCACCCTCCCTCGGCTCATTCACACCCCCCTCTTTGGCCCGCAGATATATTCCCTTACACCCCCCCCCATTGACTTATTTCCCCTTCGTCTTCAAGCCCCATGCAAGACAACACCACCACCCCCCCCTTCTCCCTCTCACCCACACATCTCCCATACCCCGCCATTCCCCCCTCTCCCTCACTCTCCCTCACACACTCCCTCTATCTCTTATCCCCTCACCCCTATCCCCTCCCCCTCTCCCTCATTCTCCCTCTCACGGCCACACCAAGCTCTCTCTCTCTCTCTCTCTCTCTCTCTCTCTCTCTCTCTCTCTCTCTCTCTCTCTCTCTCTCTCTCTCTCTCTCTCTCTCTCTCTCTCATCCGATACTGGCAGGCCACGCCAAAGCTCTCTCTCTCTCTCTCGCGGGCAGCGCTGCAGTCCAACACACACACACACACACACACACACACACACACCCCACCCACAACACCCCCCCCCCCCTCTCCTCTCTCTCCCCATGCGTTGTGCACCACGCGCTGCATTCGACACACACACACACACGCCATGCGGGCAGCAGCAAATACGCCAACACAACACAGACACACACTCACTCACCCACCCACACACACTCACACCCCCCCCTATCCTACCCCCCCCCCCCCCTCCCTTTCCGCCTTGCGCAGAAGAGTAAGCCGCCGGCCATGCGCAGAAGGGAAAAAAAAAATTATATATATACATTATATATATATATATATATATATATATATAGCCCCCCTTCCCACGCACGCTTTCGCACACACATACCTATACAAAACACACACACACCCGCCTCATGCACAAATACATACACACACGTATATACGCACCGCACCGCAGTACGAAGGAAAAGGCTACGACATCAACAAACAGAAAGAAGAAGGATCCAAAGCACGCGCCGCCAACAACAAAAAACAGAAATGCGCCGAAGGCATGCCCCGGCCGACTCCGAAAAGAAGTACGCTCGACACCGACGCACCGGCAGCACGCCATTCGCCGACAACACGCAACCACAACGCCATCCCAGTAATTTTTATGTTATTTTACCATTATCTTCAGTTTTCACCCGAGCCATTGTAAATTTTCATTTTGTAAATATCCTCTCTCTCGGTGATGGTGACAAAGGCCCACCTAGAGATTCCAATCTTTTAATAACCTTCCCCAAAACAAAGCAAGGGTCAACCACACCGGGCCCACCACTTGCTTTGTCTCGCCGATTAAGATTACCCTAACCACACTGGGATTACCATAATCCAAGCAGCCAACACCTATAAATTGGCACTGAGAGGTCACTATCGGGGGGGGAAACTTATGTGGAACCAAGCATTGGGTAGAGTGTAGTAGGAGGGATTGACACCATCACCATCACGGGGAGGGGGTCTTGTGTGTTGGGTTTGCCTTGGAAATTGCACCATGCGAAGGGAACCACATCCACCTCTCGACTCCAATGGTCAATGCACACACGTATGCACGCTCTTGGCAATGAGTATTCACCGTCATTGAGTCTCCCTAGAGAACGCACCAAGTAGGTTGCACCATCTCCTCTCCCTACCTCTCTACCATCACGACATGCCACCTTGTAAATATTACAGAAATAACTCACCCTCACACCCCCGAGGTTGTTTTCATCAATTGCAAGTATCCTCTCTCTCTCTCTCTCTCTCTCTCTCTCTCTCTCTCTCTCTCTCTCTCTCTCTCTCTCTCTCTCTCTCTCTCTCTCTCTCTCTCTCGCTCTCTCCTTTTCTCTCTCTCCTTTTCTCTCTCTCGGTGTGTAGGCTTGCGGTGTTCATATCACCGTGGGCTTTGCGTCCTAGCCGCTCAAAGCTAGGTGGTGCCCCCTGTTCGCTTTACCGTGGCAGGCTCGAGGCGAGCCATTCGGCCCCCGGCGTTTTAGAGGCCGTCGGGGTTCGGGGTTCGCTTTGCGTCCGTCATTTGGTGCCCCCACTGAGGAGGGTTTTTCTAAGACCCTTCAGTTTACAATGCTGAAAGTGACGCCCACTATCAATCATGGACGAGTGGCTAAAGGAATTTTCTAACTGGAGGACGGAAGAAGAAGAGACGAAGGAGGCCCTAGCCGCCTTCATTGAGGTGCTACTACCAGGCTGCAGTGTCATCAACATTCAAGAGGTAAATTCTCCATCTCGTGTCGCTCGTTCTAACTATAAATCGAAAGCATCAGGTGGGAGATTTGTGAGGTGCCATCACTGTTGTCAACCAAGGCACACGGTCGATGAGTGCCAGCAACGAAGGCAGCGGAAGGGCTGAAGTCTTCTACATTGACATTCATCGCAAGGAGGTCATTCACATCAAGGAAGGAAAGTAGACGGTGAGGCCTCTTTTCCCTAAAGAAATTGCAGTCAAAGATAAAACCCCAAAGTGGCCTAAAGGGACTGCTCAAGCCAAGGGCAAGGAGAAGATAGGCTAGCCCGGAAACACGTGACCCCGAAGGGAGAAGCATCTAGCCAAGCAAGTGCTTCAAGCTCAGAGAGCCGGGTTGTATCCACTTTGTCAAAGAAGAAGTCATCCGAAGCTAAGCAGCGAAAGGTCGCCTGCCGATTTGCATGACGCATGCGAGTGCTACCAATCCACTTCGACAATCTAGAAGAAGAAGTGGTGAGAAGATTCCCATGTCCTAGAGAAGAGTGGTTCGGCTACTGCTCTCGCTGTTTTGGGAAGCGAGTAGAGGACCTTCCTCCCCTCCCTGTACAACTTATCCTAAAGAAGCTCTCTACCACGGGAGAGACCCAGTGGGCTGGAGATGAGCTGCTGCTGAATGGAGTAGAATTCATGCAACACGCCGATTACGGAAATTACCTACAATTGCTGTTAGCCAAGAGACTGGGAGTGGTCAGACGCGTCTCCATCACCCCGTACGTGCTAAGCAACGAAGGAAGGGTAGAGCCCATGAAAGGTGACGACCTCTTGTGGATGTGCTGACTCATCAACACTGGCACGGTAAGAGTATAAGTAAGTATTTCACCCTTTGTGCATGATGGAAAACGGGCCGACGGCATTCCCGTTCAGATTCCTACAGCATATGCATGTGAATATCTATGTAGATAGGAAAGTCTTCTACCAACAGAAGATCGTTTACCTATTCGGTGCGGCAGTACTAGGAGAAATCCTCAATTCCCCGAACCCTATCATTCTCTTCATACTAGATTACCATCATTCCTTTAATGTCTCTATTTTTATTATGTTTTAGCCTATCCGTTCGCCCCTGTAAATCCGCTATGAGCCGTTTCTGTTCATGTTTAAAAAAAAAGGTTTGTAATTTCCCGAGTCACCACCATGGCAAGTGTTTCTTTCCCCACGTTCAGTGGAAAGAAGGGTGAGGATCTCACCACTGATTTTTTGGACGATTTTGACATTGCTTGTGTCGTCTCCAACAAAGATGACGACGCTTCACAACTCAGAATTTTTCCTCTACTGATGAAAGTAGAGGCCAAGTCCTGGTATAATGCATTCATGGGATGTGTTAAGGGCTACTTTTGTAAAGAGGTTTGGTGGAGGCACAACCTCGGAGAAGCTATGGCAGCTATTGACAGAATTAAAGCAGGCAGGCCTGTTGGAGTACGCCACCTACGAGTCAAAGTTTGTGGACTTATGGGAGAAGTGGGTTGCCACACTGGAGGAAGGCGAAGGAGCGCCTAATTTCCTGAAGAAGGACCGTTTCATTGCTGGTTTATGGTCGCCCCTTAGAGAGAAGGTGAAGGGAAGGTTTCCTGCAACATATGAGTTGGCAGTCGAAGTAGCCCCCCTTAAAGACAAGAAGCTGCGCATGCAAGCAAGAGTAAACGAGTCAGAGGAAACAAGCTCGGACCGACCAACCTCAGTGGCTGCAACAACCAATCATAGAGTCCAACCACAGGAGACAGCAGAGGAACGGCAAGACCTGCTGAGTCTCATCACCACCCAACTAGAGAGTTTATCTGTGCATCTGGTGTAGCAAGGGCATGCATCTGGCAGAAATCCAGAACAAGGAAGAGGACAACGAAGGCAGAACCCAGAATACCACTGTTACAACTGCAGGGAAGACGGCCATGGAATGTACTACTGCCCACACCCAAGAAGGCAAAATTTCAATAGAGGGGGGAGACAGAATCAGATCTCTCCGCCAAGAGCAAAACCACCACCAAGGCAGCCAGGACCAATCCCAGCAATCCAAATCCTGCAACCACCTATACAACAGCAACCACCACCCCAACCTCTCATTCCGCCACTACCCCCACCACCTGCGGTGAACCAAGCGGTGAGTGTCATTAGCTTAGAGGCTAAAGGGAAGGCGAAGGTAGAAGAGTCAGCTCGAGAGAAGCACAAAGGAAAAGCGAAGGTAGAAGAAGTGGATGCTATGGGAGTGAAGCGTGCGAGGCACGAGGAGGCATCTCAAAAAGAAGAGAAGATGAAAGGGAAAGCCGAGTCTAGCAAGCAAGCAGCTAAATCGCGACGGAAGATAGATATCGTAGACTTCTCACTAGGTGAGGAAGCACAACCCTATGATTTAGTTCAAGATGTGTTAATGCAGGGCCCGAAGATAACTTGGCCCCAATTACTCCACCTTGCACCCAAAATGAGGAGGCAATGGACGAAAATGGTAAGTACCAGGAAATCAAAACCACGGATAGCTAGGGCTATCTCTGGGAGGGATCTCGATGACATCTTGCCAACCATGGACGCTCACATCAAAGGGCAGCGGATTTAAAACGTCTACATAGATGGTGGCGCGCAAATATGCATCATGAGTGAGAAGATGATGCACCACCTAGGTCTAGAGGTAAGTAGGCCGGCACCCTGCCGAGCCAAGATGGCAAACAATGTAAGAGTGAAATGCGTAGGCATTGTAAATGCGGTCAAAGTAAAATCATTCAATACGGAAGTGGAAGTAGACATCTTCGCCATGCCACACAAAGGGGAGGGCTACCCCATCATTCTTGGAAGGCCTTGGCTTATGGCCATGGAAGCCAAACAAGACTGGAGCATCGGGATGATCCAGATGAAGGATGCTAAAGGGAAGTCCATATTCTACGACATGAGGACTGGAAAGCAGCGCAATATGATCTTGGAGGCTTCAGAAGACGAGTCCACCAGTGACTCCTCGTCTACCTCAGGAGAAGACACATCCACCATCGACGGGAGTGACAGTAGCATCGAAGTAATGGGAGTCATTCTTAAAGACCCAAATAGATTAACACAATCTGAAGCAACCTCAGCAGACCAAGAGGGACCATGAGGTAAGCAGTCATTGGAGGATGCAGGTAAGCTACAAAAAATGCTCTCAAATGAGTTAACCAATGAAGAAAGGAAGGAGTATGTCTCCATGTTAGGCAACTTCACTACTTTGTTCATTGATGGCTATGATAAGATCACAGAAATTACAGTAGTGCAACACCACATAAAGCTGAAGGAAGGCAGTAAACCCGTAGTACAGAAGCTCAGAGGACTTGGAGTAATCCAACAAGAGGCATTGCTTAAAGAAGTAAGGAGTTTGCTACAAGCAGGTTTCATCTACCCTGTCGAAGACTCAGAATGGGTCTCCCCAGTAGTAGTCACACCAAAAAAAAATGGTAAATGGAGAGTCTGTGTGGATTATAAACCTCTCAATGCAGCCACGAAGAGGGACCATTTTCCCCTCTCATTCCAGGATGAAATACTCAATGAAGTGGCAGGTCACGAACGCTACACAGTATGCGATGGCTACTCAGGATACTTCCAGATTAGCATTGCGGAGGAGGATCAGAAGAAGACAACCTTCACCACACCTTGGGGATGTTTTGCTTACAGAGTGATGCCATTTGGCCTCTGTGCGCGTATGTCGCACGTGTCAATGCAAGGAACTTGCCGATACACCGTGTGCGAGCCACAAATGGCTCCAAGCACACAACAAGCCTAAACTAGTAAGCTCAAAGAAGGCGATGGTGTGTCACTCACCACTCTACGCTTGCTTCGTGGAGGATTCCTCGCCGCGAAGAAGAAGGAGCCGCCGCCGTGCCATCGTCGCAATGCTCGATCGCACTCTCTCTCTCTCTCTCTCTCTCTCTCTCTCTCTCTCTCTCTCTCTCTCTCTCTCTCTCTCATACACACACACACAAGGAGATGAAGAAGAAGAAGAGGGAGATGGAGATGGAGCAAGAGCACTCTTCTATTGCACAAATGAGAGAATACTACATTTTAGGTTTAGAATGGCTTTTATATGGGCTTGCCCCATTCACACTTGGGCGCCCATGCTTAGCCAACTAATCCCTTGAATGTCCCAGTTAGAGTGCGCCTCTCATCGGCGATCACTCTTACCCTTTTCCTATTGGACCGACAAGCCCGGTACCTGACTCTACCAAATACATAATACACGTCCGTCGTAGGTGATGGGGTGTCCGTGAGCCGTGAGGGTTAACATGCCCCCCTTCCTGATGTAGATTCCGTCCTCGGAAGCTGTTGAGTTGAAGCTCGTTCGTCGAGGTGGAAGAGCATTTGAGATGAATGTCCTTAGACTTCTTCAATCACTGCAAAATCAAACAACATTGGTACAGTAATTGCATTCTCATAAGCGATTAAAAAGCATATGCAGTTTTAGGCAGACAAATCGATTGGTAACAAAAATTTAAACAATTTGCCAGCAAATAAACATTAAATTGCAATATAATCAAATGCATAAACAGATGTAAAGGTAAAAAAATTAAACAAGTCTGGGGTCGCTAATTTAACGGTCGAAAGGCACTAGAGATCGACTATTAATACCATGGGTAAGCTTCTTAATTTTCTCTGGTTAATTAAGTTGTTTAATCGCGAGAGCCAAGTATTTCATGTTCGAGGGCTGACTAGAGGCTATACCTAGAGGACCTTGTAGTTAAGCTACGATAAAAGGAATTTCTCATGAAATCATCGCCTGACTGATTACCTTTGCTTTGACCCCCCAAGGTTTTTTCACAGTGATTCAATTTTGATGTGTGTGCTTATTTTGTATGCCTTGGGGTTTTTGCTTTTCAAGGAAAAGCGTCCACACTGGGAACCTCTAGGGCTCTAGTACCATAGCGATACATGTGAGTGGAGTACCAATTTAAGCAGGGATTCTCTCCAGCTTAAAATTTTACATTGGGGCACTTTGATTTTTTTTGTTTTGTTTGTTTTCAATCATTTTAATTTTGTAGCTTTGGGGGGTCATATAACTCTGATACACCTCCCCAGGCTCATCACACTAGTAAACTCCCCTTATAATACTTAAGCTAAAGGTTCAATAGGGTCAAGCCCACTAGAAAGCCCTAGTACATTTCACACAATGCTGCCTAAATCGGATTAAGAACCTAAGTAACCATTGCTTATTAAGAAGGCATTCCCCATGGTATTAAGAGAAGATTTCTAACACCTAGCTTGGTCAAACTAGCTTAGTCGGACTGCTTGATTTTTAAACCTAGACAAGTGATTATGACAAAAAATTACATTGAATTAAATGTTTGATACTAAGAAAATGCGGTGAATATTAGGCTACCAATCACAATTAAAGCAGACAAACATGGATGCAAAATAGATAGGGGCAATGCTAATGGACAAAAAACACCTGTTTGTGTTGATGGTCGCGCTTGATCTGAAGTGTGAACGAGAGAAAGGTTCCATGAAGGTCCAAATCCTATCAATAGCAACACGCTCCTGTACACACTAGGAAACAAAAGGAATACCTCCAGGAGGCACATTAGTGGGAAAAGGTACCAACACTTATTGAACACAACAAAAAACATAAGGAACCCTAACCTAATTATTTGCACTCCCCCTAGAGAGTCAAGGAAATAGGATACTGTAGAGGTTGGGGGGAAACCCTAAGGCTAAACCCCTATCCTCATCGTCGAGATAAACAAAGTCATCATCCATGAGACCATATGTGCCATCCGTGTAGTCTTGTAAATTTTCTTCTTCATCATAGGTGCCCATGTTTACTAAGAAGGTCACTAGACGCCTATAGTCATCTTGGTCAAAAGGGTAGGCTTGTGCAATGGGAGAAACGCTCTCTACTAAGTATGGATCAGACGTGGTCAAGAGACATATCAGCCATTCTAACTCCTCAAAATTCCTCTCACATGCTAGCGTACCTATCAAATCCCATTCACATGCAAGCACTGGAAAGACCATGTGAAATATTTGTGAAAATTAACGAGGGTACCTCTCACCCAAGGCAGGAGTGGATGACTCTAGCGTACTAGCCATATCTATACACGCAAATAGATGATGGTTAGAGTGCAAATATTACAAGGGTCGTGTTCTTGTGCATAATTTTTTTTTATGATTTTGTGTTATGGCTCTTCCTCTTTTACTTTTTTATCTTGTTTTTGTGAGTATAAGGCTTTATATATACATTCCCTAATATTGGAGATTAAGAGGTCAGGGAGAAAGGTTGAGAGGGAAGCAAGTGAATAATGGATGTCCACAAACACTCCCCCCTTCCTTGGGTAGATCATACCGTTTGAAATGATGTCGTCACCCTTTGAAACCAATTGTTCCAAGTTGTTATAGGTGAAGATTTTTGCCAGTAGTTTTTTATTACCTTAGGTGCCTCATCGAGTTACAAGGGTGGTAAGGTTCTCTCCCAGGATCGAACTTGAAGTGGTTCATCAGGTGATTCTTGAACACTGGAAGGTGTGGATTCCTTTGTAGCTTCATGGAGGTCCACTATTGTAGGTGGAGGCTGTGTAGAAGCTTTTACCTCTATGGATGTATTACATGAGGAGCTAGAAGCTTCATGGAACTCCCCCCTTTTTGAGCTAGGTGGAATAAATTGGTTTTGACTTGGAGCCCAAACTAGCTCTAGACTAGGTGTGTAGCATTCTGTGATCTTTCCCTTCCCACGGTCTGCCATTGGCTTTAGCGTTACACAGTTTGACTCGGGTTTTGACTTGGAGCCCAAACTAGCTCTGGACTAGGTGTGTAGCATTCTGTGATCTTTCCCTTCCCACGGTCTGCCATTGGCTTTAGCGTTACACAGTTTGACTCATATGGGTTTGTTGTCGATAGGGAAGGATACATTTTACGTTTAGGTACCCAAATTTGCTCATTTCCATCATAGTAGACTTGGGCTTCTAATAGTCGTTTTGGAATCCATCGTGATTTGGTCTTGACTCTCCTAGAGCGCGCTCTTGGTTTTCCAGGGAAATTTTTTCTTGGAATGGATGGGAGGGTTGAGGTAGTTGGAAGTAAGGCCTTGGGGACCCATTGATATGTACTCTTAGGTCATGCAGGTTGAGTACTTGCAATATTACTGCTTGCTGCAACTACAAGTGTTGAAGTGCTAGGTTCATGGGTAGCCGGCAAAGACGAGTTAACCACCTTGGCTTGTGAATGTTGGCTATCCTTCAACTTTGCTATAGTTTGCAACGTAGGTGACTTTGCTTGAATGATAGGGGTAAGAGTCGGTGGTCACGTCGTGACACTACCAGTATCCCAATCAATAGTGCATTTGGTTGCCAACATCCACGTGCGTCCCAGGTTTACGTTGCCTTCCACAGCTCCCGCGGGCATGACTAGAAACCTCTGCACTATGCTTCCATTGTCATAGACAACAGGGGTCTGAAGGACTCCAAGAATAATGCAGTTTTCTTTTTATTAATGCCCTTGACTTGCATCGTACTCGGGGATAGAGTCAGTTTCCCTAATTGACACCAAACTCCATAGGATAACAAATTGTGTTTAGCTCCCGTATCTAATAAGGCATTGTATAGTACTTTCCCATAGGGGCTATTTAGCTCAATTGGGTCTCGTAGGGGTGGCTCAGATTCTAATGAGTCGTCATCTGTGTCCTCGAAAAATGCTTGCGTGATTCCCAGATTAGCCTCTCGTTGGTGTCTAAGACGTTGTTGTCATTCTCGAGCCTCAACTCTTGGTTGGATTTTTCTAAGCTCTGCTTGTTCCTTGGCAGCCTTCTTTTGATGGATGGCTTGCAACTCTTCCTGGCTTAGAGGATCATAATATCCTTTGAATTTACTCCCATTAAGGAATCCAATGGTTTCAACTCCATCTAGAGTCTCCACACGAATGGTACCTTGCGGGGTAATTTCACACACTCGATATGGTCCCTTACCAGCGTATTTCAATTTCTTCTTTTCATTACGTACCCCGTACATAAGAACTTTATCACCAACCTTGATGTCTTTATCCTTTAAATGGCTATCAAACCACTTCTTTCTCCTATCCTTCTCCACTAGAGCATTTCGCACAGCTAATTGCCTCTCTTCATCTAGACTTTCCAGGATATATAATCGCTCCACTAAGGGGTTACCATCCCAACCTTCTTGAGAAGCTACTCGAAGACTAGGAATGACAAACTCCCATGGCATAACTGCTTCTTGGCCATACACCATCTTAAATGGTGTGCAATTAATAGCAACTTTATATGCAGTACGATAAGCCCATAAAGCTGATGTAAGCTTTAGTTCCCAATCAGTGCGATGAGCCTCAACTGTCTTTGTCAAAATGGAGATGAGAGTTTTGTTGGTACTCTCAGCTTGGCCATTTGCTTGGGGATAATAGGGTGTAGACTTGTGGTGAGATATCATGAAGTTTGATGTGAGTTCTTTTATTACTTCATTTATAAAATGAGTTCCATTGTCACTCACAAGTTCAAAGGGGCATCCAAAACGTGTGATAATGTTCTCAAAGAGGAACTTAGCTGTTGTTTTTGCATCCGCCTTTCGTGTTGCTTTTGCTTCAGCCCATTTGGTTACATAGTCGGTAGCCACAATGATATATCGTGATTGCGTGTTACGTGCAGCCGGACTAATCGGTCCTACAAAGTCTAAGCCCCACTTTTCAAATGGTTGGGTTACCTTGATGGGATGTAGAGGCATCCTATCCCTTCTTTGTGGCTTCTTGAAGCGTTGGCATTCATCACATCCCTTTGCAAAAAGTGATGCATCCTTAAACAGAGTGGGCCACCAATAGCCTGACTGTAAGATCTTTCGGGCAGTCAACTTTCCTGAAAAGTGACCACCAGCTACGCCCACATGTGCCTCTTGTAGAATATATAAATACTCATCCTCGCGGGCACAGCGTCTAAGAACATCATCTTTTCCTCTCTTATAGAGAGTCCCAGCCAGTAATCAATAGGGTTCGCATTCCTTGATTAATTTTTGAGCTATATCTTTTCGCAGATCTTTGGGTGGAAAACCATTAACTAAGAAGTTAACAATCTTTTCACATTCAGGCATTGTCTCAACAATGAACAAAGGAGTATCAGGCAATTCATCATTAACCCCCGTAGGAGCTTCGCCATTAGGGATACGAGATAAATGATCCGCCATGACATGTTTCCTCCCAGGCCTCACAACAACGGTGAAGTCAAACTCAAGAAGAATTAACAACCATCGTGTAATTCGACCTATGGAACACGGCTTGTTTACCAAATATAGCAATGCTTGATGATCAACATAAAACACAAACTTGGTAGCAAGAAGGTAATAGAGAAATTTCTTTACTACGTAAATCATAGCTAGACCTTCGCGCTCTGTAGTAGTGTAGTTCGTCTCAGCATCATTTAATTGGCGACTTGCAAAGCTAATAGGGTAGTCCAATTTATGTTCTCCTGGTTGAGTTAGAACACACCCAATAGCAAAGTTTGATGCATCAATATGCACATGAAAAGGTACATTCCAATCAGGTGTTCGCAGGATTGGAGCACTTATTAGGGCCTTCTTTAATAACTCATAAGATTGATGACATTCTTCCGTCCAGTGAAACTCGATAAGAAGCTTGTACAATGGACGTGCTATCTGGGCAAAGTTTAAAATAAACCTTCGATAATAACCAACATGGCCCATAAATCTTTGAACTCCTTTATAGTTCGTAGGTGGTGGCAAATCGGCAATGGCTTTAATCTTACTCTCATCTATGGATATCCCGTTCTTGGACACTATATGCCCTAAAATGACTCCATGCTTAACCCAAAATTGGCATTTGAAAGGGTTCAATGAGATGCGATAAAATCTGCACCTTTCAAATATTTTTCGTAGATATAACAAATGCTTCTCCCAAGAAGAATAAACACAAAGGTCGTCTAGGAAAGCTTCACAAAACTCCCTTAGAAATTCTTTAAACGTAGTGTTTATTAATCGTTGGAATGTAGCAGGGGCATTTGTTAAGCCAAAGGCCATAACACGAAATGCAAACACTCCAAACTCTGTGATAAAAGCATTTTTATCTTGGTCCTCTAATGCAATTGTGATTTGATTGTAACCAGAGTACCCATCTAAAAAGCTATAAGCTTCCTTGCCCGCAACTCTTTCAAGCACATGTTCTGAATATGGCAAGGGATAATGATCTCTCCTAGTGGCTGCATTAACTTTCTTGAGGTCCATGCAAACTCTGAGTTTCCCATTCTTTTTTGGCACAATCACTATTAGAGACACCCATTTTGAGTGCTCAATAGGGTATATGAATCCGCATTCCACGAGCTTTTCAATCTCTTCTTCAACGATCTTTGCATATTTAGGATTCATTGGGTAGGGTCGTTGCTGAACTGGTTTAGCCATGCTATTCATGGGGATTGTGTGCTGCACCACGGAAGGTGGAACACCTTTCATATCATCATTTGTCCAAGCAAATATATCCCTGAATTCCTTGAGAAGTTCTTTAAGTACACACTCCTCAGTCGCTGTCAGATCTTGGGCAATGAAGACAAGTTTAGACTCTTCTCCTGGGTCTGCTAACTCTATTTCCTTAACTATCGCTGGACCATCATAGACTCCATTGCTCCCATCGATAGGTTTTATTTGAGCCTTTGTATACACAACCTTACGTTCCTCTGTGGTATAGGATTTGAAATGTTCAGGTGCGGGGTGTAAGTCTGTGGGGTCATGTTGTTCTGTGGACTGTGATTTAACTTCTGATTCCTTTTGTTGTTGAGCTAACTCTCGATTTTGTCGTCTCCTTACGGTACGGCTCAACTTTGGCTTCTTTGTAGCCTCTAGTTGTGCGATGTCAATGGGTTGTGGACTACACCACATAACGCTTTGAAGGTATTCACCCCAGTTATCTACCAACTTTCGATGAGCATCACATACCCCTATATAATTAAGCCATTCTGCGGTAGATTTCTTTTCCTTTATTCTAGCACGCACATTTGCTCGATATCGTCGCCTCTTATATCTCTTACTCTTCTAGTTTAATTCTCGATTACGATTGATTTCTAGTGAAGACTCACTAGATGAATCACTACTTGTGTCTTCTGCTCCCTTGGATAGATTATCATCTAGGTTACCACTGGGCTCTGAATGGTTTATCCCCTCATTTGCACTAAGATTTAACTCAGATTCTTTGTCCTCAGAGTCAAATTCAATTGATGATTCTGACCCCAAATCGTGTGGGCTATAGTCTTGTGAGGCGCTACTGGTTTCAATGCCAGTCAAACTTTCATCTTGTAGATCATCAGAAGCTATATGCATTGCTTCTAGCATGTTTAAGGGTGCAAGTGGTGGTATTTCATCCCCCTCAAGTGTTACCCAGGTCGTCCCCCTATTTCCCCAAGTGTCTATGGTTGCTGCTAGGTGGACCCAATCCACATTGTCCGACTCAGTCATCCCAGGTAGTACATCCATATAAGGAGAATCTTCCCCAACATCAGTGTCTGTTTTACACGTGTAACAATACTGCAATGGGGCCGAGTGAACTGTGGTGTCAGATCTATGATCAATTATAAACCTGTTTCCTAGAGGATGTGCTCGACCCGTCACAAGATCCACTCGAATGACAGAATCTTGGAACTGCAAGTAGACATGGTTTTTAGACCATTCATGCACCATTTTTGCTTCCCTCATGAAAGGACGTCCTAAGATCATCTCCGATGCCATAGTGTGTTTGGATAAATCCATAACAATGAAGGTAATCCTTATTTTATGTCCAAAGACCTTGATCTTGAGATCTTCTAGCATCCCAATAGGTTTAACAATAGATCCATTGGCCATCTTCACTACTATGGTTGTGGTCGCAAGGTGAGGTCTGCCCATAGTTTCCCAGCAATTTTTAGTCACAATGCTAACCCCAGCGCCACCATCAAGGATTCCCTTCACAGTTAATCCCTTAGTAGTGATTGGCATAGTTGCATTAGATTCATCACCCTCAAAGTATTGTCCCAACTTGTTAACGGGTATTTCTATAACAAGGTTCTCATCTAGGTTGGGTTGTGGATCTAAGTGTTCCTCCTCTATTGGCATCTCCCCAACTCCTTCCATCTGTGAAAATTGTGGTAGCCCAAACTTTAGTTCTCCATTGAGGAAGGCTCGAAGAGCTGAGACTAGCTCGGGGTCTTTATATAGTTTGGACATGATGGTGGTTCTAACTTCTGAAGACATGAAATCCATCAATTTGGCAATGTTTAACGGCACCTTTTGGCCTTGAGTCCCTTGATGTGGGGAAGATGGGATCTCCATTTCTTCGATAGGATCAGGTAGTCCCTCCGTAAACATTCTTTCCATCAAGAAGTGAGTACGCCCACTTTCCCATGACTTTAAGTCACTTTCTTCTTGGATGACACTAGGTATGTCCAAGGGTCTATGGACTTGGTGAGGTTGTTGTTGTGTAGGGAATACGGTGTCTGTAATCTGGATCTTCCTAGGTGCTGGTTCTAGATCCCTTTGGGTATCTTCTACCAAACTCCTTAAATGCTTGACTCGCTCGATCTCCTCTGTAGGGTTTGGGTAAGTTCCTATCTTCTTTTTGGATCCTGGCCATTGTGGCTCATGAAGATCTTCCTTGTTGGTTTCTATGTTAGTGGTCGTTTTGGTCTCCATGGTTTCACCTGAATCAAAATCTTCTTCAGCGTCGTTCATATATACAGGGTCATCACTAGTCCCTATGTTGGTCTTTGAGCTGGGGTCTGACTTCGCTGCTTTTTGCGATCTCTTTCTTCGTGTTTTCTTCTTTTTCTGAGATTGGGCAATTGATGTCGTGTCTCTTTCCTCAAGAATATAATTTTGTTTTTGGAGCATCGATCGTGTGAGTGCGTTTACTGGTACTATGTTTATACTTGGTGGTGTCCCATCAACAATCTCTATTAAGTTCAATGGTGTGATTTTCGGTGCCTTTGGATTGTTAGGACACTGTGCGATCAAATGATCTATGCCACAACAATTACAAGTGAGTATTGGCATTGCCAATGCACTCCCTTGACTTGGTTGCTTTAGTGCAGCATTCTTTTGCATTCTAATGGGGCACTCAGCTACTCGATGTGGTCCACCACATTCGTAGCACTGAAGATGTGGTCTCCTGGCAAAACTATTAATGTTTTGGCCTCTTGCTGCTAGCGTAGTAGCTTGATATACCGCTTTGATTTGTCCCCAATGGTCTTCCATATAGTACATGGGACACTCCTCAAGCATGTCGACTCCATAGGTGATACTAGAGTCTATGTCCTCTTCGCAATCTACATAAGTACTAGATGACTCGCAACCTATTTGGTGCATAGGTGTAACTCTTGGATGAGGGGGGTGCGGTCCTAGCACTGGAGGTGGCAACGGTGTGGTTTGGAGCACATTTTGGGTTCTAGGGACCATGTGCTGTAATGGCAACTGTTGCTCCATGGGTGGGGTAGGCATCAATGCAGGAACTCGAGGTGATTCTGCCCAAGCTATAGGCGGTCTATTTTCCATGATGCGTTTAAGCATTAGGAAATCCTTCGCTTGATGGCCATACCTACCACACGCGTTACAAGTCCCGTTAAACTTTACTCTGAAAGTAGGGCATTCACTCATAGTATGTGGGCCCAAGCAAATTGAGCACCATTGTTGCTCCCTTCTTGGATACATATGAGTGTTTTGTGGAGCACGATTACCTCTAAGGCTTTCTTGGATGGCCTTGGTGAGATCTTCCAAAGTCATCTCAGATATCGTTTGCTCTTTCACGATTGGCTTTATCTTCATTGGCTCATGCCCTGACGCTTGCGAGCTACTAGACTTAGGCTCGGCAGACACTCTTTCTCCTGCAATCATTAAATTATCCTCCAATTGGATTGCATTCATGTTAACTGCTTCCCAAGTAGTGATACCTCTAATGACTAGGCCATTATAGATACTTTCATGTCGTAGTCCCCTAATGAATCTATAGAGCAATTGGTTGTTGTTGAATTGCTCGTTTGGATTGCATCGAGAATTCAAATTCTTTAGGCGACTAATGAAGTCTCTCACGGATTCACCTTCTTCTCGTTGGGCTTTCTGGAGCTGAGAGGCTACACCCCAAAGTACTCCCTCTCGTATGTGCTCTTTCAAGAACAATCTCCTAAGAGTAGAGTAGATCGTTTTCTCTTCTACTCTTAAGGTTCTATACCAATCTCCAGCCTTTCCGCTTAGGGTCAAACTCAAAGCCTTACACTTATGTAGCTCATTGTGCTCTTCCAAGGAATCGCACACATGTTCAAAGACTTCCATATGCTTTCTAGCATCTCCGTCTCCACTGAATTTCTGTGTGAGCTTAGCTACTTGAACTGCCTTGCTCCTAGGCTCTCTATCAGGTGCACTACGCATGTTTTCCGCAATAGAGCGACCGATAGTTTGAGCAAATGCTGCCAAATCTCCTATTTGAGTAGGTATAATGGGTGTATGTGCTCCTGGGACCACATGTGAGATGGGAGTTGGCCTTGGCCTTGGCATACGCATGGCTCTTGGGTCCCATATTTCGTATGGTGGTGTACCAGACGGTGGTCCAAAGTTTACAGGCGTGGCCCTAGGCATAGGGGGTGCCTGATATGGCATGTTATTATTAAATGGCATGGCTCCACTTGTATAAGAGCTTGGATAATGCCATTGTGGATTGTAAGCTCTTGGAATAATCGGAGGTGTAGGAGCTACATGAGGCTGAGGTACGACAGGTGCACATGATTGATACATACATGTAGGTATAGTTGGGGGCATTGTGCTACTAGGCATCGGCGTAGTATTAACAAATGAACTCCATGGTGTACTTCTTGTCATGCTCACCACTGGGATATGCATGGTAGCCGTAGTGTCATTAAGAGAAAGATGAGCTAGATCTGGGAAGGTAAAGCTGCCACTTGTGGGCTCAGATTGTACTGAGGCTCCTGGCGAAACAACATATGGAGGATCAATGGGGCTCACTGAGGGAGTCTCCATTTGTGATAGGGTTGGTTGGTTGGCCTTTCCTGTATCCAAGAATCTCATTAGGCCTGTTGAAGGCATGTTGATCCCTGTGTTCTGTCTTTCTAACTCGACAATCCTATGGAGGACATCACAGAATTTCTGTTGTTGCTCATCTATGCTAGTAGCACCCGATGTGGATTGTAGAACATCTAACCAACCCACATGATAGGTGTGTCATGTGTACTGATCAGTTAAAGCTTCTGCTTGTAGGTCATACTCCCAATTTTCGTTTAGGAATATCCCATCTAGGCCTGGCGTGCTGGAGGTTTCCCTCGAAGTGGAAGCATTATTGCTCCCCATCGCTTGCCCCTTCGTGATTGCTACCTTGGGAGCACTCGGTTGCTCGGCTGGCATGATTGTTGTCATAGGAGCCTTTGCTTTCAGGGCTCGACTTTGTTCTAGCCTTCGTAGGTTCTCAATTTCCCTCTCCCTTGTTGCTTGCATATAGCGTTCGATCTCTTGTACTTCGGCAAGACTCCTACCATCGGGTAGTAGAACCTCAGAGGGAGATAGTCCTAAAGGATCAAGAGGTGCAGTGGATGGAACATTCACATGCACACTCTCAAGAATCATAGGGTCTATTTTAGGCATGAATGACGAATTTACTTCCCCACTCCCTTCACTTATTTCATTAACCGCATGTTCGGAGCGAGTAGCTCTACTAAGGGTCTCTTTTAAGCGGCTAAACACGCTGGACCCGGGCCGTGGGCCCATGGCATGCATGTCTTGACTTGAACTATCAGGGTTTGGTGTAGGATACCCTTCCATGACTTCGTAGTCAGAGGAAGAATCACTAGACGCGATATGAGGATCTTGGGTCACGCTACCTTGAGTCCCGGCCGAAGGTCCAGAACCTAGGGTGGAGGAATAATGGGTGGCCGCATAAATGGAGGCACTACCAATATGCTCGTGCTCTAACACTCATCCAGAGCGTAGGTTCATATGACTTGGATCCCCTAGAAGTGTCAGTGAGTGCCCATGAAGGCTGCTCACCTAGTATTTTTGGGTGTTTTGCAACCCAAGTCTTTTCTTAAAAAAATTTTACTTTTTTTTTGGTCCTTTTTTTTTCTGACCTTGCTATAGAATAGAACGTATGATAGCTCAAACGAGCGTCTCCGTCAGAGGGACGTGCCGTGCTTTACAGCCCTCCGTTTGGTCACTTTATACCCTCGGAATCCCTAAAACCGTCAATTTCTAGTAGGGAACTAGGCCCAAATTAGAAAGTCTAAGGGTGCAAGTGGGAAGAGAAGGGAGGAGAGTGGAGGACTTGCCCCACATGCTCTCATTCCCTCTTGAGGGGGTAGGGTATATATATAAGAGTGAGTCTAGTATATGTCATAAGACTGAGGACTGAGGCCTGGGCCTAGGCTTGGGCTTGGGCTTGGGCTTGGGCTTGGGCTTGGGGAAATGATCCCGATCCCGATCAAAATTTTAGTGTAGCCCCCCAGTCACTCACGCTTAAACTTAAATATTTTTGGATTTTTTACCAAAAGAAAAATATTTTTTTTTTAAATCTTTTTTTTTTAAAAGGCGACGATCGCGCGCGGTTTAGGTGACCCTTTCTTGGCCACACACACTGTCAACACCTACCTAACCTCTCTATCAACAGCTCACAGCTCACTACCTTATCTACTTGCTAACAGTGCTGCTAACCACTAACTAATCTGTTAACCACTCTGCTAACTGCTTACTGACAGTGAGCTAATTGTCTACCTACTTCCTCTCTCACTACCTTCCTGTGCAAAGACTGTGTGCAGGCAAACCTTAACAGAAAACTGTGTACAGACTGTGTGCAAACAGAAATTGCTAACTGTCTGCCTACTTACTCATTCACTGCGAACAAGCTAACGACTACTAATTGTGCAAAGACTGTGTGCAAACAGAAAACACAAGATTATGCAGAAATCACAGAACTTGCAGACAATACAGAAATTGACAACTTGCAGAAAAATAACTCATTCCTCTTCCTCTTCCTCTTCTTTCCTACTACAAACAACTCATAGAAGAAGCACAAAGTGCCTCTTGGGCTTAGTGCAGGGCGATTCCCTGGCAGCGGTGCCAAAAATGTGCGCATATGTCGCACGTGTCAATGTAAGGAACTTGCCGATACACCGTGTGCGAGCCACAAATGGCTCCAATCACACAACAAACCTAAACTAGTAAGCTCAAAGAAGGCGATGGTGTGTCACTCACCGCTCTACGCTTGCTTCGTGGAGGATTCCTCGCCGTGAAGAAAAAGGAGGCGCTGCTTCGCCACGCTCAACCGCTTCGCCGCCGCCGTGCCGTCATCGCAATGCTCGATCGCACTCTCTCTCTCTCTCTCTCTCTCTCTCTCTCTCTCTCTCTCTCTCTCTCTCTCTCTCTCTCTCTCTCTCTCTCTCTCTCTCTCTCTCTCGCATACACACACACACACAAGGAGATGAAGAAGAAGAAGAGGGAGATGGAGATGGAGCAAGAGCACTCTTCTATTGCACAAATGAGAGAATACTACATTTTAGGTTTAGAATGACTTTTATATGGGCTTGCCCCATTCACACTTGGGTGCCCATGCTTAGCCAACTAATCCATTGAATGTCCCAGTTAGAGTGCGCCTCTCATCAGCGATCACTCTTACCCTTTTCCTGTTGGACCGACAAGCCCGGTACCTGACTCTACCAAATACATAATGCACGTCCGTCGTAGGTGATGGGGTGTCCGTGAGCCGTGAGGGTTAACAGCCTCACCAACGCCCCAGCCACATTTCAACGCTATGTGACATTTGTTTTCCAACCCTACTTTGGAACATCAATACGGGTTTTCATAGATGATTTTTGCATCTATAGCTCACGAGCCCTTCATCTAAACAAAGTCTATGACGGCTTAACCAGGCTACAAACCCTGGGTGGCCAACTCAACGTGGACAAGTGTCACATTGGTGAGAGCAAGGTCACTCTCCTTGGTCATGTAATTTCAACAAAAGGAATCGAGGCTGACCCTAGCAAAATTCAAGCTCTGGTATCTTTATCATCTCCCACCACCGCCAAGCAGTTGGTTTCTTTCCTTCAGAAGGTAAGATATTTAAGTAGGTTCATTCACCTGCTATCTCAAGTGGTCCTTCCCCTACAACAACTCACCCAAAGGGATGTTTTCTCATGGAGTGAAGAGAATGAGCAGTAGTTTACTGAGGTAAAGCAATTCCTATCTAAGCTTCCCACTATTTCACCTCCTAAGTGGGACGAGCCATTCTATGTGAACCCTATTGTGGGAAATGAGACTCTGGGAGCAGTGCTAATGCAAAAGGATCCCAAAACTTCTTTCATGCGCCCTATTTACTTCTCTATTCGAGTCATGACCCCATCAGAAAAGTGATTCACCGAAGTAGAACACATGGTTCTGGCACTAATGTTTGCTACCACGAAATTCCGCTCCTATCTCTTGCCTAGACCATTTGTAATCCTGACAATGGAAGAGGTTTTCCCATATGTAATGCGACACATGGATGTCCCATCTAGGATCTCAAAGTGGTTAATTAGACTACAAGAGTTTGATTACACCATACAAGTAGAAAACTCCACCAGGGCTAGTCTAGCAGGAATTCTCACTCATCGCCACTACGAGAAGAAGCTGAAGGTCAACACGGAAGCAAAGGAAGGAATACCAAATAAAGAGAGCCCTAAGCTAGGGAGAGCTCACTCTCTTTTCTTTGACGGAGCATACAAGAGAACAATGGATCAGTCTGCAGCAGGCATGGTCATTTTCAATGAACAGCAGGAAAGAGTATTCTCCATGGGGCAGTTATTACACTCCCACTCTAACAATGAGGCAGAATATGCAGCCCTAATCCTTGGGCTGGAACAATGTATTTCACAAAAAATTCAGTGCTTGAATGTGTTCGGCGACGCTTTGCTTTTGATTAGGCAGATAAATGGCACCTGGGAGTGCAAAAATCAAGTTTTACTTAGTCAACTCCGCCAAGTTAAGGACCTTCTGAAGAAGTTTGAAGCAGTAAAACTCTTCCATATTCCCAGAGCAGAAAATCAGGAGGCAGATGCACTAGCTAAAGAAAGAATACAAGATGTTACCATAGGAGCAATCAAATTAAAACTACCCCTCTTCCAAGGTAGTGACGCTGAAGCGGTCCGGGGCGGGCAACAAGAAGAGCAACCTCTAGACACCCTTCAAGGCTCCCGTGCTGCTCAATGGGGCTGGGGCACAACACAACACAAACCAAAACAACAAACCCACAACCAAATCCCAACTACACAAGGGGCACCACCTAGTTTAAGAGCGAACTAGGATGCAAAAGAGGAGAATCGTTAGAGCAACCCACAAACAAGCAAGGAATTTACACTAACCCTAACACCAATGGAACACTCTCACACACTAAAACACGAGAGAGAGAGAGAGATGGTGCTCGGGCTGCTTTGAAGTGTATCGTTAATGATCAAGCAAACATAAATATATATATGTAAGAAAGAGAGAGAAGGGGGAAGGGGGTGCTTGTTGCACTAATGCCTTCTTACAAATCTGTCATGACCAATCAAAGTGAGATTAGTATTTGTTCAACATAGCCTGAGTAAATTACACCACAACACATCACAAGAAAAAAGCCACCCCAATCACTGTCTTAAGGCCAGGGGAGTCCTCTCCACCCTGTCGCCCTCTTACAGCATGTGGGATTTATGGCTAAATTGATAACAATACCCGGAGACAAGCTATCAAGAACTTAAATAAAACACCAAGACACTTACACATCATTATTGTCCATGACTTCACGTTGGAAGGGAGACAAGGTATCCATGCTTAGTCCAAATTCACCCTCCTTGATTCAGCAAATGTTGGGCTTACACTAGTAGGAGAAATGATAGATTTCCTACTCTCAATTGAATGATCACTCTCTCTTACAATGACATAGAGTTCCCTTGTTAATCACCCCTAATACAACACATACATATGCCTAATGCCAATGAGATTCCACTCAAGAGCTCCTTCTCAAGAGGTTGAGCTTGGCTTCTCAAGCTATAGCATAGTGCTCTTTCTTCTCCTTTTTTGTGCTAGCTACACCCTCCTTTTATAGCAATTTTGAAGTCTAGGGTTACTCCTCTAACCATGGTTGGGTTAGATTTTCAGCAATTTACCTAATTTCTTTTGCTTGGAATTATCAAGAAGTTGGTGGGGAAAGAGAGAGGAGAGAAATGGAGGTGATAGGACTTTTCATAGTGGGTTAGTGTTAGTAGAGTTAGTATTAATTTACAAATGGAATTGGATATTTACAATGGGAGTATCCATGTAGGATACAAATAAGGAAGAAAAACTCTTAAGAGGTAAGAAAAGGTGGATTTCTTACAAGGTTGATGCTCCAAGTGTCTTGAGTAGGGCCAATTTTGACGCTTGTTGATGGTCCACTAGCTTTGACGGTACATTTTTTCTCCACTCTTGACCTTCCTTGAGAGACAAGGTAATTGAAGCTGAGTAATCAACCACCATGATGCTGTCTTTTAAGAGAAGAGGCTGAATTTTGTGGTTTTTTGATAGATATGGGTAATTTGGAGGAGGAAAACTGAGACTACGTGGTCAATTTTGGAATGGAATTGTGTGTGGGAGGTATGAGTTCACCATGGTTTCTCTTATTCTTCAAGGTTGAGGAGAAAATGAGTAGGGTGCAGAGAGGAGTGGTGAGAGAGGTGGGGATGATGAGTGGAGAAGTGTGTGTGAAAGAGGAAAATGATAAAGTGGAAGAGAGAGTGTGGCTGCATAGCATGGGAAAACTGGGGTCCACTAATAAAATCATAGCTCACAGCTCGTAGCTCTAAAAAATATGAAAAAATTTGAGGCAAAAGTTCAGCCCACGAGCTACAACTTTTGTTTGTATCACCTTGTCAAATTCGGAGAGCAAGTGAACTTTAAAAATTCAGCAAAATCGACTGTTTTTTTCCACTGCACAAAGTCCTTGTGGGGTCCTTCTTTGGATGATTCTTTTGAATACCTCCAAGAGTGAGCCCTCCATAGTGCATGTATGCATGCCACCTACCCTTGACCTTATTTGATAGGTCTATAATTGAAGATATTGTTGAGATCATGATATAAGTGAATAGTACAACTAAGAAAATCAAATATTGAGGGGTCTAAAAAATATGTACATGTCAAATATAAATAAGATCAGTGGAAAAAAATATAAAGGGGTCAAAAGAAATCTCTCTCATTATGAGGCTACCATAAAAAGATAAATATTTTTGGTGTTCTAATTTTTTAGAAAAAAAACAAAATAGATGCAGGAAGGGAAAAATCACAATAGTGAAAAAATATACACATAAATAAAACTAGTTTTTTTGGATTTTTGTTGGGGTGGAGTTACACCAAATATAAGAGAAGCTTACATGAAAATATTTCTATATGGAATAAAGAGTATGAAAAATGGTAAGAAAAATTGTGGTAATGGTGAGGCAATGTACAGAGCATAAATAACACACACCTAGGTAGAAATATTTAAATAAATACCAAAATAATTATGAAAAAATCTTTTATTTAGGCCCTATATACAAAGAAATATTTACAAACGCATGGGCCATAATATACCCAATGACTAGCTAATTGAGGGTTTTTATTTCAGTAAGGAGATACGGGAAAAGTCCCCTAACTCACACACACCTATATACAGTGAAAGGGTGAGGGTAACCACAGTGTTTGAGTGATTTGATAGGGTGAGATAACTCACTATGGCAATTACAGAGAGCCGAAAAACGGCTATCAACGCTATGCCTGATATCATCAGCTTTCTGAATACAGGGGAATGTCCAACAGGACACACTAAAGGCCAAAAACAATGGCTGGTAAGGAAGGCTACTAGGTACCGCCTTATAGACGACCACTTGTATTGTAAGGGCAAGGATCAAATTCTCAGGCGGGTGCCAACCTCCAGTGAAATCACAGGGGTAATTTCAAGCCGCCATGACGGCGTCTGCAGTGGTCATTTTGCTCTAGATATCACTAGTAGGAAGATTCTACAAGCAGGATACTTTTGGCCTAGTTTGAATAGAGATGTACACCATTGGTGTAAAACATGTAGGGCTTGTCAAGTGGCCAGTGATCGTACGCTAACCTACGAGCCACAAACCCCTATCATTTTATATGGTCCGTTTGAGAAATGGGGAATAGATGCAATTGGTCCCTTACCAAGGGCCCAATCAGGTAAACTGTACATCATAGTGGGTGTAGATTACATGACGCGATGGGCAGAAGCAACGGCCACCACCCGCATTACAGCCCAAGAGGTAGCAAAGTTGATTTTTGAGCATATTGTTTGCCGTTTTGGCACTCCTCTTGAGATAATATCAGATAGAGGACCAGGATTCAGAGGTGATGTGGTAGGAGAATTGATGAAGAAGTTAGGTATCACACGTCGGCATTCCACACCATACTATTCACAATGCAATGGTCTGGTAGAGAAGGTAAATGGAATGATTTGCAAGATCATCACAAAATAGGTGAACAACCATACAGGAGATTGGGATAAACATCTCATGGCAGCTCTTTGGGCCTACAGAACAACGTTATGAACATCACTAGGTTTCACCCCTTTCCATCTAGTTTATGGGAAGGAGGCAATTCTACCCATTGAGGTACAAATAGCCAGCTTACGAGTCTTGGCCAGCCAGATCCACCGTCCAATCGTAAACCTTCGAAACCACATCTTGGATCTAGAGAGACTCCAATTGGATAGGGAAGAAGCAATCAATCACTATGCAGCACAGGCAGAACGATGCCGACTCACTTTCAATCAAGGGCTCAAAGAGAAAGGACTGGAAAAAGTCATGCTAGTGCTATGGTACGACAACAGATTCGATACCAGGAAGGATAAGAAATTTCAACCCAGATGGGAAGGGCCATTCATCATCAAGAAGCGCTACAACAACGGCAGCTATAAGCTGATGGAAGCTGATAGGAGAATTCACAAGACTAGAGTCAATGGATGGAGACTGAAGAGGTATTTCCTTAGGTTTGACCCAGAATTCGTGCTAGACATTCCAGAAGAGGGAGAACCCTCTAACTCTACAACTGAAGAAACTGAAGAAGGGCTAGAAGCATGAATGCCTCTAGCCAAAAGAGAGAGGGCTAATGATAGCCGACTTTCGGAAATCAAGTAAAAATAAAAATAAAAATAAAACTCATTTCACCCCCCCCCCCCCGCCACTCTCAGTACCCCCCCATCGTAACTTATTTTTTCTCCCCTCCCGCCCTACGAGCATCCCATAAAACCCTCCCACTCTCTCCCCCCCATTTTCCCTACATACCCCCTTTCCTAATATCTCTCTCCTCCCGATTTACCCTCCGCGGCCAGGCAAAAACTCAGAGAAGGAACCCCCAACCCCTCTCTCGTGCTCCCTCGGTGTGAGCCGCGTGAGAACCCCCCCGCCCCCCCCCCCCCCCCCCCCCCCCCCCTTCACTCTTACACTCACCCTCCCTCTATCTCTTATCCCCTCACCCCTCTCCCTCATTCTCCCTCTGACGGCCATGCCAAGCTCTCTCTCTCTCTCTCTCTCTCTCTCTCTCTCTCTCTCTCTCTCTCTCTCTCTCTCTCTCTCTCTCTCTCTCTCTCTCATCCGGATACCGGCAGGCCACGCCAAAGCTCTCTCTCTCTCGCAGGCAGCGCTACAGTCCAACACACACACACACTCACACCCCCTATCCTACCCCCCCCTCCCTTTCCGCCTTGCGCAGAAGGAAAAAATAAAAATAAAAAATTATATATATACATTATATATATATAGCCCCCCTTCCCACGCACGCTTTCGCACACACATACCTATACAAAACACACACACACCTGCCTCATGCACAAATACATACACACACGTATATACGCACCGCACCGCAGTACGAAGGAAAAGGCTACGACATCAAAAAAACAAAAAGAAGAAGGATCCAAAGCACGCGCCGCCAACAACAAAAAACAGAAATGCGCCGAAGGCATGTCCCGGCCGACTCTGAAAAGAAGTACGCTCGACACCGACGCACCGGCAGCACGCCATTCGCCGACAACACGCAACCACGACGCCATCCCATTAATTTTTAGGTTATTTTACCATTATCTTCAGTTTTCACTCGAGCCATTGTAAATTTCCATTTTGTAAATATCCTCTCTCTAGGTGATGGTGACAAAGGCCCACCTAGAGATTCCCATCTTTTAATAACCTTCTCCAAAACAAAGCAAGGGTCAACCACACCGGGCCCACCACTTGCTTTGTCTCCCCGATTAAGATTACCCTAACCACACTGGGATTACCATAATCCAAGCAGCCAACACCTATAAATTGGCACTGAGAGGTCACTATCGGGGGGGGCAACTTATGTGGAACCAAGCATTGGGTAGAGTGTAGTAGGAGGGATTGACACCATCACCATCACGGGGAGGGGGTCTTGTGTGTTGGGTTTGCCTTGGAAATTGCACCATGCGAAGGGAACCACATCCACCTCTCGATTCCAATGGTCTATGCACACACGTATGCATGCTCTTGGCAATGAGTATTCATCGTCATTGAGTCGCCCTAGAGAACGCACCAAGTAGGTTGCACCATCTCCTCTCCCTACCTCTCTACCATCACGACATGCCACCTTGTAAATATTGCAGAAATAACTCACCCTTACACCCCCGAGGTTGTTTTCATCAATTGCAAGTATTCTCTCTCTCTCTCTCTCTCTCTCTCTCTCTCTCTCTCTCTCTCTCTCTCTCTCTCTCTCTCTCTCTCCTTTTTTCTCTCTCTCGGTGTGTAGGCTTGCGGTGTTCATATCACCGTGGGCTTTGCGTCCTAGCCGCTCAAAGCTAGGTGGTGCCCCCTGTTCGCTTTACCGTGGCAGGCTCGAGGCGAGCCATTCGGCCCCCGGCGTTTTAGAGGCCGTCGGGGTTCGGGGTCTGCTTTGCGTCCGTCACCAGTTGTAAGGAAATAGGGCGTAGCTAAGTAGATATTAGAGTAGTTTACTTAATAGAGAGAGATAATTTTCTCACACGAGAGATTAGAGAGAGAGAGAGAGAGAGCACACATGATATGCGTGGTTCACCCAATGTGGCTACGTCCACGAGAAAGCAGCCACTTAATGGATTTAGTAATTCAACCTAGAAGTAGGTTACAAAGGGATTATACCCTTAATGGAACTCCCACCTTGCTTCACTCTCACCACCTTACACACACCTTGATTCAACAACTTCACAATGCCTTTTGTGTGTAGAAGACGCCTCCTTTTATAGGCCAAAAGGGATACCCTTTGTCATGAGAGGCAGTCGTGTGTAGCCGCCCTTGAATAGATATGTCCAAGTTGAATTCTCCCATGCACCCATGTGTAGCCGCTCTTGAGAAGACAAGTTTGCCTAGAAATCAGCCATTGGCTATTGACTTCAGCCACGAGCTAAATATTTCCGTCCACCGACCATTGACTACCGATCCCGATCATTTTTCGATCACTTTTTGGCCGCTGTCCGACCATATATTTCGGTGAAAAGGGGATATTCCGACGGGCGTGAATTTTTGTTTTTTGGCGAGTGTTTTTTCTTACACACAATGGCTTCTTCTCAAAATGGCGGCCTTACAAATGTGCGTTTTTGAGACTAAAAGTTACAATGGGTAAATCAAGCTCCATACTTTACACTTTTCACCATTTTCGCGAGTCGTAAACATTGCCAACAAGAAAAAGATCAAACATATGATTTAGCATCAAAATTCCTAAATTTTCTTGAAATTGTAGAAATTCTGTAATGCGGCTTTTCCTTGATCTCATGCTCGCTTCACTAGAAAGAGGATGTGAGTGGGTGTGCCTTGGGCACACTCCCTTAGGATATTCTTTGTGAAGCCCACAAGGGGTGGCCCTTGGCCTTGCCTTGGGTGCCCAAGTGAGAAAAAACAAAGCTAGCAATGGCGGAAGGATTGGGTGGCATAGCAGGAAGCAAATATGCTCATGGCACTCACTACAAAGCTCGAGAATGAGAGATGAAGAAACGTAAAATCATCTACTCCCCTCTTAATTGGGCCTTGTATGCTAAGTCAAAATTACTGTGTCGAACTTGCTAAATCGGATATGCTGGGGATGGCAATCGAGAAAGCTTTTGAGTGAGCTTTTTAAGGAGCTTTTTTTTAGATTTTTACTTGTAGTAGCAAAAAGCGTCGAAAAAAAGCTCCCTCAAAAAGCTCCCTTGTGGAGAGAGCTTTGGGAGGGACCTTTCTCCCTTCTCTCTCTCTCTCTCTCTCTCTCTCTCTATATATATATATATATATATATATATATATATATATATATATATATGTGTGTGTGTGTGTGTGTGTGTGTGTGTGTGTGTGTGTGTGTGTGTGTGTGTGTTAATACACACACACACACACATGTACATATCTATATATATATCTATATAGATATATAGATATGTATATGTATATGTATATACGTGTGTGTGTGTGTATGTATATATATATATATACACACATAAATATGTGTGTGTGTGTGTGTGTGTGTGTGTGTTAATACACACACACACACATGTACATATCTATATATATATCTATATAGATATATAGATATGTATATGTATATGTATATACGTGTGTGTTTGTGTATGTATATATATATATATACACACATAAATATGTGTGTGTGTGTGTGTGTGTGTGTTGGGGGTCCCATCGCTGCAATAGCTCCAATGACCAACAAAATTATCAATCTGGAGGGATAAGCTACCTGGCTAGGGCATGGAAACACTCACACGATTAGTGAGCTAATCATGGCAACACGAATTGCTATACTCTACGCGGTGAGCTTCTCGGCCTATGGAGGAGCTAAGCCACTACGAAGGGCAATCTCCACATCCACTTCTCTTTACCTCTAATCAACCCAATCACACACACTAACGATTGAAAGACGCACACAACACTAAATAGGATATATATGACAGATCTCTTCCAAGAGAAAATTGTTGCTGATGCTCAATAAGTCATCCATATACCTGTAAGTGTGTCTGAATACTGAAATTTTATCACTTTTATCTCCCATGGCTCTGAGAAACCACTTGTATTCAAACAAGGCAAGGTATGTATTACACATAAGCAAGGAGCAGGAGAACCCCATGGGGATGCCAAGGCTTTGGTTAAAACAATGTCCTCCAGAGAGAATGGTACAGTTATCAAGTAACCATGATATGTAGAGATATAACTTCTCTTCATTGAAGTGCAAGGGCTGGGATGAGTGTGTCTTTTTTAACCATCTAGGTTTTTTGGAAAGAGATATGTAGAAAAAACCCCTCTTTCTAGTATTAATAAAAGCTAGTTTGATAACCTATGATAGTACATCTTTAAGCCCAAGATCACCTTCTATGGGAATATTCTCATAACACTGAGTAATATCTGTTGTAAAAAGATGGAGAATTTGTTTAGGGAGGTTAAGAGAAACCTCGGTAGAGTTTTTTGTTATCCAAAAGGGGTTGTATTGTATTTCTAGAAAGTTATGACACATTTTTTGTTTAGAGGCACAGATAAGTTCAAACTCTGCTAATATAAGGTCAAGACAAAGAGTGATATCTTTGGTGACATCTGTAAAGATGCCATTTAAAGCATCCAATCTCTATCTGAATTTATGTTTATGAATCTTATAGGTAGGAAAGTACTGGCAGTTTAGTGTCTTGAAGAGAATATCCCAAATTCTCTAAGTGTCTCGAGATGTTACTGGTGATTGTTTGTAGAGATGTATTAATTCTTGTAAATTCCTTCCCAGATACCCGAGAATGAGCAGTTTTCCAAGCTAAGTTTTTGCAAATAAGAGTGGGACAATTAGAGCTTTTATCCAAACCAAATATGAACCACTTCTTTGATACTTTTTGAAATTCATAAGCAAGTTGTGATGTTATTCAGGAGTTATCTATAGATGACCGTTTCCTAGGTACTTGTGAGATTTTTTGGAAAAGACATTCTTTCACCACTTTGGTTAAGTCGAGTAGGATCGTCCTCTCCAGTTGGAGAGAACTGACAAGGTCAGTTAGGCAGCTAAGTAAAGCTGATAGAGTGAGATATGGGTTCTTAGGAAAGTTAGGTATGTGATTAAGCCCATTAGCCAAGATTTTTCAGACTTTGATGTTTTCAATGATGCTAATATCACAAGTACAAACATGCATACCATATGTATCAAAGTCTTTGCAAAATGTGATAAATTGATTGCAGATACATTCAGGGACTGGGCTATGTCGAAGAAATCATTACTGCAGACCAAATTTATAATGGTTTTTTTATATTTCCAGCCAATAAGTACATTGTCCGGTAGTTTGTGATTGCCAAAAGTAGGTCAAAGCACTCACAAAAAAGTGATTTAAGGTGTATCTTCCACATGGGCTCACAGCAACCTACATGTTCATCAAAGATTACAATTCAAGAAAGTTCCTGATTGGGGTGTTTTTGCCTCTTCCCCTAGTGTAGCTACGAGATTTCCCTCGATTAGATGAAGAGCTAGGTGTCAGAAAAGAAGTAAAAGAGTTGGGAGCAGCATGAGAATTGGGTCTCTTTAGAGAAGGGGAGTCATCTTCATCAATACAAGGCTTGAGTAAGCTTGTGATAATCTTTACACCTTTGTAATTGGAATAAGTGGTAAGATAGATCCCAAGTTCATCAGACTTTAGTTCCTTCAAAATATCCAACATTAGCCCACGAAAGATGTTAAAAGCAATTTGAGCAATTACTGTCTGTTTTGCTTGGCCACCTAACCAAGAGAAAATAAGGGAGAGATGAAAGTCCATGTGTTTTAATGGGAAGAGTAGGTCTAGATGGTTGAGAATAAACCAAATGACATGATCAAACCACTTTTGTTCAATTCGCATGAAGCTTTAGGGTCAAGAAATTTGCAGGCACATTTAACATAGGGCCGAAAAACATTCCAAATGGATTCTGTGTAGAAGTCAGGGTTACTTTTGACAAACTCCATGTTTCCCTTTGTACGGATGTAGAGGCTTGTATTGGAAGGGCATTTGGGATGATCGATGAGGTTGAGGTTGAAATGGGCTTTTATGAGTTCCCCTTTGTCAAGGAACTGTCCAACTTTCTGAATTTTGAGTCTGTAATCTTCAACAGCAGAGACAGGGAGGTTAGCAAGGTAAACCCGGGTTTCACTTAGAATTGGTGCTAAAAAGGCTTTGTTAGGTAAGACCCAAAGATGATGGTCCACCCCAAAAGATTCAATCTGCCTAACAAGTAGGAAAGGAAAGACTTTGGAGATTTTTGGTACCATTTCTAAGAGGTTAGAGTCATTGAGGGAGAAAAGATTACTATGAAATCTTGACGGCTTCTAGAGTAGCACTATCCCTACAAAAGATACCACCTGTTTGAGGGATAGTTGGAGTATCCGAGGTACTTATAAAAGAAGGATTGAGGCCGCCTAGTTTTTTCAAAAAGTTAGAGACGTCGGCCCCAGAGGATGAGAATAGGGCAAGCTCCTGTTGATATTGTATAGAGAGTATAGGAAGTTGGGCTATGTACAGGGAAATCAATCTAACACCGTCTTTGGAATTCGTGTCCAAGGTAGCCATAATTTTGACCCAATCATTAAAAGATAACATGTGTAAGATAGACATCTTTTTGTCTGAGGCAAGAGCCAAGTCATAAATTAGTTAAGAAGCATCCAAGCTGCTAATACATCTAAGGACAAGAGATGTTGCCACATAAAGAGGGGTTCAGAGGATAATTCCAAGCCTTGCGAGAGAGTAAGGATCTGCAATACACAAAAAATTTAGTGAGGCTATGACTACTTATTGGAGTAAGAAATACAATATTTGGCCTTTCTTGCCAGAAAGGGTCGGGTTCTAACTTCTAAGGCATATTTTGGAGTATGGTCTTTTAGGTAAAACTTAATCTCCTCTAGGATCTTTGTATGATTCTCAGGGTTGTGTTTTACTTTCATGTGGGCTCTCATTCTAAAATGTTTGTGATCCTGAAAGGATATATTTAAACATAAGATTAGTCTTGTAGATTGGGCCTACAATCCTTAAACCGGCAAAGTCAGAGACTATAATAGCCGTGAGCAGGAGACCAAAAAAATAGTCTACGAAGGGCCACCTAACACCAGTCAACCGGTCAAGGTTTTACAGACTGTGGGTCCAACTTAGAACTAAGTTTCATAACTAGTTTCTAAAGCCAGGGTCTCGGTTTTCCTCCATAAGAATGGAAAAACCTTACGTTTAGGACGTGTGTGTAGTTGTTTTAACATAAATAATAAGACATAATTGAATTTTTACATTCAAAAGACAGTTGGCTCCAGAGAGAAGGAATGATAAGTACAAATACAACTCAGTCTTAGAATTATCTTTGTACAATGTTAATATGAATGAAGCCTCATTCTAGTATACAGATATCAAAAGTACTTCCCTTGCCGTAGGTGTATGTATAATCATGTATGGACAACTGCTTAAATCCAAAAAAAAAAACCTTCCAAGATAAGATAAAGTCCTTACCTGCATCCATCCAAACAAAACAACAGATATGTTAGCCTTGGATGTGTTTTACAGGTATCAAATAGACTATACCAATTGTTATCGATATCCATCTTAAAAAGTTTTTTTAAAAAAACTTTCAAGCCTACTCCAAAGTATTTATATTCCAGAAAAAGTTTTAATCATCCAAAGTTTAAGGTATTTATTCTGTTTAGAAGGCCATTCCACCTTCTAATCCAAGTGAATCATCTCCTCATTTATATTAGTTAACCTCCTGTTTTTTGACGAAGCTCCATTTTCACTTACCATAAAGCAAAAGGAGCTTAAAGAAAATTTCCATTTAAGAACATCAAACAATCTTTTGATTATTTT